>NC_069386.1:23461111-23771666 GCF_027475565.1 Acinonyx jubatus
CCTTAATTCTGTGTCAGTTGAATTATATTGCTATTATTTAACTTACATTGTTACATAAAGATGATCATCATTCTCCTAAGCTAAAAGATAATTGCATTATTAGAGATGTACTGTCTGAAGGTATTAATCCTTTTACAGAGTTGTAGTAGTTGTTGGGAAAGACCTTGACTGGATTTATGATGAGTTATGTTTACTGAGTATGATGAAGTGAAACTCAGTGTGAGTACTCTGAAGTCCAGCCTAAGTGTCAACCCAAATACTTAGGACATAAATATTCTGAAAATAAGTTCTTGCACTGTAAATTTTGCAAGATATTTTGAGCAATATTGTGCATATTAGGAAGAATGGAACTGTAGGTTTTTCCAGTGAACTAAAGAGAGGTGGATTCTAAATTCCACTACTGCAGTTTCCTTTTGTAGAGTTATCTTCTGTGTTTGTAGCATTTGTATATCTCACCTTCATCTTTTTCATTATGAGTTTCAAGTGATGAATTTAAGAGAGTAAAAACTTGGTAGCTACTATGCTTTTTTCTTTATATTACATACTACTATAATCATTTAGTTCCAACCTCATACCTGTTTCCTGAGAGCATGTCCCTAAGCTATGAGGCAGCTCCAAGTACAATATGAATAAGAAATTGCTAGTTTGTTGTTGAGATACCGATTTGGTCTAAAATAAGACTTGTGTGTTCAGCAGAATGCTAAAGATACATTGAGATGAATTACTTTATTTTTGTGTGTGTGCACACTTTATTTTCTTAATTTATTTTTTAATTTACATCCAAGTTAGCATATAGTGCAACAATGATTTCAGGAGTAGATTACTTAATGCCCCTTACCCATTTAACCTATCCCTCCTCTCAGAATCCCTCCAGCAACCCTCTGTTTGTTCTTTAAGAGTCTCTTATGTTTTGTCCCCTTCCCTGTATTTATATAATTTTTGCTTCCCTTCCCATCTGTTTTGTATCTTAAATTCATCATATGAGTGAAGTCATGTGACATTTGTCTTTCTCTAATTTTGCTTAGCGTGATACCCTCTAGTTCCATCCACGTAGTTGCAAATGGCAAGATTTCATTCTTTTTGATTGCCGAGTAATACTCCATTGTGTGTATATGTGTGTACACACACACACACACACACACACACACACACACATCTTTATCCATTCATCTGTTGATGGACATTTGGGCTCTTTCCATACTTGGCTGTTGTTAGTAGCACTGCTATAAACATTGGGGTGTATGTGACCCTTCGAAACAGCACACCTGTATCCCTTGGATAAACATCTATAGTGCATTTGCTGGGTTGTAGGGTAGTTCTATTTTTAATTTTTTGAGGCACCTTCATACTGTTTTCCAGAGTGGCTGCACCAATTTGCATTCCCACCAGCAGTGCAAAAGAGATCCTCCTTTTCCCCATCCTCGCCAACATCTGTTGTTGCCTGAGCTGTTGAAGTTAGCCATTTTGACAGGTGTAAGGTGGTATCTCATCGTGGTTTTGATTTGTATTTCCCTGATGATGAGTGATGTGGAGCATTTTTTCATGTGTCGGTTGGCCATCTGGATGTCTTCTTTGGAGAAGTGTCTATTCATGTCTTTTGCCCATTTCTTCACTGGATTATTTGTTTTTTGGGTGTTGAGTTTCATAAGTTCTTTATAGATTTTGGATACTAATCCTCTATCTAATACGTCATTTGCAAATATCTTCTCCTATTCCATTGGTTGCTTTCAGTTTTGCTAATTGTTTCCAGATGGATTACTTTAGTTGTCTTAATAAATTAATGACCTTTCTGTACCTTGGCAAGACATAGATGGGGATTTAGAAGTTTTGACTCTTTGTGATTTAAGGGGATGAAATTGACATTTTGCAGTTGTTGATACTGAGCCCTAGAGATGATATGCTAATAAGTACCATGCATTTTTTTTACCTGAATTTTTGAATCAGGTCTTTAATCTTACATTTTTCTTTAATATTTATCTTGTATAAGTAATGGACTTTTTGTTACCATGATTGTTATCGTGATTGGTATTCCATGATTAGGTCCTTGTGATTTGCTGATAGTAGTTATTATAAGGGAGTTGAGTAGTAATTAAACAGGTAATTTAGGAAAAACCTTTATAAAGATGTACCATTGATAGTTGAATATATCAAGATATTATCCTTAGTCACTTAATTTGTTAAGGGGTGTGTGTGTGTGTGTGTGTGTGTGTGTGTGTGTGTGTGTGTGGTCTGTGTGTATAGATAATGTGGGTGTTGATACTGTGAGAAGTGATAGTTTATAGTGAAAAGCTGTTGGGGTTCAGAAAAATTACAATTTTCTTTAAGAAGAATGGTGAACAAGTCTTTTCTAAGGTCTTTCCTTTATCAAGTCCCTGTTTCCCTGCCATAAATTTTAGTATGTTTATAAACCTCATACTTGCTTGACTTAATGTTCCTGATCCTGTCCAGTAGGGATATGCTGGATGGATTGAGAGAAATGAGTTACCCTTTCTAGTAACTGAATTTGATTAAAAGCATACATTTGAATGAGCAAGGAAGGGAATACTCATTGGAGTCTGTTGAAGAGTAGTGTTGACTAAAGGTCATTTGATTTTGGATGTTTGGTACAACCTATGGTAGTCAGTTATTACTGGGAGAAAGCAAGCAGTGGTAGTTGCTGGCTCAGCCCTTTCCAAATAGTCCCATTCTTGTGGTGCTGTTTCTTTATAGGTGATTGAAAGAAAATCCCCTATAGTTGGAATCCCTAGAAGATGATCAGGATTTATTTTTGTTTTGGAGGGGGTAAGTTGGTTTTATGGTCAGACTCCTTGTTTCTTGAATCTGATGATAGTGTTCATTCCTACAAAGGGATTTTGAGGTTAATTCTAGCTGATTTATGTATGGTTGGAGCACTTTGGTGAGAGTAATAGAAGGAATGAATTAGCAATAGATGGTGAGAGCATTGGTGGAAGAAAGGAAGATAAGAAGGAAAAATACATGGTTTCAGTGATTGTAACATGTCCGTAGTCTTATATAAGTGTGAAGGATACCTGTAAATTGAAAACAGTGTTTGGATTCTTTCAGTTGCTGGCAAGAGGAAAGCTGCCCTCTTTGAATATTGGACCAGTGGGGGTTGGTTAGGAATCAGAATTACTAACATTTACCTGCTACTTTGTCATTAACAGCAGTGTATGAGTTTCAGCCACCTTTGCCATGTTAGATTCTGTGTCTTTTCTTGAGATGAATAGGCAGTATTGTGTCTTATGTTGAAATTACTGTGATTAGCAAGATGTGCTGATCAAATATGGTCATTATGCAGTTATTGGAATAGGTAGAGTTGTATATTTCTAGACGGTCTAGATTAAATCAGACTTTCTCCAACTTCAGTACACATGAGAATCACCTGGAGGGCCTGTACAGTTTGTGTAACAGTTTCTGGTTCAGCGTAGGTCAAGGTCTGAGAAGTTGACATATGCTGATAAGAAACAACTGAGTTTTATTCAGACAACTAATTGCCAGTATACATTTAAATTATGTACTTAATTTGAGGAAGTAAATTTCTTTTTGATAATGAATCAAGTACAAAAATATTCACCAAGTTCACATTGGATAAAAATGACCAATAAACAAAAATTTACAGAGAGCCATTAATGTTTAAAAAAACATTTTAAAAGTAGATGTGATCTCTGAGTAGTGTGTTGATTTTCTGGACCTCATAACTTCTGCCTAATACTTTTACTTTTGTGGGAAGATTTATCTGGTTTATGTTCTGTTGGTCACAGAACTGCATAACTTGAATTATTTGCATTATAGGCATATGTTTGTGTTTGTGTGTTTAGACTTTATTTTTAAGTAATCTCTACACAGCAAAGAACTCAACCTTACAACCCTGAAATCAAGAGTTGCACACTCTACCAACTGAGCCAGCTAGGCGCCCTAGTTTGGTTTTATTTTAAGCATCCACTTCTGTATCATTTTAAGTAGGCCAGAAACTGCCACTACCCGTGAACTTCTGGGTGTTGAGTTTGGGGTTGAGTCTGTTTTCTGGGGAAATTTCAGTAAATATATTATAGCTTATCTGTGAATACTTTGGCAGCTGTATTTGGTTATTGATACCTGCTTTTTATAATGGTGCTTATTTATGGGAATAGTGTTAATAACGGACTGTCTGTGTTTACTTATAAACATCGAAAAGTAGCCAGGGATTTCTCCAAGCTTGAAAATGCTGAAGAATATAGATATAGGTCAAATCAGAGTCATTCCCCCATGATATAGCAAATAAAGAACTGAGAATTGGAACGAGAGGACTTTTTTTCCTGTGGCTTGGAGTGAAGAAGAAATTACATAAGATATTTTAAAATTGTGACATGATTTCTGAAAATAAGTTATTGCAGTGAAATTGGTTTTCTTATTTTTGAATAAGAATATTTGGGGAGTTTTTCTTAATTACATCTTGTATAAGGTATAACCTTCTCTAGTGAGATTGGACAATGGTTTTGTATTTGAAATAGGTGGAGTGTTTTTTTCAACTGAGTGAATGATGGCCCTATGTGATGGCAAAGTAATAGAAATATTTCATCCCTCAAAGATTGCTGAAGTCACGGGGAAGAAACAATAAATAAAAACCCCGGTTTAACTAATAATCTTTTTCTTTGTCTAAGATTATATATAGCATGATTCATAAACATGGTTATAAGAAGGCATAGTGGACTTAATTTTCTCATATTCTTCCCTTATAGGGAGAGCAAAGCATATTAATGCTTCATTAGAAAGTCTTGGTGTCCTTACTGTTGTTTCTCCCAAGACCTGGCATAATAATTGGCATATGGTAGAAGTTTGGATAGTTAGTAATTTTTGTTATATTGGTATATTGTTATAATAGTTATTTGTTGAATTAATGCATAAATGAACAAAAGCACGAAATTTTCCTTTTATTGTATAGGCAAAGTGTGGCTTCAGTTTAAAGCTCAAATTTCTCATGTTTTATAATGGTTTGAGTCACAAAACACTGGCATTTTTTGTACTACTTTGCTGAGGGTACAAAATTATTTATTTTTTTATTAATTTTTTTTAATGTTTATTTATTTTTGAGAGAGACAGAGACAGAATGCGAGTGGGTTAGGGGCAGAGAGAGAGGGAGACACAGAATCTGAAGCAGGCTCCAGACTCTGAGCTGTCAGCACAGAGCCCAACGGGGGACTCGAACTCATGAGCTGTGAGATCATGACCTGAGCCAAAGTCGGACACTCAACCGACTGAGCCACCCAGGTGCCCCCACAAAATTATCTTAAACTCAACTTGATTTTCTGTTAATTAGAGAGTGCCAAATTTTTTGGGGGGGCATGGAGGAAAGAAAAAATGTATTCCTTAAGGTTGTCTACTTTTTTATTGGGTACTTACACCTGTTTCAGTATAGCGCACAGGAGAATAAATCTTCTATGTTTAAATTTTTCAAAAAGGACATTTTCAGTTGAACTTACATTTGTGCAAATTTCTTAGAAATCAAGAGAACATTGTTGAGGAGTATATGACCGTTTACTTGTCAGTATATAACAGAGTACTTGGCCAGATAAAAATGTGAAAATGTATCATTATTTTGGTTGGCAAAATATATTGGCTATTTATTCTCTTGGTTTTAGTAATGTACACAAACATCTTCTACAACCCTGTAAAAGAAAAGACTTGGAACACTTGTATTCAAAATGACAAAACATGTACAGATAATTCAAAGAAGAAAATACTGGCAAGTAAGCATGTGAAATGTCTCTGAATCATTCATAAACACCCTTTAAAAATCATTGTATGATCATTTGAATCAATTTTACATAGATGTAAAAGGGTGATGCCAACTAGGTGAGAAAGTGGGTGTCATTCGTGGACATAAATGGAACCCAAGAAACATGGACAAGGATTTCATCCAGAAACTTAGAAAATTTATTGGACAATAGACAACTGTTCAAGCTTCATTAGATAGCAGTTCTGAAGCTACCTTTCTAGATGATTTTGTTGTTGTAATTGTCGTATTTTAACTGTATTAAAGCTTCTAACTGATCCCCTTACTTCTAGCTTCAGATTCTCTGTTTCATCTGTCTGCCAGAGCAGTATTTGGGAAAGATATGACAAACCAAGTCACATTTCTTCAAAAATCTGCATTTGGCATGTTTTTAAGAGTATTAGAAATAAGCAATAATCAGAGAAGAGGACAAAGATTATATAAACTGATAATAGAGGATCTTTTGCCACTGTCAAAACTGGAAATTTGCCACTTTTAGTCACTGAACATTTGGATTCCTAAATTTTGTGTCCTAAGACTCCCCTGATATGAATCTTATGAAATTTGTGCAGCAAGAAACAATGAGATTATAATCCAAGATGATTTAAGATACTGTGCAAACGTTTTTGCCACTGACGTGAACAGGAGAGTATATCCTGAGAGCCTCTGCATTGATCAGATTGTAGTTTTCAAATTTTTCTGGAGTATCCTGAGCAATTATACTTATGGACTGCTATGAAGCCTAAATATCATGCTGATTCAAGGGGTCTTTGACCAGGACCTTCCTGTAGAGACACTCCCTAGATCTTCTATTCTATATTTCATGGTCCAACATGATTAGCACAGCATCTCTAATTCCAAATTAGTCCCCAGAATGCAAATGTATGAAGTTATCTACTGAATTGAAATAATTTCAAGTGAATGGCACTTGTAGTATTGGTTTAGAATGGACACTCTCAAGTAAATATAAGACAGCATTCTAGGAATATATGGAATGAAAGGGAAGGACAACACATCCCAACTTGAGCTAGAAGCTTCACCAACTACAAAATTACAGAGCAAATAGAGATATATACTGTCCTGAAATTCATCTTGCTTTTCAAAAATTTTATTTCATTGGCAATCTTTGGATTTGGTAAAAATCTCAGTATTTTTTTCTATGGATTACCAATTTACCATAAAAATATTTAATAGTAAGAGCCTTGTATACGTGACTTTAATACATACATGATAAACACAAATATTTTTTTTTCACCTCACACACCATTTTAGGAATGTAAACTTATTAACTAATTACTGGACATATAGAGCTTAAGAATAAATGCTTAAGAAAATTGTGATTGGGTAATGGTATTGAAATCAATATAAAATACTCAGTGAAGGATGAATATGTATGAACTGTTCATTGGATGTTAGTGAAAAGAATGAAATTCAACATGTAATAGTTTATTGTATTTTATTCTTTCTTTGCTTTATCTTTCTTGCACTCTGATGCTCAAGCACAGAGACTACAGTTATAAACAAATCTATTGTTTTTAAAAATGGTTGCTGTGATAATAGAGCTGGTTTCCTAGGTGAGTTTTTAAAAGCATGTTTGGTAAAAACTGCCTTCTGGAAAAGATTTTAGAAAGGAATGAGGCCATTTTGTAAAGATACACACAATGCTATATTCATTGTTTGAATGTTTATGGATAAGGGGAGAGGAAATGGACATGAGGAATGTTTAATATATTAATCAGGAAAAAAGTAAGGCACTAGTTATTAATGTTTATTTTGAGAATATATTGTATGAAATAACTAAATATAATTGCATTGTGACTTTAAGGTATTGTGATTAAGTTTGCTAATATTTAGAAGAAATATTTTTAATACATGATTATAAAAATAGAACTGTTAGAATACCTTTGAATGATACACATTTAGAATCATTTGATTGAATGATTTTTGAGTGGCTTTTGGTGCGGGGCAAGGATTGTTCTGTATGCAGCTGTTACACAAGAAATCTTATTAAGGCTGTTCTGTGTGGTTGTAGATGTTATTCTGTAAATATTTGTTAATATCTTTATGGTATGTTAATGTTTCTGTGGTATGAGATTTAATTCCCATGATGGAATTACTGCATAAGAGTCCAGCTTCTATGCATGTTTAGGATTTGATGGGCTTTTTTATTGCTATGTATGTAATGGAAAAAGTACTGTGTTAAACCATCCTATTAATCATGGAGATGACTGATATTTGGGGCATTTTAAATGTTAGAATATAATTTTGGTTGTCGAGAGGAGTTTTTAGACTGCCTTATTTGTAGTAGGCAAATAAAAGCAGAATTTAGAAGGTAGAGAACAGGGAATTTTGGAGGGCTATACGTATATGCATATGTGCAGAAACAGTTCTTGAACAGCCTAGAGGCTTTACTCGATGCTCAGAAGTTGGGAATCGACATATATTTTATTAATCCTGTGATGTTAAATAGGTGTAGTTTGTTGTTGTTTTTTTCCAATAGAATTGTTAAATTGCCTCAACATTAATTCCTTTTCAGTAAGATACTTTTTTTTAAAGTGTTATATACAATGTAATGTTCTTTACCATCTAATTCTCTACCTACATAGACATCACTGTAAATACATATCAACTTATACGGATAGACATTTTTGTTTGACAAAAATGATATTATATCTTGCCTCTGTGTTCATTGCATTATTAGGCTCAAATTGTAGGGTGGAATAAATGTGCAGTGTCTAGTATAATATCTCACATTGTTTTTTATAGAAGATTCATCATAGTGGAAATGTCATTTTAACTGTGGGTCTGCCTTTGTTTATGGTTTTTAGATATGTTTGTATGCAAATAGGAAATACAATTACTAGAAAAATATCTACATGTGGTTAAACATAATAGGTTAGAAAAGTTTTCATTTGCCAGTGTAATTTGACTTTTAATAATTGAATTGTTCTTGCTTTAAAATACTACATAAAATAGTATAGGTGATTTACAAGTTTTTATTAGAGATGTTTGTTATGGTCTGTCAAATCTATGTTCTTAAAAGGATGGACTGATCAAAGAAAAGTTTTATATAATGTGTATAATTAGACACAGTTATTATGTTTTCTTAAAGCCGAGGAATAATTATATCAGCATGTTTTGTAAATATGTACAATGAAAAATTTGCATAACAGCTGTCAGATTATGTCTGAGTAAATAATTGAGCAGCTGAAGTTGAGGATATTTTGTTAGAGTGTTCTGTGTGTAAAACAGGATAAAATAATTTTTACTTTAAACTTTTAATCCTTAATTTTACAGGGGTTGCATTCATATACATATGTATATATACCCACAGGTGTATTGTACATGTATATATAAGACAACTGTTTATTAAAAATTATACAATAGGAGCACCTTTTGGCCAAATAATTATCACTCGGCTTTAATCTGTTCTTTGTGTTGTTTGATGGTGGATAATACAGGGTGTTGTTCATGAGCTTTAGTTGCCGGAGGATACTGTTAAATGGCTAGTTAAGTTATAGACCGACGTTAGTTTTTGTTTTAGAATATTTGCATAGGATTTGCTGATAGGTGCGTATATTTTTTGGATATCAATTTGAGAGACAATGTGAAAAAACACTTCACTTCACTTTGACAAATTGAATTACTACACCATGTCTATTTGGGATGTATTTGGTGATAGGGATTATATTATTTTGTTTTGCGTATAGGAGGTAAGTGTCATTTTATAAATCATTTTTAGATATATAATTTCTCTCAATAATTTTGTAAATATATTTTTATTGAAATATTAAAGGTAGAATCATTGTTTGATTATAGATATAGTAGAGCATCTTCAAGCATTAGGTTTTATTTTGATGTTTTTTCTTTCTGTATTCTTTATTTCAGTTAAGTTTATTTAAATTCCAGTTAACATACAGTGTAATATTAATTTCAAGTGCACAATTTAGGATTCAGCTATTCCATACAACACCCAGTGCTCATCACACATGCACTCCTTTAATTCCCATCACCTATTTAACTCCTCCCCCACCCACCTCCCCTCTGGTAACCCTCAGCTTGTTCTATATTGTTAGGAGTCTGTTTCTTGGTTTGCCTCTCTCTCTGTGGCTTTGAGATTTTTTAGTTAGACATTCATTGTTAAAGTACAGAAATTACTGCCATTCATATTTTAAATATGAAATGAGTAATTTCTTATACTAAACTTTTTTTATGCTTGTAGACATGAAATAGTAAAATAAGTCTCTGCTGTTATGATTTATAGACTGCTGTGTGTGTAGTTATTGATAAAATACTTATTTCTAGATATACAGACGTTGCTGATAAACATGTTTAAATATCAAACTTACAAAAATCAATATAATTAGTTTCTCTGCATGTTCAGTGGTTTGTTGTAAGAGAATGGATGGGGTGGTGGATGTTTTCCATTCTCATCAGTAATGTAAGATTCTTTGGCTTTGAATCTATTTTTGGTTTATAGAGATAGTGAACATCATGTATGTTACAGTCATGCTGTTGGTAAACTCTAAGTTTGACATATCTCCGAATTATTTTAAGAATTTCTTATGGATGGCACTTTGTGGTTTGTTGTTAAACACTGGTATTTTTAATAGTTATATTATAGCATTTGACTTAGGAAGTATATAGAAATGTTGGTAAACAAAATGATAGAAGGTAGAAACCGTTTTCTTTTGAGGATGTTGTTCACCTTTGTGTAGGATTCCATGGAATGCTGGGATTATTAAAGACAATTTATTTGAAAATTGGGTTAAAAGCTTCTGAGCCTTATTTTTGTTATGTTTGTGTGTACACACACATGTATATAGTCAGGAAAGAGGGTGGTTAAAAGTTCATTGCCTCACATATTTCATTTAGAAGAAAAATTAGACTTCAATAGTTAAATTGTGCCCATTTTATATAAAAATATTTCTACTTATTAAGGGACATGAGGTATATCTTATTTTCTCAGACGTACTGAGGTTCTTGATGAAATTCATTTTACTAAAGACAATTTTACAGAATCTAAATTACACAGTTCTGTGTTCATTTGTTACACAGCAGTAAGACAACTTTGGAAATAATAGGCAAGTGAAACATTTGGTTTTAAGCATCTAATATTTCCAGATGTATTCATAGTGTTACAGTATAATTTTGTAAACATTTTCATTGTAAATGTGTTAGGACTATTGTCTTTTAAAGTTGTCATGGCAAGGAAATTGATCACTGATAAATAGGGTCTTGGAGCTATGCAATATTTATCATACTCATTTTGTTGTTGAGAGAAATAGAAAAGATTATGCATTTAACCCATTCTCATAGAATACTATGCCATTGTATAAGTATAAACTGTATATTAAAAAACATACACCATGTAAATTCATTTGATGTTACAAGGTGTATTGTAATGTATTTCATTTGGAGCTTCCCTAGTATATGTACCTTACATTATTCTTGTGTTAAGATATTTTTTAGAGCAGATCTAGATCGGTTCATAGCAAAATTGAGGGGAAGGTACAGAGATTTGCCATCTAGCTCCTGCCCCAGCACATGCACAATCCCCATCATTATTCACACAGCACATGCATAATCAGTCCCATTATCATCATACCTTACCAGAGTTACTTACCATTTGTTCCTGCTGATGAATTTACATCAATACCTCATAATTACCCAAAGTCCATAGTTTTTCATGGTTAACTCTTGGTATTGTATATTTTGTCGGTTTGGACAAATGTATTACAACATGTATCCATCATGGTATTATGCAGAATGTTTTCATTGTCCTAAAAATCCTCTGTGCTTCACCTATTCATATCTTCCCCGTATTTATTTTTATTGTTAACATTGGAGATATAAATGACTTTGTTAAAGAGATTTTATACTACCTCTTGGAACTATACACAATTCTGTATGTGTTCCTTTGGTTGCATGACAATATTCAAGACAACTTTGTAAATAATAGATACAAGTTTTTAGTTTTTAACATCTAGTCTTTTCTAGATGTGTAGAGTCTCACAACGTATAATTTTGTAAATAATTCATTGTAAACTTTCATAGTTTCATTGTTATCAAGTGTTTTAATAGCAGTGCAATTGATAACAAGTTTCTTCAGCTATTGCCTATTTTGGTGTCGGAAGGAGAAAGTTACTAAAAAGGTGTACTGTTACTCTTGCATTCTCTAAAAGAAAATTTTACATTTTAATCACTGTTTAGTCCTTGTATTATTATACATTAAAAAACCTAAGTCCTAATTTTATATTGTATTGCTATACAACTATTAAATTTGTAGTGCTGATTATGTATTTTAATCATAGCAAGTCTGTTTTATGAGAAATATTGTCCCTCTTTGAGCTCTTCAGTTTTGTATTTAACTGAACAGGATGAAAATATTCAAGACAACTTTGCAAATAACAAATACATCATTTAAAAATACCTAGTGTTTTCAGATGCATGGTATTTCACAAAGTATAAATTTGTAAATATTTCATTATTGTAAAATACTGTAAGTTGTCTTTTGTAAGTGTTGGCAGTGTAATAAGTAATTAACATTGTTCTCTTAGGGTTATATAACATTTTGGTGTTAAGTGGGTTTTTTGGGGAGAGGGATAGATCTATTGCCTTCCTTTTCTTCAGATTGTTAGGTTTTTATGTATAAGAAAATAATAGATTTTATACTTAAACAAAATATCCCAGGATGATTTTTACCTTTAGAAAGAGGAAAGAATGCATGAGAAGGAAACTGTCTTTTTTAAATCACAGATATATTTGTGGAAGATATTCTTATTGTTAATTGTTACTTTGCTATGCTATATAAATCTACTTTTTATAAATATATACATGCATATAACATACATGTTATAAATGTTAATACATATGTGCACATGTACATTTAGTTTTAGGAGTATAAATATGATAGTACTCTCTCATTAGCTTATTGCTTTGCATTTTTTTTGGAATACTATGGAAACATTCAAATCTAAACTTAAATAGTTCCATAATCCTGCTTCATGTTATATCTAAATGTATGTATTTAAAAATATTTTTTTAATGTTTATTTTTGAGAGAGAGAGTATGAGGGAGGGAGGGGTGGAGAGAGAGGGACACACAGATCTGAAGCAGGCTCCAGGCTCTGAGCTGTTGTCAGCACAGAGCCCAACTCGGGGCTCGAACCCATGAACTGTGAGATCATGACCTGAGCCGAAGTCAGATGCTCAACTGACTGAGCCACTCAGGTGCTTACATTATATTTTTAATGTAAAATGATTAACTCCATATGTGTTTGTTTTCTAATCTGTTACCATATATAGACATCTGAATGAAAATAAAACTTCTGTGCTTATGAATATTTATTTTATTCTAAGACCTTTTTAAAAATTTCCAGTGTTTGCTTATATTTGTATGTTATGTGATAATCAGAAACAAAAGTCAAAAATGTTCAACTCAGTAGCCAATACTAAATTATGAACATTTTTTGGAAGAAAATTAACCTATAAATTAAGGTATAAATCAGTATTTTTTTGAACAGCAGTTTGGCCATAATAATTGAAATTCAAACATTTGAAATGGTGTTACTTGCTGCTGGGAATTTATTCCACATCTCAAATTTACACTGAAGTATGTTATACATTGAGTATAAATAATAGTTGAGCATCTGAAATATACCTCAACAAAAGATCATAATGGTTGTAGCTTATTCATCATATGAATATAATTTAGACACTGGAACATGGTCTGATAAGGGTGTTTTGTGTGGATATTTAAAATTATGCCAGTTTTTGAACAAACATCAACTAATAGTGTGTTTACAGAGGTTTGACCATATGCCTTGTTCTAATTGGAAATGTCAATCATTACTGTTCCTGAAGAATGTAATTATTCTGACATGATTATAGAGTTAAGTAATGCTGACTGATCAGTGTTATAATGAATATTTTAGCATTCTTAAAAATTTTGCACATGTGTACCTTAAGTAGTAAAATACTGTCTTATTATTTGTATATTGCTACTTGACAATCTGAAATGAACATACTAATTGTTAGAAAGGTGTCTGGAAGAATGGATGGCAAAATTTTAACATTACTGTATAGAGAGATGGGAATGGAGGACTGCTTCTACTTCCTGCATTTTGAATTTTAAAGGTATTTCAAAAGGAACATCTAAACAGCAAAAAGGGGATTTTAAAGATACACCCAATTTATGCCTGCCTTTCATCCTTGCCTATCAATATCTGGCGAGTATTGGGCTGTTGTATCCAATTTTGTATTCCCAGTGGCCATTATGAATTGTTTGTGAGTGATCATGAAGAGCATGTGGTTTAGAGACTCTAGTGCAGCAGAGAGTTTTACACACTGAAACAGCATTGTGGGACTCCAGAAATGAACATGGGAGAAGATAGGATTTCAGGTAGGTGCTAAGCAATTATATTTGGGTTTACAAACGCATGAATGATTAAAATAAATCATTGAAACTTTCTATAAAGGGTAAATTTTCATAAATTTACATATTTGTGGTTACTAATTAGATCATGTTGTTTGAGGAAGAGTATTGGATTAGGTTAAAAGTTAATCTTAATTAATGGTAGTAATTAGAGAATGGATTTTTCCTAGTTTTTACAGTAGTTGAGTCAGAATTTCACGTAGGTCTTTATGGTTTCTTATATGATTCAGAACTGGCATGAAAAACATTTCAGTACATTTGTGTTATTTCTGTGTAGTAATATCAGCTGTTTATCTCCATTCGCTGTTCGTGATTATTCTAAAATCATCCTGGTGTCTTATTTGTATCTAATTGGCTATATTGTATAATTACTTCTCAGATGAACACAATGAAAGGAAGAGATTTACAGATAATCTGAGGACAGCTGACATTCCTATGGTCTTTCTTAATTCATAAGTCTTAACTGGGAACTACAGGTAAGAAGGTTCTGGATCAAGAAGTTCTGTTTTAGAACAAGGCTTTGGCTAGACTCAGGAAAATATCACTGGTGCAGACTTTGGAATATCCAGCCATGCCTGAGAATTAGTGAGTAAATTAATTCTATAAAAAAAGATAACTTTACCAAAGTAAAGGTGGGGAGTATATGTAGAATGTAGGAGATTATTTATGTCTTCTTTCAATTGCTTTTATTTCTAACCAAACATTATGATCTAATTAATGTTATAAGGAAAATTATTCATTAATTGGAAATTTTGAAATAAAGGATTTTTGCAAGTATTTTCATAGTGTGATAAAGGCAGAAGTTCATGGAAACTGGTAAAAAACAAACAAACAAACAAACAAGGGGAACCCTCTTGCACTGTTGGTGGGATTACAAACTGGTGCAGCCACTGTGGAAGACAGTATGAAAGTTCCTCAAAAAGTTAAAAACATGATTTAGCAATTGTAATCATGAGGTATTTACCCAAAGAATACAAAAATATTAAATCAGAGGGATCTGTGCACCCCATCCTTTATTGCAGCATTATCTACAAATAGCCAAATTATGGAAACACCCCAAGTATCCATTCACTGATGAACGGATAAGGAACTCCGCCATAAAAAATGAGATCTTCCCACTTGCAGCGAACAAGGCCGATGGAGCTAGAGAGTATAATGCTAAGCAAAATAAGTCAGAGAAAAACAAATGATATATGATTTCACTCATATGTGGGATTTAAGAAACAAAACAAAATAGAGGCAAAGCAAGAAATAGACTCTTAGCTATAGAGAACAAATTTATGATTACCAGAGGCCAGGTGGTTGAGGGAGATGGGTGAAATAGGTGATGGGGATTAACGAGTACACGTGTAATGAGAAACAGGTGATGTATGTAAGTGTTGCATCACTAAATTGCACACCTGAAACTAATATTTCACTAACTGGAATTTTAATAAAAACTTAAAGCATTTGGTAAAGTAATAGCTGAAGTTGGAATGTTGAATCAGCTATTGGGGATTCATTAATGAGGAATTCTTTCTAAGCATTAAAAGAAATTTGTAACAAAGTTCAAAATTAGCCTCCACTTATTTGCTGCTTTTTCTATTTTATAAGAAGTATGTGTGTCTTATCTTCCAATGTTTGTTCTTTTTTTCCTGTCAGGAGATGATAATTCTAAGAAAACACACTTTTGCCATCTTTGTTTGTAATTGCAAGAATCAGTACCATAAGACCTCTGTTGGCAATATTACTCATTTGAGTATTCGTCACCTCCCATCTTTGGCTTCGGGAATACTGCTTGGCGAAATGATTGTAAGGACAGATAAGTGTTTATTTTATTCAGGGTGGGGCACTTGATTAGGCAGGAGTTAATATTCTGCTTTGTTTAAGATTAATTAATTTTTGGTGGCAGCTAGTGGGTAATGAGATCCGTTTGGGGTACATGTTGCTGAGTAATAAAGAATCCTGACACACAGTGGCATAAAATATCTATTGTGCCATTTCATGAATTCTGTGGGTGAAGATTTCTGACAATGCCAGAATATGGGATCAGCTGGGAAGATACGGTGTTTAATATTGATTCAAACGCTTAGAGGCTGGAGTCATCTGGACACTTCTTCACACGTATGTCTGGCACTTGTTTTGGGAAGACTTGGAAGGCTGGGCTTAGCTAAATTAGAGCACCTTCACACAATCAGTTTAACAGAGGAAGCATCATCAAAATGAATGTTCGGAGAGAACCTTGTGAAAGTGGCATGTGGTCTTTATGATCCAACTTCAGAAGTCATGTAGTATCACTTCTGCCACATTTTGTTGACTAACATTTTTATATGACCAGCCCAAATTCTAGTAGATATTCCGTCTCATGATGGGCGTGTGCCAAGGTTACTGGTCACCTAGAGTTACATGTAGGACCAGATGAAAGAAGATACTGTAATTGAGAACTATAGCTGTATAATTTTAGTAGTTGATTTTTTTAAATAATTTTGGGATCCATTAACAACAGTTCTCTCAAATCATATATCTGTCTTTATGATCTTAATAAATTGATTTTCAGAATTTCACTTTTCATGTACTCTGGATTTCTTGCAGATATGTTTCAACAAATATCTTACTCATTGCCTGGCATAGAATTAAATTTTATTGAATTGTAACTTTGGTAATAAATTAGGCAAAAGACAAAAAGTTCGAGAAAGAAACAAAGTACATGATTTTGGGCATTAAGTGAGTTTGAAGAGGGCAAAAGAGAAGAGCCCAGGTACACTAAGCTGACATTGAGATGTATAACCTTAGAAGTACTAAAGTAATGAACTATAAAAAGAGTGAGAGGGAGCAGTTGTTAATGAAACCATTAATATTATAGCAAATAGTGAATCCCATCTCCTGATGGACCAGGAGTTGTGTGATTCTTTTATTTCCTTTATTTCCCACTAGAAAGTTAATTCATGTGATACACGGCCAAGAGTAAATGCTGACAAATTCTTTAAACATTCTTTTTCAGAGAGCCTTATTGCCTACCTGCAATAATCCTCAGAATGACCTATTCTGTTAATCCCAGAATAACCTTAAAAGATAAAGGCTTTTATGATAAATTGTTTTTTTTTTCCTTAGGATAAAACATTGCTAAATAGACAACTAAACTAAATAGACAACTTCAACTTGGGTGAAGTACCTACTTAAGAATTTTGATAACCAGCTGGAATAATGGGTTAAGATCTAAATCTTATTAAATGCCATTGTAGCCTCTGTCTTTTATACAGTTACCTTTTTCTTTTCTTACCAAAGGGACTAAGGTCCTTTTGTTATTTTCATTGGATTTTTTTTTGCACTGTTGTCATGTTTATTGTAGAGAAAAGCATATAGATTAAATAGTTTGTGTATGAATGAGCAATCTAGAGATATAGGCATCCAAATACATAAAAGAGACACAGACAGCATGAGAATGTTGGGATCAGTCCATTTACGAAGGTGTAAGAAGAAGGAATACCAAGATACCAACATCTGGCTTTTTAAAAACTGAGGTACAGTTGACCTCATTAGCTTCAGGTCTATAAATAGTGAATAGTGATAGTGACTTGATAATTCTATGCATTAAGCAGTGCTCACCACAATAAATGTAGTTGCCATCTCTAGCCTTCTTACTAGAAAATTTCAAAAGTTATTCTGATGCATCTGTTATTTCTTCATAATAAAATGGCTGTTGCATTTCATTGTATATAATTTTATTAGATATTACTGATAATTGCATAAAGTATGCTTCCTAACTTTACGCATTTCCTAATGTGTCCTCTCAGGTGATGCCCAAATAGGAAACTGATGTTACTGCTTCTGACACCATCTTCAAATCCAAAAACGGTCTTTATAACGTATGGAGACTCCTCCTTTCATGTGTTGGAGTAGACACTCCTCCAGAAAAACTGGACTGAGAAAGCCCTTGTTTGAAAGTTACCTAAAGATTATCATTGGAGGGAATTGTAACCAGGCATGTTGACTGTTTTCATTATTGACATTGGACTAAATGTCAGGAGCTTGAATGATGGAGATGCTATTACACAGAGAAGCTCAGGATGATATGATTGAAGGCTTCATTTCAATGTTCCCATAAGTATTAAGTGCACATATTTATAATTTTCACTTTTAACAGGGTAAATTTAAAATAGATGCAGAAAAATAAATTATCTTTTTTCCAGATTTGAAAGGACACAGAAAGTTGTAAAGGGTAGTATTTTTACTTTTTAAATGCTTTTTCCTCCCTCCTAATTCTACTCCCCAATATTATCTGCTGTTAAGGAGTTTTGTGTATATCCTTTTGGGGCGTATCGATAAACAAATTGATAATGCCAGTAGTCATTTGGGCCCATACATTAGCTACAAATTTTCTCTTCAGTGAACATGCTTATATGTAATCTATTTTTTAACTTCTCCAGCTAAGTTGTTGAAATAGTCCTACTACTTACACTTCATTGGAATTAAGTATATCCAAAATTTATGTTTTGAGTTAAAAGTAGAGATTTCCCCAGAATTGTGTAAATTATCCTCATCAATATTGTCTCCCAGTGTTTGTTTATGAGACTTCTTTTTTCTAAAACAGTACAAACATTGGATGTCAATGTTTTAATCTTTGATAGTGTGATACTACAAAGAAAGTATTTTTCTTCAGTTATTGTTCACTTCAGTCATCTTCATACGTCCTTAAACTGTACTAGTCATTTGTTATTCTGTGTTTTGTGTTATTTTGTTTTTTATTTTTTTTTTCATTTCCCTTGGAATACTAGTGTCTTTGTTACGGGCTTTTAAAAGATCTTTTATGACTAACATTTTAACCATTTACCATACTTTGCAAATGAAATACCATGTTTTTTCACCATTTTACTGTGATATTTTACTTTTTGGTGTACAGAAGTTGTATATTGAAATATAACAATATTGTGTTTCATGCCTTTTGAGTTTTGTGTTTTTATTTAAAACATGAATGCATTACTATCATTTTTTGTATTTTCTTTTGTTGTTAATTATTTTGTAATTTTTCCCCATCAATCATTACTGTGGGTTTAAAGCATTACTTACTCAAATAATTAACTTAAGCAATTACCAATTATTTTAATTTCTACCATAGTAATTTAGAAATTCCCAAATAATATCAGCTGCATTTCTATTTGCTTGCCTTACCTTCTATTGATACTTTAAAATTACTGATGATTTTTAGTCTATTCCATTGAGTTCCATGTCATTTCTCTTCTTTTTTTCAGAATATTCCCTGTCTATAGTCGCATTTTTTTCTCTCAATTGATGCTTAAAATTATTTTGCAAGTTGGAAAAAAATGCAGTTTTAATTTCATTTGCACCAAATTTAATAGATTAATTAGGAGAGAATAGATCTCTTTAAAATTGAGTCTTCCTCTCCAACTGCAAGGTATGTCTTTCTATTTTTAATCAACTTGTTATGTTGGGAAAATGCTAGATTATATTTTTTCATTAATTCCCAGTCATTTCATAGTTTTGTTAATGTGATGGGGATTGTGAACCTACTTTATTTTCTTATTAATATAAAAGCCTTTTTTTAAATTTACTTTTCTAAAGGTATTTAATTGAAATACCATAATTCTGGTTTTCTTTCTTAGTTCGTGGTTCTTAATAGAATATATGGAAGCAGAAAAGGGCCCTTGGTTACTTGATCATGAATATTAATCCTATTAGTTTAAGGTTTGTTTAGTTAGGGGTCATTTTAGGAAACTTCCTTTCTTTTTTTGAGCATTTTTCACAAAACTTGTTGACAAGTTTAATAAAATGTTTTGTTGTGTGTTATAGGTGATCATGCTTGCAATCATAATTCTTGATTAGGCTAAAAATTAAACATTCTTGCATCTGCTCTCAATGAACTACATTTTATGTTATGTATGTGCATGTATGTGTGTGTGTATATTCCATATATATTTTCCTGTTATAATTAAAATTTTATTTGCAGTTTCTGAAAATATAATCCTAAATAAACAGCTTATTTTGTTCTGTTTTTGTCAGGGTTCTGTATTTGGTTTATCTGCTCTACCAAAATGTTTGGAGTATTACTTGTATAGGCTGAAAACAAGGAGTATTAGCATTAATTACTTAGGTTTCATTTTGAAATAACTTTTGGCTTGCAAAAATGCTCTCTATCCTCCTCTTACATTAATATATTTCATTTACATGATATAGTTATCTACAAAAGGAAATTGCTGCACTGCTGTTAAATGATCCTTTTATAATCTATGATTGAAAATAGAATCCTACATTGCATGTAGTTGTTAAAGTCTCTTTAATGTCCTTCTGCTTGGGACAGTTGCCCAGTTTTCTTCGGTTTTCATAATTTTGATCCTTTTGACAAAATATCCAACTATTAATGTTAATCAGTATGGGCTTGTGTGATTTTCATCATTGGACTGGTGGTTATGCATGTTTGATGAGATTGCTATAGAAGTGGTACTCCCTTCTCAGTACATCACTAGGGATCACGTACTATTGATACGTCTTGTGACTACTGCTATTACTTTTATTACATACTGTTACATAATTAGTATTAGTAGGAAAAGGTTCTGCAAATATTGTAACACTCTTATCTGCTAATTTTAGAACTTACTGATGTTTGTTGCCTGCAAAAATTAATACACTATGGCGTTTGTCAAATTGATTCTTAAAAATTTTCTCAGTACTACATTTTATTAATTGGAATTTTGTACCATAAGAGTTATTCCTTCCCCATTTAATATTTAATTATTCATTTCAGTGTGGACTCGTGGTATTTTGTTTATTCCATGGATTAAATTCATTACTTTTCTTTAATCTCGTTGTCCATCATTTGGCCATTCAGGTCTCTTTTAAGGTGGCTTCTGTGTCTTTTTAACATGTCCATATTTCCTTTCCTGAGTACTTACTTACTTTCTGACCACCTAATAGTACCTGGGTTTATTTTGTTCTTATCTTGTGGAACCATCAGTTTCTCTAAGGATACTTGGTTCCTTATAGGGAATGGTACTTAGGAAGTAAGCTATGTATCAGAACTTCATTTATTTTTATGTTTCAGTAATATTACAAAGTGTGTATATGTAACATTTGTTGTTGAACACTTGGATGTTTCTGCTTTTTGACTTTGAATAATAAGGTTTGTGACTTCCACATTGTCAATAATACTGCTATGAATATTGACATGAAAATGTCTTGAGTCCCTGTTTTCATTTTCTTTGGGTATATATCTTGGAGTGAAATAGCTAGGAATCATGGTATTTTTATGTTTAACTCTTTTAGGTATGGTCTGTTTTTATTATGAAAAGTTTCATATCCATAATGAAATCATGAGTTTTCACATGCTGAGCAACTAGAATAATTAAAAATATTCTGCCATATATTGAAAACTGCAAATCATATGATATTTCAATCTTGAATTTTTTGTATGCATATACATCATAATTTTAAATAACCACAATATCATATCTATTATTAAGTAGAATCCTTTATTGCCTTTTAAAATAAATCTTCATGTAAACTTGTCATATTGTCCAAACATCTAATAATTAGAACAAGTCTGGATCCAAGCAGGCACCATGCATTTTTATCTAGGCCATTTTTATCTTATTTTTGGTTATTAGTATTAATTTATTCTTAATACTAAATCTTTTAATCCCTTAATATAGGACATTTTCCCATGCTGTTTTGTTTCATATGTGTTAAATATTTTTTAAATATTTAATCTTTTGCAATTCATTTCATTTTGAAAGAACTTTATATTTTTCTGTTACATTCATAGTGATTTTACCTACTATTTCTAGTGTATTACATGTATTTTGGTGAGCTAATGTGGTCCAGGTTATTTCTGCTTTGAGGTTTTCTTTGTGTCTGTCTCTTTCATACATTCTCTATGTCACATACCTACCTATCTATAACTATCTAGAAACATATTTATAGAATGTATAAATACCTTTATAAATTA
The DNA here is from genome assembly GCF_027475565.1 of Acinonyx jubatus. Lineage (NCBI taxonomy): Eukaryota > Metazoa > Chordata > Mammalia > Carnivora > Felidae > Acinonyx > Acinonyx jubatus. The sequence continues at coordinate 23,483,239 of NC_069386.1, forward strand.
TGCATAAATACTTGTATATTTATGTAGACCATAACAAAAATATAGCTCATATTTCTAAATGTATTAGAGGTGCTTGGAAAGAGGCATTGTCTCCAATGTACAGAGCACTATATAAGTGATTGTGAAAGGTTCACTATTGTTACAGATCTGTATTTCTGTCTCTTTTAGGAACCACTAAATGACTTGCTGTTGATGTCTTGATCTGTTTTCTTTTTTTGTTTCATTACATATTGAATATTTGACCATTCTATCAATTTTGCAAGAGTATTTCATACACTGTGTCCCAAATAGAATAGGAATATGTACTTACCATGTCCCATCCTAGAAAAAAATAACTAAGGCCTAGTTTTCTTTTATAATTTATTCTCATGTATTTTGTTGAATCTCAAGATTTGTGGACCCCAATACTTTTAAAAGATAATCGTCATGTTACCTGCTAAAAAATGTAAAATGGAGGGGCACCTGAGTGGCTCAGTCTGTTGAGCATCTGACTTCAGCTCAGGTCATGATATCTTGGTACATGAGTTCGAATCCCACATCAGGCTCTCTGCTGTTAGCCTGGAGCCTATTTTGGATCCTTTGTCTATTTCTCTCTCTCTGCACTTCCTCTGCTCACACTGTCTCTTCCAAAAATAAACAAACATTAATTTTTTTTAAATATATGAAATGTAATAAATCCTTTATGGTGTATCACAGCTGGATACCTAAAGTACTCTGAATTATTTATAGATTAAAAATTATTCAAACAGGTTTTGAAAATAGTTATGTTCAAATCAGCACTTGAATAGTTATGCATTCCATTCCACTTGGTTTGTTAATCTGTAGTTCTCTTTGAATTTGCAATGACTCTTTTTTTTTTATTTTAGATGTTTATTTTTGAGAGAGAGAGAGAGAGAGAGAATGCACATGCACAGGAGCAGGAGAGGGATAGGGAGAGAGGCAGACACAGAATCCAAAGCAGCTCCAGGCCCTGAGCCCGAAGTGGGGTTCGAACACATGAATCATGAGATCTTGACCTGAGCTGAAGTCTGACGCTTAACTGACTGAACCATGCAGGCGCCCCAGCTCTTTTTTTCTTTTTAAAGTTTATTTATGTATTTTCAGAGAGAGAGAGGGCACATGTGCATTTACCTGCATGAGTGGGAAAAGGGAAGAAGGGGCAAGAGTGTGAGAATCCCAAGCAGGCTCCACACAGTCAGTGCAGAGCCCAGTGTGGGGCTTGAACTCATGAACTGTGAGATCATAAACTGACCTGAAACCAAGAGCCAGACACATAACTGACTGAGCCACCTAGGTGCCCCTCATCTCTGTGTCTCTCTTTTTTTTAACTTTCATAATTTCTATTTATGTTTGGAAGAAATCAGATTATATGCCTTTTAAAATTATCACACGTCTAATTCTACAAGTAGTATATGGCATCCCTGTGGTAGGGTTTAATATTTTCCCCCAAATCCTGTTAGATTTAAATGTCATATCAGTTTGGTTTTATTAATTCTTTAGTCACTTATTATAGGAATCTTTTTGATTGTAATACAGTATTTAGTAATTCATTATAAGAACACTATGAATTTTAAATATTTTAATTATATTATAGTTAACAAAGATTGTTATATTAGTTTCAAGTGGACAGTATTGGGATTCAACAATTCCAAACATCAGAGTTTATCACAAGAAGTGTACTCAATTCCCATCATCCATTTCCTTTATGATAACCATCAGTTCTCTACAGTTAAAGAGTCTTGGGTTGTCCCTCTCACCTTTTCCCTTTGTTTGTTTCTTAAATTCCACTTATGAGTGAAAAGAATATGGTATTTGTCTTTCTCTGACTTCCTTTGCTTACCATAATACTCTGTAGCTCCAACCACATTGTTGCAGATGGCAAGATTTCATTCTTTTTGATGGCTGAGTAATTCATTTTATATATATGTATATAATATGTATGTAAAGATGTGTGTATGCATATGTATATATACATAAATATACACGCATACATACATATGCATACACACCACATCTTTATCCGTTCATCAGTAAATGGATACCTGACCTGCTTCCATATGTTGCCCATTGTAAATAATAGTGAAAAAAACATAGGGGCGCATGTGTCTTTTTGATTTACTGTTTTTGTATTCTTTGGCTAAATACCATAGGGTAGTTATTTTTAACTTTTTCATGAACCTCCATTGGATATACCGGTTTGCATTCCAACCAACAGTGCAAGAGAGTCCCTTTTTCTCCACATTCTTCCAAATACTTGCTGTTTCTTATGTTGTTCATTTTAGTCATTCTGACAGGTGTGTGCTGATATTTCACTGTAGTTTTTTTTTTAATGTTTATTTTTGAGAGAGAGAATGTGTGAGTGGAGGAGGGAAAGAGAATCCCAAGAAGATTTCTCTGACAGCATCGAGCCCAAATCCGTGGGCTAGAGTCCATGAACTGGGAGATCATGACTGGAGCTGAAATCAAGAGCCAGATGCTTAACTCAACTGAGCCACCCAGGTGCCCCTCTCATTGTAGTTTTGATTTACATTTTCCTGATGATGAGTGAAGAACATCTTTTCATGTGTCTGTTGGCCATCTGTGTGTCTTTTTTTTTTTTTAATGTTCATTTTAGAGAGCAGAAGCAAGTGGGGAAAAGGACAGGGTGAGAAGGACAGAGGATCTGAGGCAGGCTCTTTGCTGACTGCAGAGAGCCTGATGCAGGGATTGAACTCAAGAACTGTAGGATCTTGACCAGAGCTGAAGTTGGACACTTAACCAACTGAGGCACCTGGGTGCCTCACTGTGTGTCTCTTTTGGGGAAATGTATGTTCATGAATTCTGTAATTATTTAATTGGATTATTTTTTTGTGTGTGTATGTGAAGTTGTATAACTTCTTTATACTTTGGATACTAACCCTTTATCGGGTGTGTCATTTGCAGATATCTTCTCCCATTCAGTAAGTTGTCTTTTAGTTTAATTGATGGTTTCCTTCACTATGCAGAAGGTTTAAAATATATCCCAATAGTTTATTTTTGCTTTTGTTTCCCTTGCCTCAGGAGACTTGTCTAGAAAAAAAAAGTTGTTTCGGCCAATGCCCAAGAAGTGACTGCCTGTGTTCTCTTCTAGGATTTTTATGGTTTGAGGTTTCACATGTAGGTATTTAATTCATTTTTAGTTTATTTTTTGTGTGTGTAGTATAAGAAAGTGGTTAATTGTTTTGCATGTTGCTGTCCAACACCATTTATTGAGAAACTTGTCTTTTTTCTATTGGATATTCTTTCCTGCTTTGTTGATTAACTGACCATATAGTTGTGGGTTTGTTTTCTATTCTGTTCTACTTTTCTGTGTGTCTATTTTTGTGCTAGTAGCATACTGTTTTGATTACTACAGATTTTTAATACACCTTGAAGGCCAGAATTGTGATGACTCCAGGTTTGCTTTTCTTTTTCAGAATTGCTTTGGTTTATTCTGGGTCTTTTATTTTCATAAAAATTTTAGTATTATTTGTTCTAGTTCAGTGAAAAATGTTAATGGTATTTTGATAGGGATTGCATTAAATGTGCATATTGCTTTGGGTAGTATATACATTTTATCAATATTCATTCTTCCAATCCATGGCCATGGAATGTTTTTTCCATTTCTTTATGTCATCTTCGGTTTCTTCCATCAGCATTTTACACTTTTCACAGTATAGGTGTTTTACCTCTTTGGTTAAGTTTATTCCTAGGTATCTTATTGTTTTTGGTAAAATTGTAAATGGGATTGATTCCTTAATTTCTCTTTGTTGTTTCATTATTGACATACAGAAAGACAACAGATTTCCATACATAGCTTTCATATCCTGCAGCTTGACTGAATTCATTTATCAGTTCTAGCAGTATTTTGGTGGAGCCTTTTGGGTCTTCTGTATAGAGTATCATGTCATTTGCAAATAGTGAAAGGTTTACTTCTTCCTTGCTAATTTGGGTTCCTTTATTTTTGTTGTCTGATTGTTGAGGATAGGACCTCCCTTATGTTAAGTAACAGTGGTGAGAGTGAGCATCCTGTCTTGTTTCTTAGTGTAAACTATGGGTGTTTTCATAGATGGCCTTTATTACATTGAGGTATGTTCCTTCCATGCCTACTTTGTTGAGGTTTTTTTTCTTTTTTTTTTAACATGAATGGATGTTGAGCTTTGTCAAATAATTTTTCTATATCGAAATGATGATGTGGTTCTCATCCTTTCTTTTATTAATGTGGTGCATCACGTTGATTGATTTGTGAATGTCGAGCCACCTTGCAACCCAGAAATTACTCTCACTTGATTGTGATGAAATGATTTTTTTCATGTATTGTCGGATTCATTTGCTAGTGTTTTACTGAGAATTTTTGCATCCATGTTAATCAGGGATATTGGCCCATAGTTCTCCTTTTTAGTGGAGTCTTGGTTTTGGTATCAGGGTAATGCTGGCCTCTTACAATGAATTTGGAAGTTTTCCTTTCTTTTCTGTTTTTTAGAATACACTGAGAAGAATAGGTTAATACTTTGGTTTAAAGTCCATTTTGTCCACTATAGTAAGTACTGCTACTCTTTCTTTTGATATGCACTTACATACGTTTTCTCCATCCCCTCACTTTAATTTGCGGGTGACTTTCTGAAATGTGTCACTTAATGGCATATAGATGGGTCTTATTTTTTTAATTTTTTATTTTTATTTACTTAATTTTTATTTTTTTTACAATTTTTATTTTCATTTTATTTTTAATTACTTAATTTGTATCCAAGTTAGTTAGCATATAGTGCAACAATGATTTCAGGAGTAGATTCCTTAATGCTCCTTACCCATTTAACCTATTCCCCTCCCACAATCCCTCCAACAACCCTGTTTGTTCTCTATATTTAAGAGTCTTTTATGTTTTGTCCTCTTCCCTGATTTTATATTATTTTTGCTTCCCTTCCCTTATGTTTATCTGTTTTATATCTTAAATTCATCATATGAATGAAGTCATATGATATTTGTCTTTCTCTGACTAATTCCGCTTAGCATAATACCCTCCAGTTCTACCCACATAGTTGCAAATGGCAAGATTTCATTCATTTTGGTTGTCTAGTAGTACTTACTTGTGTGTGTATGTGTATGGAAAATATATATATATACACACACACACACACACACATCACACATCTCACACACACACACACACACACACACACACACACACACACACCACATCTTCTTTTTCCGTTCATCCATCAATGGACATTTGGGCTCTTTCCATACTTTTGCTATTGTCGATAGTGCTGCTATAAACATTGGAGTGAATGTGCCCCTTTGAAACAGTATACCTGTATCCCTTGGATAAATACCTAGCAGTGCAATTACTGGGTCATAGGGTAGCTTTGTTTTTAGTTTTTTGAGAAATCACCATACTGTTTTCCAGAGTGGCTGCACCAGCTTGCATTGCCACCAACAATGCAAAAGAGATCCTCTTTATCTGCATCCTCGCCAACATCTGTTGTTAATGGTAAGCCATTCTGACAGGTGTGAGGTGGTATCTCACTGTGGTTTTGATTTGTATTTCCTTGATGATGAGCGATGTTGAGCAGTTTTTCATGTGTCAGTTGGCCATCTGGATGTCTTCCTTGGAGAAGTGTATTCCTGTCTTTTGCCCATTTCTTCACTGGATTATTTGTTTTTTGGGTGTGGAGTTTGATAAGTTCTTTATACAGTGTGAATACTAACTAACCCTTTATCTGATAGGTCATTTGCAAATATCTTCTCCCATTCTGTCAGTTGCCTTTTAGTTTTGCTGATTGTTTCCTTCGCTGTGCAGAAGCTTTTTATTTTGATGAGGTTCCAATAGTTCATTTTTGTTTGTTTCCCTTGCCTCTGTAGATGTATTGAGTAAGAAGTTGCTGTGACCGAGGTTGAAGAGGTTTTTGCTTGCTTTCTCCTCTAGGGAAGGAGGCTTTGATGGCTTCCTGTTTTACGTTTAGGTCTTTCATCCATTTTAAGTTTATTTTTGTGTGAGGTGTAAGAGAGTGGTCCAGGTTCATTTTTCTGCATGTCGCTGTCCAGTTTTCCCAGAACCATTTTCTGCATATTTTTTGAGTTTATTTTTGTGTAAGGTGTAAGAGAGTGGTCCTGGTTCATTTTTCTGCATGTTGTTGTCCAGTTTTCCCAGAAACATTTTCTGCATATTTTTACCTGCTTTGTCAAAGTTTAGTTGGCCATACGTTTGTGGGTCCATTTTTGGGTTCTCTGTTCTGTTCCATTGATCTGAGTGTCTGTTTTTATGCCAGTACCATACTGTCTTAATGATAAGAGCTTTGGAATACAACTTGAAGTCTGGGATTGTGATGCCTCCAGCTTTGGTTTTCTTTTTCAAGATTGCTTTGGCTATTTGGGGTCTTTTCGGGTTCCATACAAATTTTAGGATTATTTGTTCTAGCTCTGTGAGGAATGCTGGTCATATTTCGATAGGGATTGCTGATGTTTTATTTTTTAAAGTAATTTCTATGCCCATGGGTCTAAAACTCAACTATCAAGAGTCACATGCTCTGCCAACTTAGCCAGAGACCCCTGGGTCTTATTTTTACATCTACTCTGATACCCTTTGTCTCTTGATTGGAGCTTTTAGTCCATTTACGTTTAAAGTAAATAGTGATACATAGAACTAACTTCTTTGTCATTTTATTACTTGTTTTGTGGGGTGTTATTTAGGTTTTTATTTAAATTCCAGTTAATGTACAATCTAATATGAGATTCAGGTGTGCAGTTTAGTGATTGTGCATCTCCATGCAATACCTGGTGCTCATCACAAGTGCCCTCCTTAATTCCTATCACCCACTGAACCCAACCCTCCATCCACCTCCCTTCTTATAACCATCAGTTTTTGTCTATACTTAAGAGTCTGTTTGTTTGACTCTCTCTCTCTTTTTTCCATATGCTTATTTGTTTTATTTTTTATATTCCACACATGAGTGAAATCATATAGTATTTGTCTTTTACTTATTTTGCTTAGCATAATACATTCTAGTCCTATCCATGTGGTTGCAAATGCAAGATTTCATTCTTTTTTATGGCTAATATTCCATTGTGTATACACACCACATGTTTTCTATCCATTTATTACTTGATGGGCACTTGGGCTTTTTCCATAGTTTAGCTATTGTTCATAATGCTGCTATAAACATTGTGGCATATGTATCCCTTAAATTGTATTTTTGTATTCTTGGGAAAATACCCAGTAGTGCAATTGCTGAATTGTAACAAAGTTCTATTTTTAATTTTTTGAGGATGTCTATTCATATCTTCTGTCCATTTTTTAATTGGACTTTTCACTTTTTGGGTGTTGAATTTCATGAGTTCTGTATAGATTTTGGTATTAACCATTTTGTCAGATATGTTATTTGCAAATATCTTCTCCCATTCTGTAGGATGCCTTTTAGTTTTGCTGTTTCCTTCACTGTGCAGAAGCTTTTTGTTTTGGTTTAGTCTCAATAATTTATTTTTGCATTTGTTTCCTTTTCCTCAGGAGACATATCTAATAAGTTACTATGCCTTATGTCAAAGAGGTTACTGCTTGTTCTCAAGATTTTAATAGTTGCTGTAGGTTTATTCTCATCTTTTTCTTTGGTTTTTTGGTTTTAAGATGTTCCTGGATTTGTTACATTTATGTTTTTCATATCTATTACTTTTATGTTTTAAATGTGTGGTTACCGTTGGTTTATATGTGCCATCTTCTGCCTATAGCAGTCTACATTAAGCCTCATGGTCGCTTAATGTTAAACTCATTATTTACTCCTCTCCCCTCCAGGTTTCATATATTTGATATCCTATTTTACATCCTTTTGTTTTATGAATCCCATGACTAATTTTTACAGAAATAATTATTTGTACTGCTTTCTGTATGCTCACATGTGGTCTTCCATCTTCACTCAATGGAAGATCTTATTTTGTTATTTTCTATTTGTCTATGGTCTGTTGGGAAGACAATAAGCTTTATCAAGAGACACCCAGAAGGGAGTGTTTAATTTCTTTCATTTAGTTATGAATGATAGCACTTTTTTTATGTTTGTTTCAGAGTAGAAGTCACAGAATATTCTACATTGAATGTTCAGTGCTATCCCCTGCCATCTTAAATCTATTTACATTTTGTCTTACATGTTCAACCCCACTTCTTTGCCTTCATGAGTAGAAAATAGAGGAAAGATTTCTGATTAGGGAAAAGTACAGGAGCACTTTGTTTTTCTATCATTTTCCATGAAGAAATGACTATTTCTAATGTGGATAAGTTAGAAACAGGAACAGTGGACAGAAAAGAATCTGGAGGTATATTTATACTCTCAATTTGTTTCCTTTTAAATATGATTTTTTATTCTAGTTAACGTACAGTGTTATGTTAATTAAGATGTACAATATAATGATTGCAGAATTCTATACATTACTTACTGCTCATTACACTGAGTGTATTCTTAGTCACCTTCATTTATTTCACCAATCCCCCTACCCACCTCCCCTCTGTTAACCATCTGTTCTCTATATTTAAGGGTCCATTTTGTTTTCCTGTTTGTCTCTTCTTTGTTTTGTTTCTTAAATTACACATATGAATGAAATAATATGGCATTTGGTTAGCTTTTTAAAGTACCAATACCATTTCTTTGCTTATTGTTTCCTTCTCTCTTATCCACCTTCTTGCTCCAGTTATATCATTTTTTTGGTAAACATCAAAGGCATATTTTTTAATACTAAGGTGATTGCAAGCCAGAAGTATTATTTATGAAATTCACTATGGTCCAGTACTTCAAATAAAAGGCTCTTTTCCAGACTAAGAATGGCATTATATTTATGAGAATGTGTATAAAGACAGGCTATCTGGTTCCTCTAAGGTGATTCAGATATTTTTATATGCAGTAAATATGTCAAAGAAGAAAGAATCTTGTTCTCAAAACATCTGTTCCTCATATCTATCACTGCAAAAGGCAGGATGTACCTAATATTCTTCAGAGTTGAATTTTTAAAATTGGCAGTGATAATTGAGTTTAAGTTTTAATATCATAAATTAAGAAGTAACTTATGAGGGAATTTAAAATACAATTTTGATTTTTTAAAAATTCATTTTTTGAATTAGACATTTTGGTTATAAATTTGAGGGATAAATATGAGGAAAACTGTATATAGAATAGGAATGAAATATGAAATGGCTAGCAATGCAATTAGAAAACTGTTATTGGCAGGCACTTGAATGCACAGTAATACAAAAGTATAGGAAATCCAGATGTTGACAGTAGCATTAGAAGATATTGCAGTGGGGTTACCTGAAATCATTGGAAATTGTTAGCCAAATGCAGAAACATAAAATGTGACCTATTTCTACTGATATAGAACAGGAGGAACTTTAAGTGATTCAGGGGTTTTAATTAAAACTAAAGAAATATCAGAATTACAGAACATGGTTAACTTAATTTCTGTTTATCCTAGGAGGGAGGAAAATTTTATTGCAGATTATTCAAATTCTGGAATTGTTCAGAAAGAGAGTGATAAATTTGATGTTAAATAGCAATGGGCAAAGTAAATACCAATTGATAATTAAAGAGATATATTCAATAAGAATGCTGAAATCCCTAATTAATATAAGATATTCTAATAGAGGGAAGAAAACTACCAATAAAATATAAGTAAGTTATTTTAACAGATAGTTTATAGAAGAAATGTAAATTGTTATTAATCATGTAGAAGTACTCTTGGATATTCTTATAATTACAATGGAAAATACAACCAGGATATAATGATCTTCTCAACTGTCAGATTTATAGTAAGTCAAGACGTTTGACAGCAGTCTCTTTCAGCAATCTGAAAGAAGGGGAATCTGGCAAAATCATATGATGTTGGGATTATAAAATGTAAAACTTTTATGGATAGGAATTAAGTATTTAGTCATCTTATAGTTACATACAGCCTTATAATGGATTGATGAATATATGTAAGTTACGATATAATTTTGGGGATGTAAGTATAAAATAATATTGGGCTATAGGAAGTGATGAGAGCAAAATGGTATTTCTGGTGATTTTATCACAACTGTTAATGGCCCTTGTTTCTGGTACATAGGTGCTATGTGAAAACAGTACAGGGCTTTCAACATAATTTTGATAAATAGGACATTGGATGTGAGAATTAGTTATGTAATGGTGTTTTATGGAATAGAGTTAGAAATAAAAGTATTGGTTAAATTTCAATTTAGGTAGGAATTCAAGGTTTTGGTGATTTTGTCAGTATCCTGAGAAAAGAATAGGTATTCCTTTAAAAGTTGTATAAGGGTAAAGGTGGTATTGTGTGTGTGTGTGTGTGTGTGTGTGTGTGTATGTGTGTAATGAACATTTCCCAAATCCTGAGCTTTCTCCTTTCATTATCTTTCAGAATGATTTGAGGTAGCTCTTAAAGGATTTGATCAATATTGCAAAGTCCTAGTAGAGATATCTGAGATTCTATGTGAAAATTTTATTAATTGATTGATTTAGTTTTTAATTTAAATTCCAGTTAACATACAATGCAGTATTAGTTTCATTTGTACAAGTTAGTGATTGGACACATATAACATCTGGTGCTCATCACAACTATGCAAAGACTTTAAAATAGGTCATTTGAGGTTAATCCTGTGGTGAGGCTATTTTGATGTCCATTAGTGAAAAATAAGTTGATTTAATACTTGAGGGCCTATTTAGTACTCTCCACTGTAGTGAGTTATGCCTACCTAGCTGGTTGATCACTGAGTAGAATTGGCAAAAGATTCCTTCATGGGATGATTGCATAAATGTGAGAACTGGTTAATCAAGTAACGGATGCATGAAGGATATACTGATGTCATTAGGTCAGGAAGATGGATGGAATAAAGAATAGATGATACTGGGGCAGCTGGGTGGCTCAGTTGGTTAAGCATCCAACTCTTGATTTTTGTCTCAGGTCCTGATCTCATGAACTCTGAGATCTAGCCCTGTGTCAGGCTACATTCTGAGCATACAGTTTGCTTGGGATTCTCTCACTCCCTTTCTCTCTCTGCTCCACCCCTGCTTGGTGCTTGCGCTCTCTCTCTCTCTCTCTCTCTCTCTCTCTCTCTATTTAAATGGACAACTTCATGCATGGATTGATGGATGAATTCAGAAATGCCTTCTGGATACAATTAAGAAACAAGGATATAGGGGCACCTGTGTGGCTCAGTCAATTAAGCGACCGACTCTTGGTTCCTGCTCAGCTCATGATCTCATGGTGCATGAGTTTGAGCCCCTCATCAATCTGTCTCCCTTTCTCTCTGCCCACCCCCATCAAAGTAAATAAGCTTAAAAAATTAAAAAGAAACAAGGATATGTATAATATTCAGGGATGGAATACATGTATAAATGTGTTAGTGTATATATAGGGTTATTTTTGATTTTCAAGTTTTTATTTAAATTCTAGTTAATTAATATATAGGGTAATATTGGTCTCAGGAATAGAATTTAGTGATTCACTTTAGTGAATTTAGTGATCACTTAATTTAGTGAATTTAGTGATCACTTAAATATTTAAATATAACATCCAGTGTTTATCATCCATTTAGCCCATCCCCTGCCCACCTCCCTCCATAAACCCTCCGTTTGTTCTCATGAGTTAAGAGTCTTATGGTTTGCGTCCCCATCTTTTATTTTTACCTTCCAATATGTTAATCTGTTTTGCTTCTTAAATTACACATGAGTGAAATCATATGGTATTTTTCTCTGACTTATATACACGCTGGCTCCATCCATATCATTGTAAATAGCAAGATTTAATTCTTTTTGATGGCTGAGTAATTATATATATATATATATATATATATATATATATATATATATATTACATCTTCTTTATTGTGTATATATAGGTTAATGCAAGAGTGGAAGGGAGTGTGGATAAGATACTGTGGATATAAAGTGATAATGCAAAATGAACTGATTAATAGATGGACACAAGAATGAATGATTTGATGGATATGGGCCTAAAAGAATATATAGGTAGGTGGATTCAGGGAAGGTTAATTCCTAGATCTGAGTTACTTTAAATCACAAAGATAAATCTCTCACAGTGACAGGATTTTTTTAGGGGTCATAGGTTCATGGCAATTATTGGTAGGCCAAATGTCACAAACAGTGATAATCTCCTGTCGCTTCCATCACAGCATAAGATTTTATGTTTTTTTGTCACTTAGAGATAACATGGAAAATTGCAAGTAACTCATGAAATAATTTCTTTACAAGTTTTTTCTTAGATAAAAGAAATCAATCATATACACGTTTTAGAAGGTAAACTTAGAAGGTTTACAAACTGTATTTCCTCCATGTTTTCAAAGAGAGTAGAAAGAACATACTAAACAATAGTAACATCTACCAAATGACACCTCTCTGGCTTCACATATTGGTTTTACTTTCTACATGCACATTAAACTTTACACCCTTCTCAGTGGGAACAAAAATAAGGAATCACCTGGCTAACAGTCCAATATCTCTCAGTTGTGCACTGTAATCAGGTTATTTGCACTGATCTGTGTGTCAGTTTGCCTATTCCTGGTCCAGAGATATAGGAACTTTAAAAAAAGAAGTTATTTGTACCTAACTTCCCAGTGTTCAAGTATGGAGCAAGGATAAGGCAACCATAATAAAAGCTGCAAAATATAAAGGATAGAATGCAAGATACATATTCATCGGAAGATATTATCTATTATGATATTGTGAGGAGCGAGAACATTTTATTAGTACTTGGAAGATTCTCACTTGTCCTTTGTTCTTCTTGACACTGTATCAGCCTTCTGACATATTGTCCATACCTATTCCCTGCATAATTATTTTTAAGATAGGTGGTGTGAGATATATTCTCTAAGGGAGGTGCAGAGCTTTTCTATTCAGAGAGAGTTGGGGCCTAAAGGTCATTTTAAGTTGTAAACAGTCAGATTTTTTAGTTCCTTAGGTACTAAAACTCAGTCAAATTAAGTCTTGGGAGAAGACTTGAGTAGCTTTTATGAGATTCTCCTTAATCTCTTACTTGTGATGATCATAGAATAATGTTTTGAATTAGAGATGCCACAAGAGAGAATGACCTGTAACAATGAGGTGTCATATGGGGCAAAGCTACTTTTATGGATCAGACCCACAAAGGTCTTTTCATGAGTAAGAAGTTAATGTTTGTTTTGTTAAGCCAGTAAGATTTTGAAGTTGCTGTAACTCAAAAGTGACTAATATAAATGGATAAGTTACATGCAATAATTCAAGGATTGGTGAATGAATACATAGAATGGAGGGATGGATTGATGGTTTAAAACTTGTTTATAGGGGTGGATAGATAGAATAAAGAATGTGAGAATGAGGAATGAAATTTTTGCATAGTGTCCACTTAGGTAGATTTAAAAAATTAGTGGATGCAAGATGGCATATTTTTGTTTGTTTGTTTTAGAAATAGAGCATGTGTGGGGGAGAAGGGCAGAGAGAGAGAGAGAATGTTATGCAGGCTCCACACGCAGCACTGAGCCTTAATGCAGAGCTCCATCCTACCACCCTGGAGTCATGGCCTGAACCAAAATCTAGAGACTGAGCCACGCAGGTGCTCCAAGAAGGGTATTTTAATAGAAGGCTGGAAAAGTGTGTGTAAGGAACTATTTCTTTATGTAATTGAGGGCAGAGCAATATATGAATTAGTTCAACATTGGGTGACTGAAAGAATGGATGGAAACTAGAATATTAAGTGGATGGCTAGATACAAGAATCAAGAATTAATGTTTTCAAAAAATTTTCAAAAAAATACTGGAGATATATGTGGATTGGTGGACTTGATATTCAGTGAAGGTGTAGATAGTTAGATACTTAGAGGTTAGAATTTGGATTTCAGACTGGAATGTTGGGTGCATGTGTCGTGTACGGATATATGTTTAGATTAATAGGTATACATATGGATGACTAGAGTAATGGATCAATATAGGAATCAGTGCACAGATAAATGGATTGCATGAGTGTGCTAGCATTGTTGATGTTTTCAGAGTGACTTGATAGATGCATTGATGGATAGATGGTTTGATTCAAGAAGCGGTGGTACAGAAATTTTATCATTGGAAGAATAGACTAATATAATAAAATCACCATGTAAAGTTGAATGGAAAAAATGGAGGGACTATTGAGGGAATAGGCTAATTATTTAAAAATAAGAAAAAAAATAGTGGTTGCTTTCTCATACTGTTGCAATAATAAATTTTTATTTATTTTTAATTTTTTTAATATTTATTTTCGAGAGAGAGAGACAGAGCACAAGCAGGGGAGGGGCAGAGAGAGAGAGGGAGACACAGAATCCAAAGCAGTTTCCAGGCTCCAAGTGTCAGCACAAAGCCCGACGCAGGGCTCAAACTCAGGAACTGTGAGATCATGACCTGAGCTGAAGTCAGAGGCTTAACCAACTGAGCCTCACAGGTATCCCTAAATTTTTAAAAAGAGCAAAACAAAAAGAAATGAAAAAACAATTGTAGTGAGTTTATGAGAGTAGTTTCTATTATACTGACTTTTGTATATTATTTAATAACTTGAGGTCTTTTGTGAGGGTGATCAAAGAGTCAGCTTTACCTTATGTATTTTATGGTGGTCATTGTATATATGACAATTTCCCCATATTTTCCACAGTTTTAACTGAGGTGTTACCAGCTTAAGAAGTAAGATATTTTAGATGCTTCACTACCTGACATTTCCATATCAATCCAAATTCTTATACTTGTTTATCATTTCTGTGGACTTCACTCTTCAACAGTGCTGGTAAGAATCAGTAACACTGGTATACTATTTGTTTATATTTGACCAGTTTGATGTGGAATCAGTTTTTCATATTTTAAGATCCCAAACCACTTATGAATTCGATAAAGCATAGGATTGTCAAATTGTGGAATGATTGCCAATTAGATGGAATATAAGAGATTTTTAAAAAGGTATTAAATAAATATTGAGGCAATGTTGATATATAGATTATGTAGATTTTTACTTACTACTCTTACCTACTCTTGCCATAAAATGTGATGTTATCCAGAGACTATAATCTCTGTCAGTATACTCAGTAAATTTTAAATTCATTTAAATATTAAATGTTTTGAAATAAATACATTAGTAATGGATGGATAAAGGGAGTCAAGGAAGTCAGGCAGGTAGGGGTAAAAAGTAAAAGGATAGAAGGGCATCAGAAAGAAAATATATTAGGAAGTATAATTTGCTGCTAATAATATGGGTCTTAATGATAGCAGGAAGTTGACTTTTATTTCCAGATGCATGATTTAGGGTATTCCTAATATCAGATAAGACGGATAGACAAGAGTTGAGGAATATTCCACTATTACTCTAAAGAAGTACCTTCTTAACACCCTTTCATTTGATGAGTGAATGAAGATTTTTTTTTCAGATATTTTCAAGCATTTTTTTCTTTCTTTCACAAGCATGTTTCATAAGCAAGGACCAAAGAGACTTTGACCACAGGTAAGAGCATTAACACCAATACCCTGATTTTAACTGATCTTTTTGGGTGTATTGATGGAATACATTCTTATTTGAGTTATTGGACAGTACCTTTTTTTTCATCAAACTTTTTATGTTGGCATAACTGATTATTTTGATGTAATAGTTAAACCTAGGGTTTTGTCGTTATATCTTGTTAATAAGCAACACTTAATGAAACTGAAATAGAAGTGTTCTTCTCTTACGGCCATCTTCCATTAGGATCATCAGACACTGCACAATAAGCTTTCGGGAAAGCAGGGATAATGTATATGTGGGTACTCTGATAATGGGTTTTGTTTTTTGGAAAGGTTTCTATGAAACACTATGAAATTTACAGAGCACATTTGTAGTATTTCTTTGTACCTTTATCTTTTATTTTTTAACCCTGAATGGATAATATATATTAGCACTAAGTAGTTACACGAGAACATGTTCAAAGAATGAAATAAGGTTAAATGACATGAAAATAATTTGGAATATAAGATTGGTACTCAAAATCTAGTAGAATGATTGAAGAAGTAAAATTATAGTTTCATCATTTTCCTACAGTAAATATACCTGGTTTTTGTAGTTTGGAGATATTTAGCATTAGGATCATAGGAATTGTTTTTCATGAAATATCACTAAAATGCTAGAAGATGATATCCATTTGTCCTGATGAATGGCTTTGTGATAACCTGTTGTTTATTTTCATTTGCAATCTCTCCCTCTGTACTATCCTAGGTGGTGAACAAGTATACAAGAGGATCATAGATACCTTCCTGCAGTGGTTCCATCCACAGCATCGCCAAATTGATGTTATTTCCCTCTTTTTGAAGCTCATTGCATCATTGTATCTCAAAGGGCACAAGTTATAAATATAAATATAGGTATAAATGTAAATATATAGATATAAATATAAATATAAATATATAAATATAAATATAAACATAAATCTCCCCAGGAATAGAAGTGGTCTGCTTTTTGGCAAGTAATGGCCAAGAATGTTAAGTACTTCTTTATTCTCTGACTATATCTTGAGCTTTTCTCTATTGTTATTTACTTCATTGATTTTTTTTTTCTCTGTGTTTTACTTTACAAGTGGGAATGAGATTTGCATGTGGTAAATGTAATTAATGCAACCCCATGGACACCTTGGTCATACCATAGATTATAACCAGGCTATCTCACAAGCTGAGTACCTCCCATGTGCCAGTTTGGATACCATTTGTAAAATGCGTTGTTCGTCATTTGAATCATGAGCCCTCAGTTGTTAGAGTGGTTGGTCCAAAACAGTAGCCTCTTAAAACATTTGTGTTACATGCAAATAGATATTCTGTAGTTTTAGTTTTTATTCAACCTAGTAGATCTCACTCTAGAACACGATCAGAGCCTGACCATAGTTGACCTCTTCCTTAGTACCCAAATTTAAGACTTGGATGCTGTCACAACTCTGGTTGTTTAAGGTAGAACCAGACTCTTTAACTGACATTTTTAGCCTTGGCAATGCCATCCTGTAGAACACATGGTTCTATGATTTTATTGGTATCACTGGAATTTTGAAATTGGAGTAAAGAACTCAAGGCAACCAAGATATTTCACTTTTATTCACATTATCCTGACTTTTATTTGTTTTCTGTTTAATCTAAATAGGCTTAATACAGATGGCTGTGCTTATTGGAAGTTTTAATTGACTACTTCTAAAACATAAACTGTATTGTAATCAGGGAACTACTATCTGCATTGCCCAACTTGTCTTAGTAGACAGGTTTGACACATAGCACACTGAAATAGGGCCAATAATAGGATTATTAAACAGTTTAAAGCAAAATTTGGTCATTCATCCTTCATCTTTCATTCCTACTTCCTAGGTGTAACAAGCATTAATCAGTTATGCTACAGTTAATATTTCTAAGCTCATACAGTTTATGCGCAATTTATTTTACAAATAAGACATTATGGTTTTTGCAGCTATATTTTTTGTTAAATATACTGTGGATGTATTTCTAACCCAATAAATGTAGTTTCTCTACAGACTTTTCATTTGATGGAAAGTACATATCCTAATGGGTTTATCCATTTCTCCATCTTGGGAAATTCAGATTAAATATTATATACATATATATATGTATATAATATTTTAATACATAACATTTTATGCATATATATTATGCACTTGGGATCCTAATTCTGTAAGATAGATTTCTAGTTGTGGCATTGTTGGATCATCAGTTCTGCATACTTGTGATTTCAGTAGGTATTATGAAATTGCCCTTGAAATGTTTTCTAGGTCAGAACACAGCTGTGGTGTATTGGTAGTGATAATTTTCACGAAAAACTTATGCTAGATAGATATTATCAATTCTTTAAATTTTTAATCAATCTAATTAGGTGAAAGTCACATTTTTAACATAAGCCTAATTTAAACAGTAAATGGCCATGGATTAAAAAAAAGACAAATAGTGATGAATTATTTAAGACAAAAAACAATGGTAGTACACATTTCTTCCAATCACAAGAGTCCTCCTATTTTTTAGTTAGAAACCAATGATCTTTTCTAAGCATAATGCTTCTTGGAAGTTTATGAATACCTTATTCCAGTTTTTTTTTTACGTTTTATTTTTGAAATAATTTTATATTTAGAATTGTAAGAATCTTACAGAGGTGCCCCCCATGTACTCTTACTGAGACTTTTTCTACATTGTTTGTTCTTTCTCTTCTTTACTGCTCTCCTCCTTTGTCTATTTTTCCCTCTTTATTCTCTTTTCTCTGTCTCCACAATCCCATATTGTTTTTATTTTATTCATTTTTTTGGGAGAGATAGAGTGAGAGAGAGTTTGAGTGGTGAAGGGGCAGAGAGGGAGGAAAATACCAAATCTGAAGCAGGCTCCAGGCTCTGAGTTGTCAGCAAAGAGCCCAACGTGGGACTCGAACTCAGGAACCACCAGATGATGACCTGAGCCAAAGTCGGATGCTTAACCGACTGAGCCACCGAGGCACTCCTTTATTAAATATTTTTGAGTAAGGTAGAGATATTATGTCTCTTTAACCCAAATGCCTCAGCATTCACTCTCTGAGAACCTGAAAATCCTCTTATATTAATTTTGGTGCAATTTTTTGAATCATGAAATTTGTTAGTAGTATAAACATACTACATTAATAACAGTCTATCATTAAGTTCACCAGTCTAATACTGTTCTTTATGGCAATTTCTTTCATCCTTCAGGACCTGGGAAAAAAAGATCTTGTATTGTGTTCAAGCGTCATGTTTGTCTAGTCTTATTTAATCTGGAGCAGTTTCTCATTAATTTTTGTCCTTTAATGATGATTGTATTTTTGAAAAAGTATTGGATAATAGTTTTTTAAAACATCCCTAAAATTTTGATTTGTTTTGTTTCATCCTGAATAGGTTTAGGTTATGCATTTTTGACAAGAATAACTGATGTGTGTCTACCTCTTATCAACTGGAAAATGATATCACTTTATCCTATTATTGGTGACATTAATTTTGATTACTTGGTTTAGTTGATGTCCACTATCTTTTTTAAAGTTAACATTCCTTTGTAATTAATAGTTTTTCTGTGGGAAGATCATTTGAGAGTATAAATTTCCTATTTGTCATCAAACTTTTACATTAGTAATTTTAGTAGTTACAGGTGATTCTTAACAGTATCACTGGTGATTTTCCAAAATCTCTGTTCTTGGTTATGCATATTAGTTGGTAGTTAGGAGGAATTTATGTATCATGGTTTGTGAGAAATATTTATTAAACTATTTACTGAAAATATTTAGCAAAAAAAAAATGAGATGGTGATGGACAGAAAAATGCAGGGGAAGGGTTAATTGAAGGGTTTAATGAAGTTTACGTCTAAACTATGGAGTAAAATGTGGATGGCACATAGAACTCTTTCATACATGGTTTATGGAATGCATTCACATGGCAGAGGGAGAAAAGCATGTTTTGAGTCATGAGTTCCAGCTAGAGAATGTGACAGTGCCATTATTATTATTGGGAAGGTGTTCAACAATTTTTTTGAACTGACTGTGAGGCATAGCAGTAGAGTCCAGGTTCAGATGCACTTGCTACTCTAGTTAGGTGGTAAATCAATAGTGTTCCTGTTTTGTTTGTCATTACTTTGTTTCTATAACCCTTTAGAGATCTGAGATTGATGGGAAATGACTGTATTTAAGGTGCTTTCTAAAGATGAACACTCGGCCTTCTGAACTTTTATTCATGTTTCAACTTTCACTGTTCTTCCAGCCTTCTATGGTAATCCCTGTATGGTGATATAGACTGCTGCAGTGGTTATGTTGGCTAAAACCTATCCCTAAATTCTGTTCTATGTTCTCTGTAACCAGGGATCTTTAAGACATCTACTACTCACAGTCACAAATTTTATGCTAGTTAAGTAAGGTTTCCAGTATAAAGACATTTTAAGTTTTCAAAAATGATTTGGCTGAATTGATGAAATATTTTTAGTCATCTGAATGTGATTGTCAGAGGTATGGGCCATCTGATACGAATAGAACTGTCCTACAAATTTATAAATTATAAACTAATGCAGTGTATTTACAGGGGCTATATCTAAGGCTTTGGATCAAAATGGTGATCTGAATACTCCTGGCCTCTGTATCCAACTTTGCATTTAGTCTTTAATGACAAGTTCATTAGCAGAGGCTCAGCAAATATTATCATTAAGTATATAATGGAGAAAGTGGAAGTAGGCCAAAATTACTGATTGTAATCAAATGGAATATTAATTAAATGAATGTGCAAATAAATAGGTAAAAAGTAATCAGTGAAGAAACTTTCCAGGTGAAGGAGAAAAAAAAATAAGTAGGAAGCCAGGGACCAGGGAAAGTCTGTTATTATGT
Organism: Acinonyx jubatus; assembly: GCF_027475565.1. NCBI lineage: Eukaryota > Metazoa > Chordata > Mammalia > Carnivora > Felidae > Acinonyx > Acinonyx jubatus. The sequence goes on from NC_069386.1 coordinate 23,503,590, forward strand.
TAATATAGTTTCTTTCATACATAACATAATAAGGGTATCTTGGAAATTTTGGCATTTTCCTGGCTAAAACACTTTCCTCTTTTTTATGAGGCCACATGTATCAAATTATTGTTTTTATATTTTTATTAAGACAGTTTTATTACCAGGTTCAAAAATTGAGCCTCAAAATTTTATAATCTCCATGATGTGAAGGGAGTTTTTAAAAAATAAATGGAGATCACAACAGGAGAGCCTGTTACTGTTTATTTTCTGTGATGATGATAGAAACTGTGCTGCCAAAACCTTTTTCATACAGGAAGAAGTGTAGAGAAGTCCGAAAGAGAACTCAGCCTTTCAAATGTCAAATCTAAATGGAATCAATATGTCCTTATCCTGGAGAATACGTAAAGGAACAACATAGCTGTATCTTTTTCATGAAGAAAGGCATTTTCAAAGTGTAGCAGTCCATGAAGTTGAAGTGAGAATGCAGATGACAGTAAACACATGGCTGAGCCCAAAACACTGACTTCCCCTTAAAAAAAAGGCCCAGGAATTATAGTGAAGTCTCTGTAATCAGGTGAAGCTTCTTCCTCCCAGAGAGAGCAGTGTGAGGTAGACTAAGAAAAAAAGTTAAGGAGAAGATTATAGCCTCCTATCTCTTCCTATATTAAGAGTTTTACTACTCTGGTAAATAATTTGCACAAAAATCCAGGACTGTAGCTATTCTGATAATTGGTTTAATAGGCGAGCACATTAGGTTAGTTCCGAGGCAAAACTATGCAACTGATTTAAAATACCAGCTTTGTGTTTATTTGACAGTTTCAGATAATTCTGTATTATGTTGTTCTACATAGTTAATCATATTAGATCATATAGCAACTATATTATCTTTAATTTTACCACAAAATAAATTCAAAAATTGGTATATCCTTCATATTCAAGAATTATAGACCCTAAAAAGTCTTTCCTCCCACAATTTCTCATTCAACATTTTCCAAGGTAGAGTGTTTTAATTTAGTGCTTGGGGCAAGAATTATTGCCCTGTTCAATGACTGTATTTTATTCATTACTAACATGACAACTACTTTTTTTTTAATTTCAATTTTTGGCTTCTACCATTATTAAATTTTCTATATTTTTATATATTCAAACAAGTTAGATAAGATAAGGGTTACTGGATAAAGTATTAATAAGGTAGCAAAAGAGGAAGTAAGAAGGCAAGTTACATGGTTATTTAATATTCATATGATAGGTGTACTAGGTTGATGGCATAGAATTATTGAGATGCAATGGGATTTAGGATGTATTCTGAAAGTATTGTCCTATTTGATAAAGTATTGAATGATACTGGGGGAGACAAGAAGATTCATATAGGATATATGATCAGGACCTCAACAATTGACTAATGGTGATACCATTTACTATGTTGGGCAAAATTGAGTTTCTTAAAATGCATAAGAGAGATCTGTTTTGCCTGTTTTATATTTATATTAAACTTAAGGGTTAATATTTTTGTATAGAAATATGACTTGGGGACAGGAGCCAAATTGGGGATTTAGATATTACTTTGGATGAATCAGTACAAGACTTACGTATGGACATGTGAAATCATGAGATCTAGAGATGGCATATATTTGGGAGTAAGAATATATTCACCTTAGGATTGTCTCATGGATGCTTTAGAATTTAGATATGAGTAAATGAGAATCCATTGTCAACATTGTCAAGAGTAGCTAGCGTCTTTGAGTAAACACTAAAGGATTTTGTTGTACTTGAAGGGAAATGAATGCATTTCAAAAAATAATGGGGTAGCAGTTGGCTTTCACATGACATTGAAATGCACAGTTAATTTTGGAAATAAAGAGAATGTCATTGATTTTAAATAAAAACACTATATGGTGGGGGATGGTTGGTAGTACTTTTAATCAAAGGAGCACTGTAAGTCCATAATGCACCTTGTAATATTGTTACCAGTGTCAACCTGACACATACACATGCTGATATCTTGTGAGTCGCTTGCATGAATCATAATAAAATAAAGATGCATCTCAATTGCATAGTTTCAAATCCTCTTCAGTATTCCATATTCTATGCATACAGGATAGAATGGCTGTCTTCATTACAACTCCTCAGTTTTTCAGTAATAACCTTTGTGCAACTTTATCCTTTGAGTTTCTACTTGCATTGTGTTGATCTTTTCCTTCATCCATTGGCCACAGTAGACTATCTCATTAAAGCAAGATTCCTCACTAGTTCCAGAGATCTTGGCATTTGTGAGGTGTTGAACAAAGACTGCTGAAGAAAGGAACAGGTAAGGGGCCAAGTGAAAGAAAAATTTACAACCTAATGGTGGACAGATGAAAGGAGCATGAGGAAAGGATGGTGCTGGGAATCAAGTGAGCAAAGCAAGACAGAATGTACAGAAGGTAGAATTTTGAAGAATGGAGCTATTAGGACAAGGTCAAACTGTCCTGAAGGTACATTTTAGATACTAGTTCTATAGGATACTAAATAATATCACTAATGTCAAGGAGAAGATAAGAATGTGGACAGTGATCTTTTTTTTTTTTTAAGTTTGTTTATATTGAGAGAAAGCGAGAGCATGAGCATGAGCTGGGAAGGGACAGAGAGAGGGAGAAAGAGAATCCAAAGCAGGCTCCACAGTGCCAGAGCAGAGCCTGATGTGGGGCTCAAACCCATGAACTGTGCAATCATAACCTGAGCTGAAATCAACGGTTGGATACTTAATGGACTGAGCCACCCAGGTGCCCCATGGGTAATCTTTCTTAATGGAGTCTGGGATAGTTCCAGAAATTTATTAAGCATTGTCATTCCCTAATGTTTTAGAAAGGAGTCTGGAAATTTTTGTCTAACCAGTCTAAGTTAGAACCATTTAATTTATAACACGCTTTATTCCTCCAACATTTCACTTGACAAAATTTGTTTTATTTCTGCGTCTTAATAGACTAGAAATAATGAGCTCCTTTTGACAGGGATATTTTCCTATTCATATTTGACTTTCCATTACAGAGCCTAGTATATAGCAGATATGTAATTTTATTTTGTAATTGTGTTGACTAGTTTCTTGTTTAGTGTGTGGATGAGTGAGTTTTTGATGAATTAGTCAATCACTAAAAGGCTAGGAAAGTAAAATTTAAGAGACCCAGTACAAGGTAGCTCCTGTATGATGTTTTTTGGGGGTGTTTTGTCCATGACTGAGGAAATCATAGATTCTTCGGACTCTGCTATGTTGGAATTTGCAAATGTAGATTTTAGTATAGAGAAATTGAATATCTGCTGGATTAGATTTTTTATGATAAAAAAATGGGTTGAGTTATAAATTCCCATTGATAATTGTGAAGGAGTAGAATGCAAATCTTGTTCTCTTTCCTGCTGATATGGCATGTAGCATTGGTGTCCTTTTTTTCTACAGTGTTCCCTCATACAAAAAAATAAATAACCCAAATAGGAAGCTTTACAGATAGAATGAATATATTTTTTTAGTATTTCTCTTTTTTAAAAAACTTTTAATGTTTATTTTTGACAGAGAGAGTGAGAGACAGAACATGATCGGGGGAGGGGCAGAGAGAGAGGGAGATACAGAACCCGAAGCAGGCTCCAGGCTCTGAGCTGGCTTAAACTCACAGACCACGAGATCGTGACCTGAGCCGAAGTCAGACACTCAACTGACTGAGCCACCCAGGCTCCCCAACACTTCTCTGTTGTGGACAGGTCAATGATAAGACATTAAATTGTAGCATGTAGTCACTTACTAATGGCATTTAATTATTAAAAGGAACAATATTGTACAATTTATATGGCTGACATCAGTGAGACAATTCAGTGTCCTTATAATACTATATTAATATTGCTGTTTTTGAATTTTAACTTTTGAAAATTATTCTTTTGTGTATCTATATGCCATTCTACCATGCTAAATATGGTTATTTCCCAAAAGTATGATAGTTATAATCATCTCTGTGACCCAGTGCACTTGTTTAGTATTGAGATTCAGGTGTGTTGGAGAAAAGTTTACTGACTAATGATGTATCAGTTTATGTATTTGTTTCTAATGATAGTCCAGGAGAGAAACAGTGAAGAAAACAAGAAACTAATTGTATGTGAGCTTTTCTTGTTCTTAGGTTTGGAAAGTCTAGAAGAGTAAGAACACTCTCCTTTGTTGAGACCATAAAAAGGTGAAAACTGCCCTTTCAACAGGAGTTGACTAAGTTGTCATAGTGTGTTGATTTCTAGAAAGACAATGAAACAAATAGGATCTGTACTCCTTGCTTTCCTTCTGGCTTTTAGTCAGCTGTTCCAAGTAAGGTTAAGACATCTTCTGACTCATTACCCTTAGACTTCATACCTTCAATAACTTTAGAAAAGGTACTGCTATTAATTCAATTTGGAGTAGTTGTAGATCCAACCAATTCCTTGTTAAATTGTGTCACTGTATCATGGTTTCCTTCATAATATTGTATGTACATTGTCATTCCCTAACTAATGGTTTAGAAATCACTTTTTTTTTAAGTAATCTCTACAGTCAACATGGGGCTAGAACTCATGACTGTGAGATCATGATCCTGAGTCATAGGCTTGAACAACTGACTCAGCCAGGTGCCCCAAGTCTAGAAATCTTTGGCTCAACCTGGACCCCCACACCTTCATACCTCCTTTCTGTTACTGGAGAATGAGCATCTGAATGCATCTATTAATAAAATGGTAAATTTGGGAAAAGATCATTGTTGAATGGCACCCAGATCTGAAGTGTCTCAGGATGGTCAGTACGCCTTAATGTAAATAGCTGCATTCATTGAATCCTATTTGCTTTGGCTCCCTACTTCAAACTCTTAAATGTGTTTATATCCTTATCAATGTACATACCAGTTTTGATTCATTTTATGCCTTGTATTGTGTCTTTTTGCCCCCACAAAAAATACTCAATATAAGATATATATATATATATTTATATCAATTATATATATATTTATATCAATTATATACATTTATATCAATTATATATATATATATATATATATATATATATATATATATATATATTGAGCTCCTACTTGACAGGGATTTTTTCTATTATCTTGTGTTATGCTGCAATGTCTGAAAGTAAGGATTTCATTAAAACTTGTGAAATAAACATGTATAAAAGGATGAGTCATAAATGAGGTCATAAATGATGAGGGAACGAATATAACAATAATGGAGTGATAGTGTGATTCAGATAGACAAATAATGTTATTTGAGTATTTTGGGAATCTCTCCTGTTTGACAATGTTGAAAGAGAAGAACATAAAATTTGATGATTTTCTTTTCCTGAGACGTAGACATGTAGATACTAACTCTGAGAGTAAAGTGGTTTGCACATCTTCCTCAACTTACATTGGGGTTATGTCCTGATAAACATATTGTAAGTTGAAAATGTCATGAGTGGCTCAGTCAGTTGAGCATCTGACTTCAACTCTGGTCATGATATCATGGTCCGTGGGTTCAACCCCCATATTGGAGGGCTCTGTTTTGACAGCTCAGAGCCTAGAGCCTGCTTCAGATTTTGTCTCCCTCTCCCTCTCTGCACCACCACCCTGCTCGCACTCTGTCTCTCTCAGAAATAAATAAATGTTTTAAAAAAGTGTCATGAGTTGGAAATGCATTTAATAAACCCAACATACCAAACATTATAGCTTAGTCTATCGTATTTTAAATATGTTCAGAACATTTACATTAGCCTACAATTGGGAGAAATCATCTAACACGAAGCTTATTTTATAATAAAATGTTGAATACTTCATGTAATTTATTGATCACTGAAAGTGAAAAGCGGAGTGGTTGTATGGGCATAGAGTGGTTATAAGTTCATCACCCGTTTGCACTAATTACCGCCTGGCTGCCTGGGAGCTGCTACTTGCTGTCTCTACCTAGCATCACAAGAGAGTATCATGCTGTATATCACTAGCCTGGGAAAAGGCCAAAATTCAAAATTTGAGCTTCAGTTCTACTGCATATGTACCTTTTTTAGACCAACATAAAATTTAAAAAAAATCATAAGTTGAACCATTATAAGGTAGGGACTGTCTGTATTTTCAAATAATGGGTAAAACCCATTAAAATGTCTGAATTTGGGAAATTCAAATAGGATTGTTCTTGCAGACTCCCTTCTAAGTATATGTTCCTTGTGAATGTTTTATAATTCTCATTTAGCCATGGCACTTGGCTAACTCTTTAATTTTTTCAGGGAAGGGAGAGGACCACCACTGATACCACTTTGGGCCTATCTTCAGGTTTATTGTGATGCAAGGGAAATGCTCTCTCTGCTCCCTGTGGAAATATAAGGGCTCAATTGTGTCATTTGCTGTGACTTTTGTTTGATGCTGCTTAAAAACTACTTTATTCCTAAAATTTTTTTAATTGAGATATAACTGACATACATAGTTATAAGATCTTTATAATATCTGTAAAGTGATATTTAAAGATGATTTAATATATATATATTATATACACATAAATGTATATGTGTATATACACACATAGTTTTATAATTGAAATAATAATTACAGTTACATGTTTTAAATTATATAATTATAATATTTTTTCTATATCCATCTTATGTATATACACACCTCATTTTTCCTTACTGAGTCATTTGGGGTTTTTTGTTTTTGAGTCATTTGTTAATGGACATGTGGATTCTTTCCATACATTGGCTATTATGTGTAATGCTGCTGTGAACATTTGTGTACAGCTGCCTTGTCAAGGTAATTTTATTTCCTTTGGAAATATACTTAGAAGTGGGATTGCTGGTTGATCTGGTATTTCCATTTTAGTCTCTTGAGAAACCTACATACTGTTTTCCATAGTGGGTATATCAATTTACATTTCTATTAATAGTGTACAAGGGTTTCCCTTTCTCTACATTGTCAACAGCATTTATCTCATGTCTTGTTTACAATAGACATCCTAACAATTGTGAGGTAATATCACACTGTGGTTTTGATTTGCATTTCCCTCATGATTTGTGATGTTAAACACTTTCTTATGTACCTGTACATTTGTATCTCTTTGGAATACAGGTTCTTGCCCATTTTTAAATTGGGTTATGTTTTTTGTTTGTTTTGTTATTTAGTTACAGGAGTTCCTTTTATGTTTTGGCTATTAACCTCTTATCAGATACGTGGTTTTCAAATATATTTCTCCCATTATATAGGTTGTCTTTTCATTTTTCTGATGGCCTCCTTTGCTGAGCAGAAGCTGTTTAGTGTGATGTATCCTCACTTATTTATTTTTGCTTTTGGTGTCTCATCCAAAAAGTTATTGCCACCATCAGTGTCAAAGAGTTTATTCCTATGGAGTTTTATGATTTCAGGTCTTACATTCAAGTCTTTAGTACATTTTGACTTGCTTTTTTGTGTATGGTGTAAGATAGGGATCTAATTTTATTTCATTTTATTATTTTTTACATGTGGCTGTCCATGGTTTCCAACACCATTTGTTGAATAGACTATCTTTTCCCTGTTGTGTATTCTTGGCTTCTTTGTTGAAAATTAATTGACCAAAGATGCATGGTTTTGTGTCTGGTCTCTGTATATTGTTCTATTTTTTTATGTTTATTTATTTATTATGAGAGAGAGCACAAGTGAGATGGGGCAGAGAGATAAGAAAGAGAGAATCCCAAGAAGGCTTCATTCTGTCAGTGCAGGGACTGATGTGGAGCTCAAACTCACAAACTGTGAGATCATGACCTGAACCAAAACCAAGAGTGGGATGCTTTACTGACTGAGCTACCCAGGCACCCCTGTATATTGTTCTCTTGATCTCTGTGTCTGTTTTTATGTCAATACTGTCCTGTTTTGATTATTATAGCTTTGCAATATAGTTTAAAATTAGGAAGTGTGATACCTCTGGCTTTGTTGTTTATCAAGATGCCTTTGGCTATCCAGAATCTTTTCTGGTTTCATAAAAATTTCATAATTTCCCTACTTTTGTGAAATATTCAATTGGTGTTATTATAGAGATTGCATTTAATCTGTGGATTGATTTGAGTGTATGGACATTTTAACTATTCTTCCAATCCATGAAAACAGAGTATCTTCTCATTTATTTGTTTCATTTTCATTTTCTTTCATTAATGTTGTGCAGTTTTCAGTGAGCAGATTTTCACCTTGTTTCAATTTATTTCCAAGTATTTTATTATTCTTGATGCTATTGTAAATTAGATGATTAATTTCTCCTTTTTAACTTTTTTAAAGTTTATTTATTTATTTTGAGAGAGAGAGAGAGTGTGAGCAGGGGAGAGGCAGAGAGAGAGAGAGAGAGAGAGAGAGAGAGCGAGGATCCCAAGCGGGCTCTGCACTGCCAGCACAGAGCCTGATGTGGGGATTGAACTCAAACCACAAGATCACAACCTGAGCAGAAACCAAGAGTTGGACACTTAACTGTCTGAACCTCCCAGGTATCTAATTTCTCCTTTTGATAGTTTATTGTCAGTATATAGAAACAGGACTGATTCCTGTATATTGATTTTTGTATCCTGCAATTTTACTGAAATTGTTTACTAGTTTTAAAGGTTTTTTGTTGGATTCTTTGCAATTTTTTATATATAATATCATGTCATCTGCAAATAGTGACAGTTTTCCTTTTTCTTTCTGATCTGTATTCCTTTTATTTATTTTTCTTACCTAATTGCATTGTCTGGGATTTCTAGTACTGTGCTGAATAAAAGTGGCAAGAGTGGCATTTTTGTCTTTCTTAGAGGAAAAGCTTTCTGCTTTTTACTATTGAGTATGATGTTAGCTGTGGGTGTGCCATACATGGCTTTTTTTAAATATTGTAATATATTTCCTGTAAACCCACTTTTATGAGAGTTTTTATCATGAAGAGATGATGATTTTTTTTTCAAATGCTTTTCTGCATCTGAGCTGATTCTATGACTTCTTTCTTTCATTTTGTTTTTATGGTATATTTATTGATTTGCAGATGCTGAACCATACTTGCATCCTTGGAATAAATCTCATTTGATCATGGTCTGTGATCTTTGTAATGTTTTGTTGAATTTGGTTTGCTGATACTTTGTTGAAAAGTTTTACATCTGTATCCATCAGGGATATCAGCCTGTAATTTTCTTGTGTGTCCTTGTGTAGTTTTGGTATCAGGGTAATGCTGGCCTCATAAAATGAGTTTGGGAGTGTTCCCTTCTCTAGGTTTTGGAAGATTTTAAGAAGGGTTGATATTAGTTCTTACTCAAATGTTTGGTAGAATTTACTAGTGAAGCCATCTGGTCCTGGACTTTTCTTCGTTGGGATGTTTTTGACTACTGATTGAGACTCCTTATGAGTAATTAATCTGTTCAGATGTTTTCTTTTTCCATGATTCAGTCTTGAAGTTTTATGTTTTTTAGAACTTTGTCTATTTCTTCTAGATTATCCAGTTTGTTGGCATACATTGTTTATAATACTCTTATGATTCTTTGTATTTCTATGTCTCAGCCATTATGTCTCTTCTTTTATAATTTTATTTATTTGAGTCTGCCTTTTTCTTGGAAAGTCTAGTGGAAGGTTTTTTCTGTTTTGGTTATCTTTCACAAAAACTTGCTCTAAGTTTCACTGGCATTTTCTATTGTCTTTAGTCTCTATGAATTTCTGCTGTGATCTTTTTTATTTCTTTCCTTTTATTAACTTTTGGCCTAGTTTGTTCTTTTCCTTGTTCCTTGAAGTGTAAAGTTTGTTTATTTGAAATCATTTTTTTTCTGATTGTAGGTGTTTACCACAATAAATTACCCTCTTAACACTGCTTTTGCTGCATACTTAAGTTTTTTTATGTTGTATTTCCATTTTAGTTTGTCTCAGGATATTTCTTTATTTGTCTTTTGATTTTTTTCTTTTGTTTTTTTGGATATATTTGTAAATTTTACAGTTTGCTTGTAATTGATTTCTAGTTTAATACCATTGTGCTAAGAAAAGCTGTTTAATGGGAGTTCAATCTTCTTAATTATTAAGACTTGTTTTGCAGTCTAGTATCTGTCTCATAGAACAATTTGTATTCTGCTGTTTTTGAATAGAATGTTCTGTGTATATCTGTTAAGTATATCTTGTCTAATACATAGTTGAAGTTCAGTGTTTCCTTATTGATTTTCCATCTGAATGATCTAATCATTGTTCAAAGTGTGTTATGGAAGTTCCCTGCTATTTATTGTATTGTGTATTTTTCCTTTGGATCTGTCAATATTTGTATATTTAGGTGTTAATGTTGGGTGTATAAGTATTGACAATTGTCATATCCTCTTAATGAGGATATGTCATATCCTCTTAATCCCTTTATCCTTATATGTCATATCCTCTTAATCCCTTTATCCTTATATAATGACTTTCTATGTCTCTTCTTACAAACTTTGGCTTGAAATATATTTTTTTCTAATATAAGTATAGCTATCCCTTCATTATTTTGGTTTTTATTTGCAGGGAATATCTCTTTCCATTCATTCATTTTCATTCTGTGTGTGTCTTTAAAGCTTACTTGAATCTCTTCTAGGCAATATATAGTTGGGTCTCGTTTGTTTATTTAATTTTATTTTTAATTAAAAAATCAATTAAGCCACTTTGTCTTTTGATTGGACATATTAACCATTTGCATTTAATGTACTTATTGAGGGGTGAGTGTGAGCATCGCACTGGGCTCTGTGCTGACAGCTCAGAGCCTAGAGACTGCTTCAGATTTTGTGTCTCCCTCTCTCTCTGTCCCTCCCCAACTCGTGCTCTGTCTCTCTCTCTCAAAAATAAATTAAAATTATAAAAAAAAACACAAAAGGTTAATGTACTTATTGATAGGTTTGGACTTAATGGTGCCAATTTAATTGTTTTCTAAATTGTTGTTTTGTAATGCCTTTGTTTCATTTCTCCTCTCTTAATCTATTATTTTGTAATGTTAAAATTTTTTATAGCAGCATGCTTTGACACCTTTCTTTTTATCTTATGTGTATCTAGTATAGACTTGTCCTTTGTGGTTACCATGAGGATTACATAAAATGTCTTTTATGTACAGCAGTCTATTTTAAGCTAATAACTTTAAATGTATACCAATGTGCCCCTAACACAACATATTACGTTTTTGATGTCACAGTTGGCATCTTTTTTACATTGTCTATCCATCAACAAATTATTGTTATTATAGTTGTTTAATTGTTTCTTTTAATCTTTATTGTAGTTATAAGTGATTTACTCATTACTATTACAACCTTAGACTATTCTCAATTTATATTTTCATGTTTACTAGTAATTTTTATACTTTAATATGGTTTCTTATGATTAATTAATATCTTTTTGGTTTCAGCCTGAAGAACACCCTTGAACTTTTATTATAGGGCTGTTCTGGTGGTGATAAACTCTTTGATCTTTTGTTTTCCTGGAAAGTTCTTAATCTCTTTTAATTCTGAGGTCTGAGGAACTACTTTGCTGGGCAGAGTATTCTTGCTTTGTTTTGTTTTGTTTTTTTTTTAAGCAGTTTGAATATATCCTTATACTCTCTCTTGTCAGTAAGGTTTCTGTTGAAAGATTTATTGATAGTCTTATGGAGGTTGCCTTGTATGTAACAAGTTCCTTTCTCTTGCTGCTTTTAAGATTTTATTCCTAGTCTTTGAAAATGTAATTAGAATGTGTTTTTTATGAATCTTTTTGGGTTTCTCTTATGTAGTATTTTCTGGAATTTGTGGATCTGGATATCTGTTTGTGGATCTGGATATCTGTTTCTTTCCCCATTTTAGGGAAGTTTTCAAGCATTATTTCTTTGAAAAAGCCTTCTGATCCTTGTTTCTATCTCTTCTTTTTCTGAGACATCTATAATGTGTATTATTGGTCACATTGCTTGTGTTTCCTAAGTCTGTTAAGCTATCTTCACTTTTTCAATAATTTTCTACTCTGACCGGATAAATTACCGTTTCCTCAATTTTGCTAATTTTTCTTTCACTTGTTTTAGTCTACTTTTAGACCCTTCTATATGTAGTTTTTTAGTTTAGTTATTGTATTCTTTAGCTTTGTGAATTTAGTTTGCTACTTTTTTGTTTACAGTTTTTGAGGTATACCTACATACAATGTTACATTAGTCTTAGATGTACAACAGAGTGATTTGACAATGCTGTACATTATGTAGTGCTCACTACAGGAAGTGTAGTTAACCATCTATCACCATACAAAATTATTGCAAGATTATTGACTATATATTTCCTATGCTGTACTTTTACTAGTGACTTATTTTATAACTGAATATTTGTACCTTTTAATCTCTTTAACCTGTTTAGCTCATCCCCCAACCCTCTCCTCTGGCAATCATCAGTTCTCTGTATTTATGAGACTATTTCTGTCTATGTGTGTGGGGTGTGTGTGTATGTGTGTTCATTTCTTTTGCTTTTTGGATCACACATATAAGTGAAATCATATGGTATTTTTCTTCCTTTGATTTATTTCACTTATAATACCCTCTAGGTACATCTGTGTTGTTGTGAATGGCTAGATTTCATTCTTTTTTACAACTGAGTAACATTCTATTGTATATGCATGACACATCATCGTTATCCATTAATCTGCTTGATACATTAAAGAAAAAAAAAATTAGGGGCCTCTGGCTGGCTCAGTCAGTAGAGAGTGAGACTACTGATCTCAGGTTGTAGGTGCAAACCACACATTAGGTGTAGAGATTACTTAAGAATAAAATATTTTAAAAATTTTTACTATCTCTGTTGAAATTTTCACTTTGTTTATGCATTGCTCTCCTGACCTTGGTGAATATGTCTGTGATCATTATTTTGAACTCTCTTATCAGATAAATAACTTACCTTTTAATTAGATTTGTTAACATTAATTAGATTTATTAGACAGAATAGTCTCTTCTAGATGAACCTCATTGATCAATTCAGCCTAAGTTCCTAGTTATCTTTCAAAGCTTTGTGATGTCCAAGCCTTCTTTGTGGCTCTCATTAGTCGTGGATGTAGCAAGACTCATCAGTGTCTGTACCAAAGGGGAGGATCACAATCAGCACCTAATTACAGGCTGATTAGAACCTTGCATCTTAGGCAGCAGGTGGGAAACTATATAGTTAAACAACTTCCAGAGGTTAACCTGTGATATGGACTTTTTTGTCTGTTCCCTTGGATGTGGGCCTGGATATATGGCCATTGGAGTGTGCTCCTAAACCATTAAAAACTACTTTGCAAAGTCCTGTGGAACTTGTGAATGCAAGCCCTCTTGGCTGTTAGAGCCAGGTGATCTTGCGGCCTGTCCCTCAGGTGACTGCTACAAAAACTGGGGCACCAGATATGTGTAGAAAGTTCTTCCAGGGATATAATGGTAATTTGGTTTTATTATTGGAGTGGGATAAAGGGAGAAGGTGTGAGATGTGTCCACCCACTTCCTTGTCCTCTGTGGAAGATTTCAGCCAGATTCTAGATGTTTGCCAGATTAGAAGCCTGGCCCCCAGGCAGCAACTTTTATAGTATTCAGATAAACCTCTTATGGGAAAGCTAGGGAAATGGGCAATTTTATTTTCTCCTTATGAACTGATATCTGATGGGATAGCCTCTTAGAAATTGCTTATTTGTTTGCTACAGGCCTGTGGGACTTGTGAATGGAAACCCTTTTAGCTATGGAGTCAGACTGACCCTCAGTTCACAGCTATGAAAGCTCACTAGACTAGTGAGAGGAGGCAGTGGTGTCTACTTCCCAGTCTGTGGGAAAGATGATGGCCAACCCCTAGAGCATACTAAATTAGATGACTGGCCTTTAGGCAGCAACTTTCAAATAATGCAGGGAAGTCTTTTTTCAGAGAAAAACTGTGAGATGGGCAATTTCGCCTGTTTTCTCCTGGGCTGATTCCTGGATTGATAGCCCTGATGAATGAATGCTTGCATGCCTGGTAAGAATTACTTCTTTGTTTGCTATACTCTTGTGAGGTTTTTGGATGCAAGCTTCCTTGGCTTTTAGAGCTAGGGGTTTTGTAAACCCAACCCTCTCTCTGGTGGGAGTCTTAAAAGTTGGGGTGCTAGATATAAGGTTCAAGCCCTTTGCTATTCAGGAAGTAGCTAGAAGTTGGGGGTTGCTTAATGATTGATTGTTATCCTTGGGGTTTGTTTATGGTGACAGTGTGTCTCCGCCTGTACTACCTGTTTCCGTGTGGCGAGTTTCTCATTTGTCCAACGTGTAGGAGTAGCTAGCTAGTTTCTAGATCTCTTTCAGAGGAAATTGCCCAATATATAGCTATACATTCAGTCTGTCTGAGAAAGGAGATAAGCTCAGGAGTCTCCTGAGTCAAATCTTGACTGGTTCTCAATAGTTTGAATTGTGGTTCTCAGTCAACATTTTTGCCTTTGCTCTAACATTATTTTTTTTTCCAAATTCAAAGTATTTTCTTCAATAGTATTTTTAATAACGCAAGTTTATTTGACCTTGGTAAAATGCCTTACTTTAATGACAGTAAAAATATTTACTTCTGCCAGATCTTTTCCTCAGGTGTGAAATCATTATTCAGGAGTTGTATTTTAGTTCTTTGTGGACTTAGTCTTTCATATAAGGATTGCTTAACTTTAAAACAGAACTAAATTAAGAACATATAATAGTGGAATATCAGAGAAAATTTCATTAGCTACACAAATACATATGTCCTTCACTGTTTTTTTTTTCTTTAAATATATTTTAGTTTATTGATTTCCAATTTTTATTATGGTTATTAAACATATTCTCTATTAGTTGAATGATTTTTGAGACTTGGTTTTTGGCCTAATATGTGGTTGATCTTGGTAAATTTGAACAAAGTACAGTTGTTCTAAAATCCTTGGCTATAGTGTTTTATAAATGTCCATTAGGAGAGGGTTGGTGGTGGTCACATCTTCCATGACTGATATTTTATCTTGTACTATAAATTACTGAAAGAGTTGAAGTTAAATTCATCAGTTATGATTGTGAATTTGTGTTCTACTTCATGTCTTTTGGTTTCATTTCACATAATTTGAAACTTTTATTAGTCACAAACATTCATGATTATTAATGTATTCCTTATAATTTGACCCTCTTATATTATAAAATGTCTCTATCTCTGGTAACATAGTCTTGAAATTTATCTGAAATCAATATAGCCACTCTAGCCTTCTTATGCTTCCTGTTTGTATGGAAATCTTATCTTTTTTTTTTTAGCCTGTATGTTTATATGTAAAGCTTTGTCATTTTAGATGGCATATAGTTAGTATATGTTTTAAGCTTTAGCAGTTGGATTAGTTATTAAATTTACATTTAATTTTTGAAACAATAGATTAATATCTACCATTTTTATCATTTATTTTTAAGTCTGAACTCTCCTGCATTGTCTCTCTCCTGTTTGTTTTTGTTGTTGTTGTTGTTGTTGTTCTTTTGTTTCCTCTTTCCTACGTTCTTTGGTTGTTTGAATTTCTTTTTCAGAATTCCATCTTTTTTTACCTTTTTAACTCTACCTCTTTATATATTTTAGGGAGTATTCTAATGATTAAGATATAGATATTTAATTGTTTGCAATATTTTGAGACTAAATCTTATATTACTTTACAAAACACAAGAATCTTGCAACCATATATGTCCATTTTCCTAGTCTCTGACCCTTTTTATGCTAGTTGTCAGATATCACATGCGCCATTAATCCTACAGCCAATGGTAAAATTGTTCTAAGTAGGTATATTTTTGAAAACATCATTTTCAAACAAAGTTCAAAACATTTTCAAAACAAAAATTCTATTTATTTATTAACCAGTTCCAGTGGTCTTCTATCCTGAAGATCCATGTTGCCTGCTGTTATTATTATCTGCCTTCCCAATGAAATTTCTTTAGCACTAGCACTACTGGTGATAATCTTTCTCTGTTTTCTTCTATGTCATAGGTTTCTTCTATCTGAGAATGTCTTTATTTAGCATTAAAAATTTTTTTTTAAGTTTGTTTAGTTTTGAGAGAGAGACAGTGAGCAGGGAGGGGCAGAGAGAGGGGGAAACACAGAATCTGAAGCAGGCTCCAGGCTCTGCGCTCTCAGCACAGAGCCCAATGCAGGGCTTGAACTCAAGAACTGGAAGATCATAACCTGAACCGAAGTCAGATGCTCAATTGAACCACCCAGGTGCCCCTTTATTTAGCATTTTTTAAGCATTCTTTAGTGAGGTATATTGTTACTGAATATAGAATTATGGTTTGACTTTTTTATCCCTAGAATTTTAAAGATAATATTAAAGACAATATTGCATATTTTTTAAATTTTTTATTTATTTGTTTTTTAACATTCACTTTTGAGAGAGAGAGACAGCATGTGTGGGGGAGGGGCAGAGAGAGAGTCCAGTTGCAGAATTGAAAGCAGGCTCCAGGCTCTGAGCTGTCAGCACAGAGCCCAACATGGGGCTCAAACCCATGAACTGTGAGGTCATGACCTGATCCAAAGTCAGACCCTTAACCAACTGAGCCACGCAGGCACCCCTGTTTTTTTTAATGTTTGTGTATTTTTGAGAGAGAGAAAGAGAGTGAGCATAGGTGGGGGAGGGGCAGACAGAGGAAGACACAGAATATGAAGCGGGGTCCTGGCTCTGAGCTTTCAGTGTGGAGCCGGCCGATGGGCTCAAACTCACAAACTGAGATCATGACCTGAGCTGAAGTCAGATGCTTAACCAATGAGCCACCTAGGTGCCCGTTGCATAATTTTTTCATTGAATATAACCACTTTCTTTGGATTGCAGAAACAAAACTTTGGCTAACAAAGCAGGATTTGATACTTTAACAAAGGTTATTTCTGAAGAGCTCTTAACAGTTTTATTTGTCTTCCTCTCTGTTTCTCTTTCACAGTTTTGATAAAATGAGCTCCTTTGGCAGGGAATATATATATATATATATATATATATTCTTATACACAACGTTTTATATAATATAATCATACCATGTTTTTCAATGACTGGTTTAGCTTTCATATTTACAGTGAAAAAGTAAGAGAGTGTGTGGATGATTATGTTAAGGAGAAAAACCAAGAGAAAGTGATTAGGGTGAATTGATGATAGAAATATCATTTCATTTAATTAATTGGTAACCCTACCATTATGGTCAGAGAATAGAAATATGGAATATTTTGTGTAGTGTACACTATTATTAACATTTTATGTGACTTCTCTTACTGTAGAATTAATCTACTCTTGAAATACCATCTTTTTATTGAAGATAAGTGGGACATAGGCATGTTACAACTTGTGAATTTGGGAAATATAAAATTTTATTTGAATGGCATTTTTTTGTCACTTTGGCATGACTCCCACATGTCAACCCCATGACAATCATTCAAGAAAGTAAAGCTGTTGCAGTTTTTGCCATGCATACCATCAAAACATATGATTATTCTATGATGTTATGAGAAATTTAGAAATAAAATTCCAGTGGACATGTAAGATAAATATTCCATGTTTTTGTGGAAACAAATGCTCAGGCTTGAGCAACACTATGATGTTGTTATGTCTTATGTTAATGATTCTTAAATTCTGCCCAATTCTACTTTTATCTCTCATCCATCTATCTACCTATCGATTTATTTTCCATAATCTGTCTGTAGTATATCTTGACCTATCAATAATCTATCATCCATCTTACTCCATCTTACTTGTTTACCTATCATCTATCTATGTATCTGCCTGTCTATATATCTTTTTTTAAATGTTTATTTATTTTGAGAGAGAGACAGAGAGATAGTGTGAGTGGTGGAGGGGCAGAGAGAGAGGGAGACACAGAATCCAGGCTCTAAGTTGTCAGCACAGAGCCTGATCCAGGGATCTAACTCATGAACTGTGAGATGCTAACCTGAGCTGAAGTCAGACACTCAACCCACTGAGCCACCTGGGCACCCCTGCCTGTCTATGTATCTAATGGCAGGATGGATATATAGTTATAAGAGGCAGAAGAACATAGAAATGGAGGACCAAGGGAGTTACTTTGCATGTGTGTGGACAGTGGTAACAGTGGTCTCTTTGGTGATGATGTACAGAAAGAGAAAGCAAAAAGAAAGCATGACTACTGAGGGCCATTAAGTCAGAGACCTACCCAGAAAGAATTCTGGCCTTATTACTATACTTGATTTCAGAAAATCAGAACAAAGCTTCCTCATCCTATAGGCTGGAAATGGGAAAATTTAAACTAAATATAATGACTCTGCTTTTCCTGCCTTCCATATTTTAATAATCAAGTTTTAATTACTTGGAATTATTGCCTCAGTCTGTATTATACTAGACCATGAATTGGCAAATCTTTTCTGTAAAGGATCAAATGACAGTTTTACTTTTTCAGGCTGTATAATCTCTGTTGCAATTAATCCATCCTGCTGTTGTAGTATGAAAGCAGATAAACACAGTGTGTAATTGAATAAGTGTTGCCATATTCCAGTAAAACTGTTTACAACAGCAGCCTATGGGCTTGAATTACCAATTCCTGAACTATAGCATTGGTTAAACAAGAACCTGAACTATGATCAGATTAACTCAGACACATAGTAAAAATATCTAAGAATTACTTCTCCATTTTATTTTCATTAAAATTATTTTCTCTCCTTTGCCATATTTTCTTCACAAGAGAGTCCTATGAATGTTACATTCCACCATAATCTAAACAATGTAAAACCAGCACTGTATAAAGAATTAGAGTGACATGAACTCCTTTCCTGTTATAACCAATAAATTATATTTCAAAATTGAATGTATTTCTCTCATATTCCATCTGTAAGTTTGCCAAGGAATTTGTGACCAAAATCTTGCCTGATTTCTTTTCTCCTTCAGCATAGTTTGAATCAAAATGGTATCTCTGAGCTTTCTTCATTGTATCCAGCCTCCTTATGCAATGACTTTAGTCTATTCTGATTTCATCTGAGCAGTTGTAATTGTTTCAGCATCCCAGAACAGGATTCATATATTCTAAATCTATTATTTAACCTAGTTTATAAAACTTGAAATAGTCAACAGTACACGTTTTCCAAGTTTACTCTTGTTTTCTCATGTTAATTGCATGGAGGGGTTAGACGAGAAAAAGTCTCTAAAATCTGGTAACTTAAAATTATAGTTGGGCTATTTCTGTTTTTGAAGTCAAATAAAATATATATTTACTTAAAATTTATATGACCAATTTTGTGTTAATATTCTATGAAAGCCTCACTCAGATAAGCATCCCAGTACATAATTGGGATATAGATAGGAATAATTCAGAAAAGATAAGCATTGTGAATGGCCAAGAGCATATAATATGCTCAACCATACCAATCTTTATAACAAATATATATGAAGTAATTATAAAGTATTATAAATATATAATAAAATTAAATGTATTTTTGCACATACACACACACACACACACACACCCATAATGCAATAAGTCATCAATTGTCTTTTTTCACCTATCAGATTAAAGTTATATCTGTTAACCAACCATGGAAAATTTGGCAGTCCTGGTGTTTTATAATCTTTCCAGGGGACAGTGGAAAATAGATGGAAATTAGCACATTTTGGCTAACAATTTTATTTTTAAAAATTTACTTAAGTGTTCAAAGATGTATGTAAACTCAAGGATAATCATTACAGCCTTAGTTGTACTTGTAAAATTGTTAGTAACCTGTTTATCTAAAGTCATGATTTTAAGTAAATTAATGTTGATACATTTATTCAACTTGTTTATATTCTATTCTATCTGGTAATGTATGTTTAAATTAATTGGTGTGAAAACCCAGGCTTTATATACCCATTATTGAGTACCAAGTATGTTTGAGGCAATAACATTGTATTTCATTCTTGTAAAATGATATACAAATGTGATTGTGCAGATACGGTCAATAAACCAATTTTATAGGAAGAATATTTTAAAATGTTGATAATGAGTTCTGGTCATTATTTTGCTATTTCATTTTTGTGTTTGTGTGTGTGCGTGTGTGTGGTTTCAAATACATGTATTTCAATTACAAATAGCATTTATTGAGTTGTTAGTGTAGGTACCAAATGCCAAGATAAATGCTTTCATGAACTATCTCAATGCTAATAGTAATTGTACAGATATTTATTACTTTTTAAAAAATAAAATAGAAACAGTCTGTGCTAGAAACTGAGGCTGATTGTGTAAATAGGCTGTGTTTGATTATGTGATTCATACTATTACTTTCAACTTAAAAAAAAAAAAAACACAACCCTATGGTATAACAGCCATTGGAAGATAATTAAAAATGCTTGTATTTTGCCTAATCTGTTGAGTAAAACAATGTTTTGGGGAAGAATGCATATTTCTGAGGTTATATTCATTTTCCCTGTGTTTTTAAGGTCAGAGCCATAAGAATTTTCCAGTGCAATTCCTCATGCTAAAAAGTATAAGTATTGAGATATTGTAAGAATAGGAGAAAATTATGCCAAGATATTGGTTTGTGGAAAATTCCATGGTGTAAAGCTACAGACAATGATCTCTGGAAATATGGGGAGGCATTGCTTAGGAGATGGGATACTGTCTTCCTCAGCAGAAACCACTTCATAGATAGAGCTCTGGGATCCCATGGGAGCACAGTTCAAAGTACAAACCAATGGCCAACAGGAAGAGTGTCACTAAATGGAAGAAACCACCTTTGGAAGAGATATAATGATAGGCAATATCCAAACATAAATACTGCAGATAGTAGGGGGAAAGCCAGTGAGGATCTCAGAGTGAAGAAACAATCCCCAACTGATAGAAACTTAAATGTTATAATCTCATATTGGAATATTTTGTGTGTGTAATTTATGACCATATAGTCTGGATTCTAAACTATCTCCTTTGACTATATGTTTCATAATCAGTTCACTTTCCCCCAGTTATCTCCATTCATTCTAACCCTTTTCTAAAGTGCACACTTCGTGTTTTGCAAGTATAATTATCAACTCATAGCTAATAGCTAAAATGTTGGCCAAAATAATAAAGAGAATTGTGACAAATTCTGCCTGACTATGCCACAACAGTGGCTAGATTATGTTTAGAAAAATTGGTTTATAGTTTCTAACTTTGCCTTTTTATCTTCTGGTATTTTGAGGGGAAATGGACTACTTAAGATACTCCCAGCTGGGGCTCTGGAACATCGTGGAAACCGAAGGAGGAGTAGAAGTACAGAAGGAGAAAGCTTTCATAGATGGGTAAGACTGCGTCTGTTGAAGAGGACTGCTGGACACTGAGCAGTGAGCCATCTCTGGTTTGACTGATAAAATTCAGAGATGTGTGAACATGTAAAATCTCTTTAAGAATGAAAAGAACTGGTTAATAATAATGATGTTTATAACATTAATCTGTGAATGAACGAGTGAATGAATGGATAAGTAGTGTAGAAACTGAAGTCCCATTAGACATAAAGTTGTAATAAATGTGGTAGAAATGATATAAAATATTTGGGAATGATCATAATAATTGTTTCAACCAAGAAACATCAAAGGATGCTAAAACTTCTTGGAGAAAGTTTGAGGAGAAACAAGATACTTTTATAGATTGTTATTATCTCCTCCATGATATACTTATTATTTACAAAGAGAAGATAACTTAGTGGTGGAGAACCTGGTAGACACTACCTGAATTAAGTAAGAGATAAAAGATAATACCATCAGTGATGGAATCATCTGGCATCACTATAGGAAGCACCTAGAAGAACCTAGCCTTATTTCTGTAGTATCTCAGACAAAAGTGAATAAATGTGAATCAACTCTGGAGAAAATATTAGATTCAGCTGGCATGACATTATACAAAACAAAAAACCCCTCCACAAAAACACTGGGATTTAGTCTTTAAACATAGTATCACTGAGGAAGTATTCTAGATTAAGTTAGACTAAATAGATATGAAAACTGAATACAATATTGATTCAGGATTTCTATAAAAGACATTAAAGGGAAAACTGGAAAAATTCTTAAAAAGTTCATAAATAAATTATAGTATTATAGAAGGCAGATATTAATTACCAACTTTGATAACAATACTGTAGCTATGTAGTAGAAAATCCTTGTTTTGAAGAAATTAAAATGATTTAGGGGATAAAAGAGAATCATAGCTTGCAATGTATTTGGTTCAAATGCAGGTGCATACAGGTATTACTTAGCACAGTTGAGCCATGTTGATCAGGTATCAGATCCCCATTCCTTTTTTATGGATGAGCAATATCCCATTGTATGGATATATCAGATTTTGCTTATCTATTTATCATTTAGTGGATATTTGCGTTTTCACTTTTTGTTTATTATGAACAACTTTGCTATGAACATTTATATAGAGGCTTTTGTATATATGTATTTTTTAAAATTATTTTTTAGGGGTGAGAATATGGTAAATCTATGTTACTATTTTGAGGAATTGCCTGACCAGGACCTTTAGTATCATATTTGTTGCATCTGTGCACAGTTAATATTCTGTTGAATATTGGTGGAAATTCTTATTGTAGACATAATTAATTAAATTGAATAAGTGTGATATACACAGTTGAAGTCTGTTTCCTCACACCTTGTTGATTCAATGGGTGTATATGTTTTTCATCGTTGCACATTTTTGCTTTTGTATTCTCAGGTTTAAATGTTATGGAATCAATGTAGGTTTGAATAAAAAGCATTTCCTTGCCTTATAACATTAAGATATAGAACAGGTATCTAGAAAAAATGAATTAAATAATACTCAAGGATAGTAGGGATTGTTCAGAAGAGTAGAATTTTGCCACAGAAATTATACTGGTTTTCTTCATAATATTCATGTAGATCTGCAATGAAAAACTTCCTCTTGTGGGCTTCATGGTTAATGTGGTGCATCAACCAAGTGGTTCAGTATGTTTTAGGGTTATTTTATGTTACATTATGTATGTTTTTTAGTGTGATTTCATGAATGACTTCAGGGTCTATCCCTTCTCACAAGCAGCAAGTGAAAAGTGTCCTTTTGAATGATAATGCTTGGATTGTACATTCATACATTGTGAAAAATCTGAAGAAAATGAAAAACAAAGTCACTGTTGGTGAAGAGTACACTGTTTCTTTTCTAAACAAACGAGGGTGGTCTTCTACTTACTATTTTAGAGCTAGCCTGCAATTCGATGTGTTTGAATTATACCACTCTTGTATGTATTAAACATTTAATCTACGAATATCTTGTTCGTTGGTTAAATGGTGTTCCTGTGCATATGTGCCTGCTAATAAATATACAGGTTTAATACACAGGAGTGTGCAGTGGGTATTATGAACACTAGTCCCAGTGTTCTGTCCCAGACTGTTTCAAGTTTATATTTCTACTTGTTATATAATTTATTTTTATTTTACCTACATTAAATTTCATTTTTTGTCATGTGCAGTTATATGGGTTGTGACAAATGAATAGTATATAAAACACCATAATTTTGATATGGAGGTGTTCCATTGCCCCTAAAATTCTCTTTGTCGACACTCTGTAGTTAACCCTCATTCGACTCCATAATCTCTTACAACACTGTTTTTATAGTTTTGCCTTTAACAAAATGTCACTCAAGTAGAATCAAACAGGGACACCTCTGTGGCCTAGTCGGGTAAGCATCTGACTTCAGTTCAGGTCATGATCTTGGGGTCTGTGAGTTCAAGCCCTGCATCAGGCTCTGTGCTAACAGCTCAGAGCCTGGAGCCTGCTTCGGATTCTATGTATCCCTCTCTCTGACCCTCCCCTGCTCTTGCCTCTGTCTCTCTCTGTCTTTCCCTCAAAAGTAAATAAACATTTAAAAAATGTTTTTAATTAAATGGAATGAAACGTTGTATAGCCTCTGAAGTCCAGCTCCTGTTCCTAACACTTCGAGTTCCCCAGTTCACTTGAATTTATCCTTCAAAGACCTCTGCTAGCCTATCCATGAATTCCCAGGATTGCATTCTCTGTTAAATAAGGATCAGCCGTGCTTATTCCATATTATTCCTCTTATGTCTTGCCTTTATGACATTCTTTTCCATTTTTTTTTATAATTTCCATTATCTTATGAAATTTTCCATCTGTTATTTTTATTCTTACCATTGTTTCATCAGTTTTTATGTTGTTTGTAATAGATTTTCAAAGTTCTTATCTATTACTTCCCAAATATAAGGCTCACAACACCCTTGTCGTGTGCTCTTCATTTTACCCACCAAAGAGCATTTTCATCAAGTCTTTATTTGGTAGAATATAATTTTAGAATTTCTCAAAGAGAAAATTGCCGTGGCACTAATATCCATAGTAGAGAGGATTGTTGACTATTTACAGAGTGAATAATTCAAAGAGGAAATAAATGAAGAAATGAGATGGCAAAGATGGCAAAGGACCAAGTAGCTGTGATTTATGTGGCAAGTGTTAGAAGTGTGGGGATGCATGTATGGTGATCACTACAGAATCAATGAATTTCATGTATTTTATGATCTTATTTATATTATTTGTGGTGTTTTGCTGCAGGTCAAAGACTGGAACAACTTACCATACTTCAGAGAAAAGAGATGAACAGCTATTTTGATGCTTTTGAAATCACACAGGATTTGTGGCCATTGATGTCAGAAATTTGGGATTCTAGGCTCATTATTTCAGAGGCCCAAGGTAGAATATTTTTATAATAGGTTTCTCCCCCACTAGTGCCTAGTTTCTTAAATATTCATTATTATTAATTTCCTTCATTAAGTAAAAAAAAATCTCTTTGAAGTAACCTGAATAATCTCAGGGAATCATTGATATATATGCAAATTATCTTGTAGAGATAATTAAATGTGCCAAAATATTTATTTATCTTTTTATTACTGGAAAATCAAGAGTATTTTCCAAATGTTTCTACTCATATTCTACTATAATCACACCTTTTTTGCTACCACATTTGTAAATACTTCCCCATTACTCCTTGAAATTTCAGTTGACAATTTTTTTTATTTTCCCAATAGATTTTATGTAATTTTATTAGAAAAATATGCTTTTTTTGCCCTATATACATTAGAATTCCATTATTTAGATACTAAATAAACTATCCATTACACATTTACTTTATAATTCAGTAGATAAGATTGAAGAAAATAAGCCTGGCTATGGAAATGCTTATTTGTTTGGGAGGATGTTTGTCTGGATCAATGATGAGCACAATTGTCTGAGGATGCTGAGGGACTCATTCCAGATGTCAATCTGAGGTCCAGATGAGTGGCCCTCTAATAGGACAAATAAGAGTCTCAGAGCCTGGCTGTATTTGATGATCCTAAGTGACAACACAATACCACTGTGAGCATGCCTTTTATTTCTTTTGGTGCAAGGCATTAGCCTTCTATCTCATGAAGCAGTATGAAACTTTAGATATACTGTATGACCCAAAACTTGCTTCATTTTGTTCACTTTGAATGGAGAGTTGTACGTAGGTATTAGTATATAGGAAATATGTTCTTAAGTAATAAATGAGGAAACAAAAGAAAGGTTGAATTAAGAGGTCAAGCAACTGTGATGAGTACTGAAAGTTTCACTAGTGTTGGCTGAAAGAAGGGAACACTGCATACCTATATTAAATATTGACAATGGAATCAATTTTAGTGTTTGTTATTTTTCACTGTAGAAATTTTTCAGAGACTGTGTCTTTGCTTTTCTTTCTGTCATGTTTTTCTGAGTTAGACGGGGTGGAATGAAGTCCTCCACTTCTAAGAAGAGCAGTGAGTAACTATACCAGCTTTCTTTAAATTCATATGTCATGTGATCTGTGCCATACCCTAAGGTCTCTGTGTTCATCTTTTCAATGACTTTCTGGAGAATATCTTCATTATGTGTCCTTTTATTTGGTGAGTGTATCCACCCTCATTTCCAAATTGTAAATTTTACTTTATCAGAGTTTTGTGTGGATTAACAAATGAAGAACTTTGGAAAATTGTTTATTTGTTTTGTTTTGTATTGCAGTGAAATACTATTTTATGAATTAAGGTATGCTTGGAAGTTCCCTTAAAAATTACGATGGTTTTGTAATGTTGACCCCATGATTAAGATTATCATAGTCAGATCATTTTGGTCAGATTTATAAGATCATTATGGATCATTATTGCTACTTTTTTCATCATTGAGATTTTACATTAATTAGAAATTTTTGATGTGGACAATTATATGCTAAATTTTATGAGCTCTTTCTAAGGCCTTCATTTAAATGATAAATACCCGAACACAATAAAGTTTTTCTAAAACACAAAACAGTTCAATTTTCCATATAATATTTGTCTCATAAAAGATATTAGGTTGAATTAATCAGGTGGATAGATAATGAAATTTCATATATTAAATTATTAATCATTAGTTTCTGTTAAATTTGAAACATCCATCAATAAGGGAAATAGTCTGTATCTTCCTTGGCATGATTACATAGAAGGTTTTATGTTACCTTGAGCTTGGTGTTCATACTTTGGGAATAGATAAATGTTTTTTTTCTTGATAAAGTTCTTGTCATACATTGTTTCAATGAGAAATTGTTTTTGTGTTCTCTTTATTCTTATATATGTGTTTATGTATGTATGTATTTTAATGTGTGTATTTATTTCTCCAGAATCTAGCAAGACAATTCAAATGAACTCAATAATAATGAATAAAATAGCCATGAACACTAATAATTGTAAAATCAGAAAATAAAAAAGCTCTACCAGATACTGAAATGGACTCTAAAACTTCCATTATTAAAAAAAAAAAAATTGAGAAAAAAATTGAGAATGAATGTAAATGAAAGGAATACTAGCACATAATTTGGTCTAATAAATATGATCCTACAAATACCCACTTTTAGATTTTACTATCTGTATATTTATATAATACTTACATTAATGTATGTTTGCAGTGCATAGCTGCTATCTCCAGGTACCGAAGTATATCAACATATAATATTTATGCTGTTAAGGGTAGGTATTAAAAGTGTGCTACCCAATGTGTTTTTTTCTAAGTACTTTCTTCCAAGACTGGGAACAAGACAACAATGTCCTCTCCCATCACTTCTATTTATATTGTTCTGTACAGTAATGACCATGCAACAGGGCAAGAAATGTAAATAAAGGCATAAAGATCACAAAGTAAGAAACAAAGATTTCTTTGCAGAAAACTCAATTACTTAATGTTAGAAAATCCCAAAGAGCCTACAATAACACTCCCAGAACTGAAAACTTAGTTTAGCAAGTTTGTAAGATACAAGGCCAATATACAAAAGTCAATTATATTACTATATAATAGCAACAAACAATTGGACTTTGAGATAAATCCCATTTATAATAGCACAAAAAATGAGGGACTTCTGTAATGCAATAAAATATGTACAGTATCTTTGCAAAACACTGATCAAGTTACCAAAGAAGACCTAAATAAAAGTAGAGATATATTCTGTTTATGGGTCAGAAGTTTCAAAATAGTGGAACTGTCAGTTACCCCAATTTCATTTGTAGATTCAATATAATCCAAATAAAAAATATTGCAATTTCTTTGTAGATATCAACAAGGTCATTCTAAAATTAATGTCAAAGGTAAAACAACTATAATAGCAAAAGATATTCTGAAAAACTTATAAAGTCAGAGACTTTACACTATGTTATTTTAAGGCTTACTATAAAACTATAGTAAAAATTAACACATAGGTCAAAGAAGATAATATCTGTTAAAGATAGTCATGGAGAAAGATACCTGGGTGGTTTCTGAAATGCTGGTAGTGTTTGTTTCTGGATATGTTTATTGATTACCTGCTGTTTTGGAAGATGCAAATTTATTGATTTCTATAGTTTAATGCATGCACTTTGCTGTATCTATATTATACTTCAATTGAAAGTTTGAAATATCAAATAAAACTAGTCTAAATATTGGTTAATACACTTCTAGGAATATTGTCCTATAGATTGTGTGTTACCTGGGGTCTGATGATTGATTTTCTTAGGGTGTGTCAAGAGTCTCTCTTTGGGGCACCTGGCTGGCTCAGTCACTAGAGTTTACTACTCTTGATTTTTGGGGTTGTGCATTCAAGCCCCACATTGGGCATAGAGCTAGCTTTTACAAAAAGAGTGTTATCTCTTTAACACAGGCATTTCAGCAAATAATATCAGGTAGTATTTATTTATTCACATTTTTTATATAATTGAGTATTTTTTCATGTGTTTATTTACATATCCATTTTTCTCTTATGATAATGTGCTTAGGTATTCAGAAGTCTTAATATTGAAGGTATTTTATTCTTGTTACTTTTGACATCAAAATCTTTTTTAAGTTATTATAAATTCTGGTTTTTTTTTATTTTGGTGTATATTTCTTTGAGTTTTAACATGTGTGGATTTTTGTATTGATGACCAAAATCAGTATACAGAACTGTTGTGTATTTTGTCCTTTAACTCCCCAAATTTCCTTATCCCTTTACAGTTATATCCTACTCCTGGTATACACTAATTAATTTTCTCTATTCCTATGGTTTTGTCTTTTGGGAATGTTAGATAAATGAAATCATACCTAATGTAACTTTTAGGATATTTTACTAAGCATCATTCCCCCGAGATACATTGAAGCTATAGTTTGAATCAATAGTCTCTTTTTTATTGTAGAACAATAGTCCATTATATGGATGTACACCATTTATTTATCCATTCATCCATTGAATGGCATTCGCGTTGTTTCCAGTTTGGGTCTATTATGAGTAAAACTGCTATGAAAATTCATCTATAGGTTTCTCTGCAAACCTAAGTTGTTTTCAATAGCAGGGATCAGCAAACTTTTTCTTGAAGTGTCAGATAATACACTGTCTAGATTTCAGGGCCATACAGTCCCTGTCACAGAGTACACATATCAGTTACTGCAGCTTAAATTAATGAGTGTGGCTGTGTTCCCATGAAACTTTACTTACAAAAGTGGCAGTTGGCCATTGGGACATATTTTGCCAACATTTTCTATACAGTAAATATTCATTATTGAGTTTTGCTATATTGTGTGGTGAGTATGTTTAATTTAATAGAAACTGCCTAAATATTTTCCTAAGTTTTGAGATCATTTTATATTCCTGACAGAAATTCATAGGACATCCTGTTGCTCTGCATCTTTATGAGCACTTTATGAGTCAATATGTTTTACTTTAGCCATTTAAAATTTTTTTAATATTTATTTATTTTTGAAAGAGAGACAGAGTGCAAGTGAGGGGAGGGGCAGAGGGAGAGGGAGAGACAGAATCTGAAGCAGGCTGTGCTGATGGCTCAGAGCCTGATGTGGGGCCCAAACCCATGAACTGTGAGATCATGACCTGAGTGGAAGTCAAATGCTTACCTGACTGAACCACCCAGGCACCCCTTACTTTAGCCATTTTAAAATGTGTGTGCATAATCTAGCCAGAAAATTAACAAGAAACCAGTGACTTTTAATGACACACTGGACCAGATGTACTTAACAGATACAAGAAAATTCAAGAAAAGCATTTGACAACATACAGCATCCATTCTTGATAATCACCCTCAACAAAGTAGGGATAGAGGGAAGGTACCTCAACATCATAAAGGCCATATATGAGAGACCCACAGGTAATATCATCCTCAGTGGGGAAAAAATAAGAGCTTTTCCCCTACAGTCAATTTATCCTAAGAAACAGATTCTTACACATTCTTTTCCAGTGCACATGGAACATTCTCCACAATAGATCACATACTGGGTCACAAATCAGCCCTCAACCAGTACAAAGAGATCAAGATCATTCTGTGCATATTTTCAGACCACAACACTATGAAACTGGAAGTCAACCACAAGGAAAAAAATTGGAAAGACCACAAATACATGGAAGCTAGGGGCTAAAATGGCTCAGTCAGTTAAGTGCCTGACTCTTGATTTTGGCTCCGGTCATGAACTAGTGATTTTTGGGACCAAGCCCTATGTTGGGCTCTGTGCCGACAGTGTGGAGACTTCTTGGGATTATCTGTCTCTTCCCTATGCAACCCCCCCACCTCTCAAAATAATAAATAAATAACATAAAAAATAGCATCCTACTAAAGAATGAATGGGTCAACCAGGAAATTAAAGAAGCAATTAAAGTACATGGAAGGAAGCAAATAAAAATGAAAATATGGCAGTCCAGAATCTTTGGAATGAAGTAAAGGCAGTCCTAAAAGGAAAGTATATTGCAATACAGGCCTGCCTCAATAAGGAAGAAAAGTATCAAATACACAATCTAACTTTATACCTAAAAGAGCTAGAAAAGGAACAGCAAATAAAGCTTAAAGGGAGCCAAAGAAGTGAAATAATAAAGATTAGAGCAGAAATAAAAGATATAGAAACAAACAAACAAAAAACAGAACAGATCAATGAAACTAAGAGCTGGTTCTATGAAGAATTAATAAAATTGATAAACCCCTTGCCAGAAAGGGGAAAGAGAAAGGACCCGAATACATAAAATCACAAATGAAAGGGGAGATATTACAACAAATACCACAGAAATACAAATGATCATAAGGGAATATTATAAAAAATTATATACAAATAAACTTTGGAAGGGCAATTTGGAAGAAATGGGAAAATTTCTAGAAAAATACAAACTACCAAAATGGAAATAGGAGAAATAGAAAATTGTAACAGACCCATAAATAGCAAATAAATTGAATCAGTAATCAAAAATCCCCCAATAGGGGCCCTTGGGTGGCTCAGTTGGTTGAGTATCGACTTTGGCCCAAGTCATGATCTCACAGTTTGTGAGTTTGAGCCCCACATCAGGCTTGCTGCTGTCAGTGCAGAGCCTGCTTCAGATCTTCTGTCTCCCTGTCTCTCGGCCCCTCCCCTGTTTGTATTCTTCTCTCTCAAAAATAAATAAAATGTTAAAAAAAATCTCCTCATAAACAAAAGGCCAGGGCCCAATGACTTCCCAAGGCAGTTTTACCAGACATTTAAAGAAGATGTAATACCTGGGACAAAACATAAGAGACTCTGAAATATGGAGAACAAACTGAGGGTCATTGGAGGGGTTGTGGGAAGGGGGATAGACTAAATGGGTAAGGGGCATTAAGGAATCTACTCCTTAAATCATTGTTGCACTATATGCTAATTAACGGATGTAAATTTAAAAAATAAATTAATAAAAAATAATGAATAGGTAATACCTTTCTTCTCATATTGTTCCAAAAAATATAAATGGAAGAAAAACATCCAAAAGTCTTCTATGAAGTTAGCATTACCTTGATCCCAAAACCAAAGATCCCACTAAAAAGGAGAATTACAGGCCAATATCCCTGATGAACATGGATGCAAAAATTCTCAACAAGATACTAGAAAATCAAATACAACAGAACATTAGAGGAATTATTCACCACAGTCAAGTGGGGTTTATTCCTGGGCTTTCAGGGCTGGTTCAATATTCACAAATCAATCAGTGTAATACACCACATTGATAAAATAAAGGATAAGAACCCTATGGTCAGGAAAAAGGCAGGGATGTCCAGTCTCACCAGTACTATTTAACATAGTCCTGGAAGTTTTAGCCTCAGTACTCAAACAAAAAGAAATAAAGGAGATGCACATTGGCAAGGAGGAAGTCAAACTTTCACTATTTGCAGATGATGTGATGCTCAATGTAGAAAACCCAAAAGTCTCCACCAAAAAAATTGATAGAACTAACACTTGAATTCAGCAAAGTCACAGGATATAGAATCAACATACAGAAATATGTTGAATTTTAGGGGCGCCTGGGTGGGTCAGTCGGTTAAGTGGCTGACTTCGTCTCAGGTCATGATCTTATGGTCCGTGAGTTCGAGCCCCGCGTTGGGCTCTGTGCTGATAGCTCGGAGCCTGGAACCTGCTTCTGTTTCTGTGTCTCCCTCTCTCTCTGCTCCTTCCCCATTCACGCTCTGTCTCTCTTCTGCCTTTCAAAAATGAATAAATGTTAAAGAAAGAAAAAAGAAACATGTTGAATTGTATACACAAATAATGAAGCAGCAGAAAAAGAAATAAAAGAATCAATCCCAGTTACAATGACATCAAAACCCATAAGATACCTAAGAATAAACCTAACCAAAGAGGTAGAAGATCTGTACTTTGTATTTTTTTAATTAATTAATAGAGAAAGAAAGGAAGAGGCTGAGAGCAGGGGTTGGTGTGGGAAAGAATCCCAAGCAGACTCCACACTATCAGTGCAGAGTCTGATGTAGGGCCTGAACTCATGAACTGAGATTATGACCAGAGCCAAAGTCAAGAGTTGGATGCTCTACTGACTGAGCTACCCACACTCTCTGAAGATCAAGAAATGGAAAACATTCTGTGTTCATGGGTTGGAAGAACAATCATTGTTAAAATATCTATACTACCAAAAGCAATCTACACGTTTAATGCAATCCCTATTAAAATACCACCAACATTTTTTCACAGATCTAGAACAGATAATCCTAAAATTTGTATGGAATCTCTCACACACACACACACACACACACACACACAGCACAAATTTCCAAAGCAATCCTGAAAAGGTAAAGAAAAGCTGGAGGCATCATGATTCCGGACTTCAAGCTCTGTTACAAAGCTGTAGTCATCAAGACAGTATGGTACTAGCACAAAAATAGACACATATACATCAATGGAACAGAATAGAAAACCCAGAAATGGACCCACAGCTATATTTTCAAGTAATCTTCGACAAAGCAGGAAAGAATATCCAATGGAAAAAAAGACAGTTTCTTCAACAAATGGTTTTGGGAAAACTGGACAGCAACAAGCAGAAGAATGAAACTGGACTGTTTTCTTATACCATACACAAAAATAAATTCGAGATGGGTGAAAGCTAAATGTGAGACCGTAAAGCATGAAAATCAAGAGGAGAACATAGACACCAATGTCTTTTACCTCAGCCATAGCAACTTCTTCCTAGACACATCACTAGATGCAATGGAGACAAAAGGAGAAATAAACTGTTGGGACTTCATCAAGATTAAAAGCTTCTACACAGTGAAGGAAAAAATCAACAAAAATAAAAGGCAGCCTACAGAATGGGACAAGACATTTGTAAATGACCTATCTAATAAAGGCTAGTATGTAAAATCTATAATGTGCTTATCAAACTCAGAACCTAAAAAACAATCCAGTTAAGAAATGGGCAGAAGACATGAATAGATATTTTTCCAAAGAAGACATCCAGATGACTAACAGACAAATGAAAAGATGCTCATCAGGGAAATACAAATCAAAACCATAATGCAATACCACCTCACACATGTCAGAATGGCCACAATTAACCACACAAGAAACCACAGATGTTGGCGAGGATGAGGAGAAAGGGGAACCCTATCGCACTGTTGGTGGGAATGCCAACTGGTGCAGCCACTTTCAAACAGGGAGGTTCCTCAAAAAAAATAGAACCACCCTACAGCATAGCAATTGCATTACTATTTACCCAAAGTATACAAAAATACAGATTTAAAAGTGTACATACACTCTGATGTTTATAGCAGCATTTTCAACAATAGTCAAACTATGGAAAGAGCCCAAAGATGAATGAATGTGTGTGTGTGTGTGTGTGTGTGTAAAATGGAATATTATTCTGCCATCAAAAAGAAAGAAATCTTGCCATTTGCAAAAATGTGGATGGAACTAATGTATTATGCAAGTGAAATAAGTCAGAGAAAGACGGGTATCACAGGATTTCACTCATGTGATATTTAAGAAACAAAAGCAGATAAACATTTGGGAGGTGAGGTGAAGAAAAAAGAGAGGTAAAGAAACTGCAAGAGACTCTTAGAGAGCAAACTGAGTGTTAATGGAGAGAAGTTGAGGAGGATGGGCCAGATGGGTGATGGGTATTAAGGAGGGCACTTATGCTGTTGTATGTAAGTGAGGAATTACTGAAATCTACTCCTGAAACCAGTACTTCAGTGCATGTTAACTAGAATTTAGATAATAATTTGAGAATAAAACAAAAACTGTGTGCACCATTCTAATGAATAATGATATTGGACATTCATTTTGTGCTTCTCACCCATGTATCTTCTTTAAGTTTCAGTTTATATTTTTGCTCTTTTTCTAACAGGATTGTTATTTTCTTATGCTGAAATTAGAGAGTTCGCCATATACCATGAAAGTTTTTTGTGTTAGATACGTGATTTCTAAGTATTTTTTCATAGTCTGCGGCTTATTGTTTTCATCCTCTAACAGTGTATTTCTCACAGGATAGGTTTATATTTTTGGTTGCATGTTTAATAGCTAACTCCAGGTCATAAGGATTTTCTCTTAGGATATCTCCTATAGTTTAGTGTTTCATAAAGATGTATAATTTAGACCTATATTTATTTTGAATTGATTTTTCAGTGTTTATTTGTGTGTGTGAGAGAGAGATAGAGTGCAAGTGGAGGAGGGACAGAGAGAGAGGGAGACACAGAATCTGAATCAGGCTCTAGGTTCTGAGCTGTCAGTATAGACCCTGATATGGTGCTCGATCCCATGAACCTTGAAATCATGATTTGAACCAAAGTTGGATGCTTAGCTTACCAAGCTACTCAGGCATGCCTATCTTGAGTTAATTTTTGTATATGGTGTGAGGATTAGTTTGAGGCTTTGTTTTGATTTTTTGTTTTTGTTTTGTCCTTGGTGTTGTATGATAATTATTCTAACACCATTTGCTGATAAGCAAATTGAGTTCTTCTTGTATCTTTGTGAAAAAACAAATGGACATTTTATATGGATCCGTTTCTGAAATCTGTCCTATACATCTCTGTGCCTACTCCTTGATTAATGTATATTTATAATATTTTTTTAACTATAGTTTTATTTCTCTAACATAATTCTTCCTTATCAAAAACTGCTTTGGTTATACCTTTGCATATGTGTATATATATATATATTTTTTTTTTTTAATCAGCCTATATCTACAAAAAATTCTGCTCTAATCTTAATAGCTATTGCATAAGATCTTTAGAAAACTGTGGGTATAATGAACAATTTTCCTATGTTGAATCTGCCAGTCTATAAATATGATATCTCTTTTACATTTATTTAGGGCGTCTTTAATTTTTTTAAACTTGATTTATTTATTTTGTGAAAGTAACAGAGCATGCACATGAGAAGGGAAAGAGGAAAGGGAGAGAGAGAATCCCAAGGATTTTTCTCCACGTGTGTAGAGTTGGCTCCTAGAGGGGCTTGATAGTCCTACTGGCTCAGTGGTGTGGCTCTGCCTGGCTCATGTCTCTGGAAGTCTCTGAGGCCATAGTCTTATCTCTCCAAGCTTCCCAGCCTGCCTGGTTCAGTTAGCCAGGCAACCCCAAATGTGCTCAGATAGATGATGCCTCCATCAACACCATTCTGTGGAAAGCTGAACAAAAAGAGTGAGAACTCACTATAGTCATTCTCATCGAAATTGAGGTCCAGCATGTTATCTGCCCCAGGGAACATAAGCGTGAGGACAGCAGCTTCCCCTGGGTCACACTCCTTCAACTACCATCACCGAGGACCTCAGCATGGGAGAGGTTTCCTGAGGCCTCACGGTCCAGGAACTGTTTCCCCAGCTTACTGGGACATCCAGGGCTCGCAGGTCCTGAGGGGGATGGCCAGTGTCTGGGGTCGTGTGGGGCAACTGGTCCCCAAGGCCTACTAGGATTTCAATGGCATGACTTTGATGCCAGCCCTGGGAGCTGAGGGCAGGGACCTGTGTGGGCCAGGATGGCACCTCGGGTATAGCTCATGGCCGAGAGTGTTGAGTTGCCAAGCGTGGGAGCTTGCCTAGCCTTGCGGGGAACCCCAGCTTGAGCCAGATGGGATTACTGGATGAGCGCCTTCCCTTGCTGGCGTATGTGGAGTGGCCCATGGCTTGGGGTGGTGGGCCAAGGCATAAGTCTGGTTTGCAACACGTGCCACCTTGGGAATAAATCCCGGTCCACACACAAGTCGGCAAGCAATGCCTGTGTTTTGGGCCCAGGGTGGAAGTCAAGATGCTGTGCTGACCGTTGGACTGGACGGTAAAGGCACAGTCTGCAGAGGACTGCACCCTGGGTGATTCCAGAGGCCTGCTCAGATCTAGTGTCTCGTGGTGTTCCCAGGTCAGTTGTGGGTTCCTGGGAAGGCTCAGGCCTCCTCTCAGGGGGTGAAGCATGTCTACCAGGGCCGGCCTCAGGGTGCACAGATTAGCCACTGCGGTCCCACTCCTGTGTGCACTCCTGGCCCTGGGGCTCCCAAGGAAGGGCACCCAGCAGCAGTGTTCATCATGCCTTTCAGTGGGCCCTGCATGAAGAACTTATTGCCAGCCAGTCCTGCCATGGAGACCTTGTCTCTGCGGTCACAGAGCTGGGGAGGTGAAAGAGTTACTCTACGAGGTTGGACTTGACACAGTTGTTCCATGTCTGTTCTGGTGGGTTGGAGACTCCTCTGTGGTGGCCTCGCAGCCAGGCGGGGGCCTGAGAGCTACAAGGCCAGGCACAGTGCCATGGCAGCACATGGAGTTGGGAAGGGGTTGGCCTCCCTTTGTGACAGAGATGTCTTCTCTCACTGTACCCTTGGCCTGTGGGGCTGCAGCCCTTGTGCTCACTGTGAGGACCACACTGGTGTTCCTGGACCATGGGAAGGGGACATGTTGCCTGCAGTGGGCCGCATCCTTGCAAAGGCCAAAGCCTGTCTGCGGATGCCCACGCTGCAGCATCCTGCGGCCAACAGGGAAGTCCGTTGGGCAGAGGGTGCCAGAGAGTCATTCCATGCGGGCAGGAACAAGCTCCCATGGACTGGGCAGCCCAGGGGATGCTCGTTCCCTTGGAGGCCAGGGCCCTGGCACCCATTGGCCCTGGCCTTGCTGACACGCTGGGCTAGAATGCAGCTGTGGTTCAGTCGGGATTGTCACTAGTGTTTGGTGGGGGCAAGGCCCATGCTGCTCAGGTCATTCTGGCAGAGTGGACAGGAGTGGGCACCTGTTGTCGTGTGGCCACCTCAGAGGGCTCTGCGTTGGCCTCTGCCCCATAGCCTGGAGGCCAGGGTGGCCAGCCTCCCTGCAGGCAGTTTTTGGGTTTTCCTTTGACCCCTGAGTTTCCATCCCGTGCTGACGTCCAAGTTGCCAGGGTGGCCAGCTGTGGGAGTGGATGGGTGTCTGGGCCAGTGGGTGCTTCTTGGCCAGAGTGGCTTTGGGAGAGGGAAACCCTGCCCAATGTTAGTGGCCCAGAATTGTCCAAGGAGGCTCCGTGGTGTGCAAGGCCACCGGTCCTGTGCTGTTGCATAGCAGGACTCCGGGGCCAGGATCTGCGCACCAGGTGTGTCCGTGGAGGGCCCCAGGCCTGCAGGGCGGAGCAGCCACACACACCCCTGGCCCAACCTCCCAGCGCACACTGACCCTCCACACACAAGAAGAGGCACACATTCCTGCTCCTACAGTCCCCTGTGCCCGCGGCTTCTTGCCTATTCGCAGGCAGCCCCAAGGGGCCGTGGGACAGGACAGGCAGAGAGGCACAAGGCTTGGTCATGGATTCCTTCTGCACTGTGTGGCGAGTGGAGGCCTTGGGTACCTTGCTCATTCCCACGGGTGACTGTTCCCCTTTTCTCAGGTGCAGTGGACATGTCAGGCTTGCCATCGGCCAAGAGAAGAAGGCCTTCCTGGCCCCCAAGTGCCTGTGGTTGGCAGGACCACCAGAAGAAGTGTGCCCCACTATGGGCACCTTGCCAACGGGAGTGACCAGACGGTAAGCCTTCCCCAGTTTAAGCTTGTGCCGTGGCTTTCGAGGGCCTGCCCGAGAGGCCACCAGTGAAGGTTGCCAGCAGGGCGTGTGGGGTTTTGATGCCAGAGGGGCCTGCCCGTTCCTCTGGCTCAGTGGCATGGCTCTGCATGACCTGGGCTGCGGGTGGACCCTGAGTCCCTCGGCTTGTCCCGCTGAGCTACCCGGCCCACATGGGTCGGCTGTGC
Organism: Acinonyx jubatus; assembly: GCF_027475565.1. Taxonomy (NCBI): domain Eukaryota; kingdom Metazoa; phylum Chordata; class Mammalia; order Carnivora; family Felidae; genus Acinonyx; species Acinonyx jubatus. The sequence goes on from NC_069386.1 coordinate 23,541,391, forward strand.
AGGTGGCCCCAAATGTGCTCGGATCGATGATGACTCCCTCAACAGCATTCCTTGGAAAGCTGAACAAAATGAGTGAGAACTCCCTACCGTCTTTCTCATCGAAACTGAGGTCCAGCACATTGTCTGCCCCAGGGAAGGTAAGCATCAGGAACAGCAGGCTTCCGCTTGGTCACACTCCTTCAAGCACCAGCACCCATGGCCTCTGCCTAGGTGAGCCTCACGGGGGAATCATGGTCAGGGAGGCATTTACCACCTGAGCAGGGTTTCCAAGGCACAGAGGTCCTGAGGGCAATGACTGGTGTCTGGGGTCAGTGGGGCTGCTGGACCCCAAGGCCTCGGACTCAAAGGCATGTCTGTGGCACCAGAACGGGGAGTCAAGGGCTGGAGACTAGGCCAGAACAGACCCTGGGGCATAAGTTCGTGGAGGTGTGGGTTGAGAGGCCAAGCATGTCAAGCTTACCTGGTCCAAGGGTGGGGGCGTGGAGCCCCAGCCTGAGGCAATGGCGATCCCTGGATGAGTCCTTTCTCTCACTGACATACATGGAGTGGGCTCCTGGCTTGGGCTGGTGGGCTAAGGCAGGAAGCCAGGCTGTGACACCTGCCAGCTTGGCATCCTCGGCCCTACCCAGCAACAAACAAGGCAGCAAGCAGTGCCAGCACTCCATGCCCAGGGCGGAATACAAGTTGCTGTGCTGGCCATTTGCCTCGATGGTAATGGCACAGTCCAGAGAGGGCTGCGCCCTGGGAGACTGCATGGGCCTGCTCAGCTCAGGTGTCTTGTTGAGTTCCCGGGTCATTCATGGTTTCCACGGAGGCATCAGTCCTCCTATTGCAGAGGGCAACACGTGGCTCCCAGGGCCAGATTCAAAGTGCACAGGTGAGGCATGGCGTTCCCCTTCCTGCGGGCAATCCTGGCCCCTGGGTTCCCAAGGAAGGGCACCCATTTGTGGTGTTCCTTGGGCCTTTCAGTGGGGTCGTGGCCAAAGAAGCTACCCCGGCTGGGTGTGCCACAGAGACCTGTCTGCTCGGCACAGAGCTGGTGAGGTGAAAGTGATACTCTGGGATATTCTGTCCCTTATTTGGCACAGTGTGTCTTACATCCTCTCGGGTGGGCCACAGACCCCTCTGTGGTGGCCTGGCAGCCAGGCACTGGCCTGCTAGCTCTGAAGCCAGGCGCTTGTGCCTCGGCCCCATGGGCCGCTTGGCAGTTGTCCGCCTCCCTTTGGGAAGGAGATGTGTTCTCCTCTCAGTGTGTCCCTGGCCTGCAGAGCTGCAGCCTAGGGCTCTCTGTGAGGGCCACGCTGGTGTTTCTGGGCTGTGGGAAGGGGCCACATCGCCTGCAGAGGGCCACATCCTTGCAAAGGCCAAAACCCATGGGAGGCTGCCCTTCCTGGAGTATCCTTCTGCTGATGGGGGCGTCCATTGGATGGAGGGCGCTGGAGGGACTTTCCATGCAGGTGGGGACACACTCCCATGGACCAGGCAGCCGAGGGAATACTCGGTCCCTTGTGGGCCGGGGCCTGGGTGCCCACTGGCCCTGGCCTCACCAATACCTCGGGCAAGAAAGTGCCTGTGGTTCAGTTGGGTTTGGCACCCGATTCGGTGGGGGCTAGGCCCGTGTAGCCTAGACGCTGAGGGCATTCTGGCAGAGTGGAGAGGAGCGGGCAGCTCTTGTCGTGTGGTGACTTCAGAGGCCTCTGTGTTGGCTTCGGCCCTGTAGCCTGTGGGCCAGGGCAGCCAGCTTCCCTGTGGGCGGTTTTTCCATCCCGTGCTCGTGTCCATGGTCCACATTGACAGGTGGCTAGTGGCGGAAGAGGATGCATGTCTGGACTGGTGGGTGCTGCTTGGCCAGAGTGGCTTTGGGAGAGGGAAACCCTGCCCAATGCTAGTGGCCCAGAGGCGTCCAACATGGCTCCCTGGAGTGCAAGGCCACTGGTCCTGTGCCGTTGCCTGGCGGGACACTGGGACTAAGATCTGTGCACCACGGGTGCTCTTGCAAGGTCCCAGGCCCTCACGGTAGAGCGGCCACACATGCCCCCTAGCCGAAACTCCCAGCACACACTGACACTCCATGCACAGGAACAGGCACATGCTCCTGCTCTTACAGTCCCCTGCGCCTGCGGCTTCTTGCCCATCTGCGGGCAGCCCCAAAAGACTGAAGGACAGGACAGGCAGAGAGGCACAAGGCTTGGTCATGGATTCATTCCATCCTGTGTGGTGAGGGGAGCCCCTGGGTACTTTGCTCACTCCCACGGGCGATTGTTCCTCTTTTCTCAGGTGCATTGGACAGGCCACGCTCTCCGTTGGTCGAGAGAAGGCCTCCCTGGCCCCCAAGTGCCTGTGATTGGAGGGACCGCTGGAAAAGGTGTGCCCTGCTATGGGAATCTTACCGACAGGAGGACCCATACGGTAAGCCATTTCCAGCATCAGCTGTGCTGCTGGCTTTAGACTTCGGGAACTTGTCGAAGAGACCGCTAATGAAGGTTGCCCCCAGAGCGTGTGGGGTTTTGATCCCAGAGGGGCCTGACTATTCCTCTGGCTCAGTGTCAAGGCTCTGCATGGCCCGGGTGGTGGGCAGACCCTGAGTTCTTCGGCTTGTCCCGCTGAGCCATCTGGCCCACCAGGGTCGGCTGTGCAGGTGGCCCCGAATGTGCTCGGATCGATGATGACTCCCTCAACAGCATTCCTTGGAAAGCTGAACAAAATGAGTGAGAACTCCCTACCGTCTTTCTCATCAAAACTGAGGTCCAGCACGTTTTCTACCCCAGGGAAGGTAAGCGTCAGGGACAGCTTCCCCTTGGTCACACTCCTTCAAGCACCAGCACCCATGGCCTCCGCCTGGGAGAGCCTCGCTGGTGGCTCATGGTCAGGGAGGCATTTACCACCTGAGCAGGGTTTCCAAGGCATGCAGGTCCTGAGGGGAATGGCCGGCAACTGGGGTCACTGGGACAGCTGGTCCCCAAGGCGTTGGACTTGAAAGGCATGTCTGTGGCACCGGCCCAGGGTGTTGAGGGCTGGGTCCTGTGTGTGCCAGGATGGCCCCACGGCATAAGCTCATGGCAGGGTGTGTTGAGAGGCCAAGCATGGCAAGTTTGGCAGGCCATGGGGGGCGCGGGAGCCCCAGCCTGAGGCAGCAGCAATCCCTGGACGAGTCCTTCTCTCACTGATGTATGTGGAGCGGCCCCTGGCTTGGGCTTCTGGGCCAAGGCAAGAGGCCAGGATGTGGCACCTACCAGGTTGGGAACATCGGCTCTGCCAGGTGCCACACAAGGCAGCAAACAGTGCCAGTGCTTCGGGCCCAGGGTGGAAGTCAGGATGCCGTGCCAGCCAAAGGCCTGGAAGGTAATGGCACGGTCCAAAGGTGACCACGCCCTGGGGGAGTGCCTGGGCCTGCTCAGCCCTGGTGTCTTGTTGCGTTCCCAGGTCAGTCGTGGGTTATGTGGAGGCCTGCGGCCTCCTCTTGTGGATGGCAAAGTGTAGTTCCCAGGGCCAGCTTCAGGGTGCACTGGTGTGGCACGGTGGTCTCCGTCCTGAGGGCCCTCCTGGCTGCTGGGCTCCGGAGGAAGGGTGCCCAGTGGTGGTGTTCCTCAGGGATTTCAGCAGGGCCCTGGCCAAAGAAGCTACTCTGGCTGGGCCTGCCACAGAAACCTTGTCTCCTTGGCACCTTGCTGGTAAGGCAAAAGTGATACTCTTTGATGGTCTCTCCCTTAGAGTCGGGCACAGTGTGTTTCACGTCCTCTTGGGTGGGCCACAGATTCCTCTGTGGTGGCCTGGCAGCCAGACGGGCATGAGAGTTCTGAGGCCAGGTGTAGTACCTTGGCCCCATGGGCCGCTTGGAAAAGGTCAGCCTCCCCTTGGGAACAAGATGTGTTCTCCTCTCAGTGTGCCCCTGGGCTGTGGGGCTGTAGCCTAGCGCTCTCTGTGAGGGCCATAATGGTGTTCCTGGGCCGTGGGAAGGGGCCACGTCACCTGCAGAGGGCCACATCCTTGCAAAGGCCAAAGCCTGTGGGCAGCTGCCCTCCCTAGAGCATCCTGCCACTGACAGGGGCCTGTGTTGGGCGGAGGGCACCAGAGGGACTTTCTGTGCAATCAGGAAACACTCCCCTGGACCAGGCAGCCCATGGGATGCTATTTCCCTTGTGCCTGGGACCCTGGCGCACACTGGACCTGGCCTCGCCCACGCCCCGGGCGAGAAAGCACCTGTGGTTTGTTCAGGATTGGCACTGGATTCAGTGGAGACAAGACCGGTGTAGCCTAGCCACTCAGGGCATACTGGCAGAGTGAAGAGAAGCAGGCAGCTGTTGTCGTGTGGCCATCTTGGAGGGCTCTGCATTGGCTTCTGCCCCGTAGCCTGAGGACCAGGGTGGCCAAACTCCCTACGGGTGGTTGTTGGGTTTTCCTTTGACTCCTGAGTTTCCATCCCGTCCTGGCATCCACGGTCCACGTTGACAGGGTGGCTAGTGGTGGGAGAGGATGCGTGTCTGGGCCAGAGGGCTCTGCTTGGCCAGAGTGGCTTTGGGAGAGGGAAAACCTGCCCAACGTTAGTGGCCCAGAGGCATCCAACATGGCTCCCTGGTGTGCAAGGCCACTGAGCGTGTGCCATTGCTTGGCAGGACACCGGGGCCAGGATCTGCACACCAGGCATGCATGCCCTTGCAGGGACTCAGGCCTCCCAACTCAGCAGCCCCATATACCCCCTAGCCCAGCCTCCCAGCACACATGACCCTCCATGTACACGAAGAGGCACATGCTCCTGCTCCCACAGTGCCCTGCGCCCGTGGCTTGTTGCCCGTCCGCAGGCAGCCCCAAGGGGCCGAGGGACAGGACAGGCAGACAGACGCAAGGCGTAGTCACAGATTCCTTCTGACCTGTGTGGCGAGCGGAGCCCCTGGGTAGCTTGGTCACGCCCGCGGGTGATTGCTCCCCCTTTCTCAGGTGCAGTGGACACACCAGGCTCGCCATCGGCGGAGAGAAGAAGGCCTCCCTGGTCTCCGAGTGCCTGTGGTTGGCGGGACTGCTGGAAGAGGTGTTGCCCGTGACGGGCATCTTGCTGACTGGAGCGAGAAGACGGTAAGCCATCTCCGTATCAGTTGTGCCGCTGGCTTTAGGCTTTCGCAAGCCTGTCCAAAAAGCCACTAAGGAAGGGTGCTGGCAGGACATGTGGGGTTTTGAACCCAGAGGGGCCTGTCCTTTAATGGCTCTGCACGTCCTGGGCCACGGGAAGACCCTGAGTCCTTCAGCTTGTCCCGCTGAGCCATCTGGCCCACCAGGGTTGGCTGTGCAGGTGGCCCCGAATGTGCTCGGATCGATGATGACTCCCTCAACAGCATTCCTTGGAAAGCTGAACAAAATGAGTGAGAACTCCCTACCGTCTTTCTCATCGAAACTGAGGTCCAGCACATTGTCTACCCCAGGGAAGGTAAGCGTCAGGGACAGCAGGCTTCCCCTTGGTCACACTCCTTCAAGCACCAGCACCCACGGCCTCTGCCTAGGAGAGCCTCACGGGGGACTCATGGTCAGGGAGGCATTTACCACCTGAGCAGGGTTTCCAAGGCATGCAGGTCCTGAGGGGAATGGCCGGCGACTGGGGTCACTGGAGCAGCTGGTCCCCAAGGCCTTGGACTTGAAAGGCGTGTCTGTGGCACCAGCCTGGGGTATCGAGGGCTGGGACCTGTGTAGGCCAGGATGGCCCCACAGGCATAAGCTCGTGGCAGTGTGTGTTGAGAGGCCAAGCATGGCAAGCTTGCCTGGCCTGTGGGTGGGGGTGCAGAGGCCCAGCCCAAGGCAGCAGCGATCCCTGGATGAGCCCTTTCTTTCCCTGACGTATGTGGAGCAGGCACCTACACTGGCTGGTGGGCTAAAGCAGGAAGCCAGGCTGCAGTACCTGCCAGCGTGGCATCCTCAGCCCTACCAGGCGACAAACAAGGTGGCAAACAGTGCCAGCACTTCGTGCCCAGGGCAGAATACAAGTTTCTGTGCTGGCCATTTGCCTGGATAGTAATGGCACAGTCCAGAGAGGGCTGTGCCCTGGGAGACCGCATGAGCCTGCTCAGCTCAAGTGTGTCATAGCGTTCCCAGGTCTTTCATGGGTTCTGCAGAGGCCTCAGGCCTCCTCTTGACGATGGCAAAGTGTGGCTCCCAGGGCTGGCTTCAGGGTGCACGGGTGTGGCACGGCGGTCCCCCTCTTGAGGGCCCTCCTGGCTTCTTGACTCCTGAGGAAGGGTACCCAGTGGTTGTGTTCCTTGAGGTTTTCAGCAGGGCTCTGGTCAAAGAAGCTACCCCGGCCAGAGACCTTGTCTCCTTGTCACGGTACTGGTGAGGTGAAAGGGATATTCTGAGTCTCACTTGGACTCGGGCACAGTGCGTCTCATGTCCTCTCTGGTGGGCTGCAGACTACTCTGCGATGGCCTTGCGGTCAGGCACGGGCCTGCGAGGTCTGAGGGCAAGCCCAGTACCTCGGCCCCATGGGCTATTTGGAAGACATCTGCCTCCCCGTGGGAAGGAGATGTATTCTCCTCTCATTGTGACCCTGTCCTGTGGGGCTACACCCTAGCGCTCTCTGTGAGGGCCACGCTGGTGTTCCTGGCCTGTCAGAATGGACCACGTCACCTACAGAGGGCCACATCCTTGCAAAGGCCAAAGCCTGGGGGCAGCTGCTGTCCCTGGAGCATCCTGACACTGATGGGGGCGTCCGTTGGGATAAGGGCAATGAAGGGACTTTCTGTGAAAACAGGAACACACTCCTGAGGACGGGCAGCCCAGTGGATGCTCGTTCCATTGCAGCCTAGGGCCCTGGTGCCCACTGGCCCTGGACTTACTGACACCATGGGCAAGAAAGCGCCCATGGTTCGGTCGCATTTGGCACCATATTCGGTGGAGGCTAGGACCATGTAGCCTAGCCATTCAGGGCATTCAGGCAGAGTGGAGAAGAAATGCACCTGTTGTTGTGTGGGTGCCTCGGAGGGCTCAGCTTTGGCTTCAGCCCCGTAGCTGCAGGCCAGGGTGGCTGGCCTAACTGTGGGTGGTTGTTAGGTTTTCCTTGGACCCTTGAGTTTCCATCCTGTGCTGGGGTCCACAGTCCACAATGACAGGGTGGCCAGTGGAGGAAGAGGATGCATGTGCGGGCCGAGGGCACTGCTTGGCCAGAGTGGCTTTGGGAGAGGGAAACCCTAACCAACGTTAGTGGCCCAGAGGCATCCAACATGGCTCCCTGGTGTGCAAGGCCACCAGTCCTGTACCATTGTGTGGTGGGACGCCAGGGCCAGGATCGGCGCACCAGGCCTGCTCTTGGGGGGCCATAGGCTCAAACGGCGGAGCGGCAACACATACCAAGTAAACCAACCTCCCAGTGACCTCAGACCCTCCATAAACATGAAGAGATACATGCTCGGGCTCCTACAGTCCCCTGAACCCACAGCGTCTTGCATATTTGCAGGCTGCCCCAAGGGACTGAGGAAAAGAACAGGCAGAGAGGCGCAAGTCATGGTAATGGATTCCTTCTGCCCTGTGTGGAGACTGGACACCCTGGGTAAATTGCCCATGCCCACGGGCGATTGCTCCACTTTTCTCAGGTGCAGTCGACATGCCAAGCTCCCCTTCGAATGAGAGAAGAATGCATCTCTGGCCCCCGACTGCCGGTGGCTAGTGTATCTCCCAAAAGAAGTGTGCCCCACTATGTACAACTTCACGAAAGCAGCACCTAGACGGTAAGGCGTCTATAGTGTCAGTGGTGCTGCTGGCTTTAGACTTTCCAAAAAACGCCTGAGAGGCATCTAATGAAGGTGGTCGGAAGGGGAAGTAGGATTTGCAACTCAGAGGGGTCTCCGTTCCTCCGGCTCAGTGGCGCGGCTCTGAACGGCCCGGGCACCAGGAGGACCCTGAGTCCCTCGGCTTGCCCCGCTGAGCCAGCCGGCCCGCCTGGGTCAGCCGGCCAGGCGGCCCTGAATGTGCTCGGATCGATGATGACTCCCTCAACAGCATTCCTTGGAAAAGCTGAACAAAATGAGTGAGAACTCCCTCCCGTCGTTCTCATCGAAACTGAGGTCCAGCACGTTGTCCGCCCCAGGGAAGGTAAGCGTCAGGGACAGCAGGCCTCCCATTGGCCACACTGCTTCAAGCACCAGCACCCACGGCCTGCGCCCGGGAGAGGCTCGCGGGGTGTCTCCGGGCCAGGGAGCCGTTTCCCCGCCCTAGCAGGCTTTCCACGGCTCGCAGGGCCTGAGGGCAATGAGCGGCCTCTGAGGTCGAGTGGGGCAGCTGGTGCCCAAGGCCTAGGACTTCAAAGGCGTGTCTGTGGCACGGGCCCTGGGAGCCGCGGGCAGGGACCTGGCTGGCAGGGCCTGCGGGCGGTGGCTGGCGACTGGGGTCGAGTGGGGCAGCTGGTCCCCCAAGGCCTAGGGCTTCAACGGCGTGTCTTGTGGCACCGGCCCTTGGGAGTCGAGGGCTGGGGCCTGCGAGGGCCCGGACGGCTGTGCGGGCCTAAGCGCGCGGCGGTGTGTGTTGAGGGGCCGAGCGTGGCAAGGCTGGCAGGCCGTGGGGGGCGCGGGAGCCCCAGCCCGAGGCGGCGGCCATCCCTGGACGAGCCCTTTCTCTCACTGACCTACGTGGAGCGGCCCCTGGCTCGGCCTCCTGGGCCAAGGCAAGAGGCCGGGCTGCGGCACCGGCCAGGTTGGAAACACCGGCCCTGCCCGGCGGCCACACGAGGCGGCGAGTGGCGCCGGCGCTTCGGGCCCAGGGTGAAGTCGGCATGCCGTGCCGGCCGAAGGCCAGAACGGTAATGGCACGGTCCGGAGGGGACCGCGCCCTGGGGCAGTGCCCGGGCCTGCTCAGCCCTGGTGCCTCGTTGCGTTCCCACGTCAGTCGTGGGTTACGCGGAGGCCTGCGGCCTCCTCCCGTCGATGGCACAGCTAGGGGCTCCCAGGGCCGGCTTCAGGGTGCACCGGTGTGGCACGGCGGTCCCCCTCCTCAGGGTCCTCCTGGCCTCTGGTCTCCGGAGGAAGGGCGCCCAGGGGTGGTGGCCTTTCAACAGGGGCTTTCCACGGGGCCCCGGCCAAAGAAGCTACCCCCCCCCCCCCCCCGCCCCGGGCAGGGCCTGCCACGGAGGCATTGTCTCCTCGGGCACGGAGCTGGTGGGGCGAAAGTGACACCCCGGGAGGGACTGTCCCTTGGAGTCGGGCACAGTGTGTCTCCCGTCCTCTCGGGTGGGCCGCAGATTCCTCTGCGGTGACCTGGCAGGCAGGCGCGGGTCTGCGAGCCCTGAGGCCAGGCGCGGTGCCGCGGCCCCGCGGGCCGCTTGGCAGAGGTCCGTCTCCCCTTGCGAGGGCGACGTGATCTCCTCCCGCTGTGGCCCTGGCCTGCGGGGCTGCAGCCCTTGTGTCCCCTGTGAGGGCCACGCTGGTGTTCCTGGGCCGTGGGCGGGGGCCACGTGCGTCGCCTGCCGCGGGCCGCAACCTTGCAAAGGTCAAAGCCTGTCTGCGGCTGCCCTCCCTGCAGCTTCCGGCCGTCGGCGGCGGGGTCCATTTGGCAGAGTTCGCGGGAGGGAATTTCCATGCAGGTGGGAACACACTCCCACGGAGCGGGCCGCCCAGGGAATGCTCGTTCCCTCGCGGGCCGGGGCCCTGGCGCCCAGGGGCCGTGGCCTCGCCGCCACCCTGGTTGAGAACGCGCGCGCGGCTCGGTGGGCTTTGGCGCCGGCGTTAGTTGGGGGCCGGGCCCGTGCAGCCTAGCCGCCCCGGCCCTTCTGGCAGAGGGGAGAGGTGGGGGCACCGTTTGTCCCGTGGCCGCCTGGGAGGGCTCTGCCTCGTCCTCTGCCCCGTAGCCTGCGGGCCAGGGCGGCCAGACTCCCTGTGGGCAGCTTTTGGGTTTTCCTGGGACCCCTGAGGTTCCATCCAGTGCTGGCTTCCACGGTGCACGTGGAATGGGTGGGCAGCGGCGGGGACGGATGCGTGTGGAGGTCGGTGGGCACCGCGTGGCCAGAGAGTGTTTGGGAGGGGGAAAGCCTGGCCAACGTCAGTGGCCCCGAGGCGTCCAGCGCGGCCCCCTGGGGTGCAAGGCCACCGGGCCTGGGCCGTCGCCTGGCGCGACGCCGGGGCCAGGGCCTGCGCACCAGGCACGCGTGCCCTTGCAGGGACCACCCAGGCCGCCCGGCTCAGCAGCCCCCTACACCCCCTAGCCCAGCCTCCCAGCACACACGACCCTCCGTGCGCACGAAGAGGCACGCGCTCCTGCTCCCACAGTGCCCTGCGCCCGTGGCTTGTTGCCCGTCCGCAGGCAGCCCCAAGGGGCCGAGGGACAGGACAGGCAGACAGACGCAAGGCGTAGTCACGGACTCGTTCTGCCCGGCGTGGCGAGCGGAGCCCCTGGGTAGCTTGGTCACGCCCGCGGGCGATTGCTCCCCCTTTCTCAGGTGCAGTGGCCACGCCAGGCTCGCGGTCGGCCGAGAGAAGAAGGCCTCCCTGGCCCCCGAGTGCCTGCGGTTTGCGGTACGGCCGGAAGAAGTGTGGCCCGGAACGGGCACCTTGCTGACGGGAGCGTCCGGACGGTAAGCCTTCCCTGGGTGTCAGCTAGTGCCCCTGGCTTTAGGCTCTCCCGGGGCTGCCCGAGAGGCCGCCAGTGCAGGTGGCCCGCTGGGCGTGTGGGGTTTTGCTCCCAGAGGGGCCTGTCCGTTCCTCCGGCTCAGTGGCGCGGCTCTGCACGGCCCGGGCACCGGGAGGACCCTGAGTCCCTCGGCTTGCCCCGCTGAGCCAGCCGGCCCGCCTGGGTCAGCCGGCCAGGCGGCCCTGAATGTGCTCGGATCGATGATGACTCCCTCAACAGCATTCCTTGGAAAAGCTGAACAAAATGAGTGAGAACTCCCTCCCGTCGTTCTCATCGAAACTGAGGTCCAGCACGTTGTCCGCCCCAGGGAAGGTAAGCGTCAGGGACAGCAGGCCTCCCATTGGCCACACTGCTTCAAGCACCAGCACCCACGGCCTGCGCCCGGGAGAGGCTCGCGGGGTGTCTCCGGGCCAGGGAGCCGTTTCCCCGCCCTAGCAGGCTTTCCACGGCTCGCAGGGCCTGAGGGCAATGAGCGGCCTCTGAGGTCGAGTGGGGCAGCTGGTGCCCAAGGCCTAGGACTTCAAAGGCGTGTCTGTGGCACGGGCCCTGGGAGCCGCGGGCAGGGACCTGGCTGGCAGGGCCTGCGGGCGGTGGCTGGCGACTGGGGTCGAGTGGGGCAGCTGGTCCCCCAAGGCCTAGGGCTTCAACGGCGTGTCTTGTGGCACCGGCCCTTGGGAGTCGAGGGCTGGGGCCTGCGAGGGCCCGGACGGCTGTGCGGGCCTAAGCGCGCGGCGGTGTGTGTTGAGGGGCCGAGCGTGGCAAGGCTGGCAGGCCGTGGGGGGCGCGGGAGCCCCAGCCCGAGGCGGCGGCCATCCCTGGACGAGCCCTTTCTCTCACTGACCTACGTGGAGCGGCCCCTGGCTCGGCCTCCTGGGCCAAGGCAAGAGGCCGGGCTGCGGCACCGGCCAGGTTGGAAACACCGGCCCTGCCCGGCGGCCACACGAGGCGGCGAGTGGCGCCGGCGCTTCGGGCCCAGGGTGAAGTCGGCATGCCGTGCCGGCCGAAGGCCAGAACGGTAATGGCACGGTCCGGAGGGGACCGCGCCCTGGGGCAGTGCCCGGGCCTGCTCAGCCCTGGTGCCTCGTTGCGTTCCCACGTCAGTCGTGGGTTACGCGGAGGCCTGCGGCCTCCTCCCGTCGATGGCACAGCTAGGGGCTCCCAGGGCCGGCTTCAGGGTGCACCGGTGTGGCACGGCGGTCCCCCTCCTCAGGGTCCTCCTGGCCTCTGGTCTCCGGAGGAAGGGCGCCCAGGGGTGGTGGCCTTTCAACAGGGGCTTTCCACGGGGCCCCGGCCAAAGAAGCTACCCCCCCCCCCCCCCCGCCCCGGGCAGGGCCTGCCACGGAGGCATTGTCTCCTCGGGCACGGAGCTGGTGGGGCGAAAGTGACACCCCGGGAGGGACTGTCCCTTGGAGTCGGGCACAGTGTGTCTCCCGTCCTCTCGGGTGGGCCGCAGATTCCTCTGCGGTGACCTGGCAGGCAGGCGCGGGTCTGCGAGCCCTGAGGCCAGGCGCGGTGCCGCGGCCCCGCGGGCCGCTTGGCAGAGGTCCGTCTCCCCTTGCGAGGGCGACGTGATCTCCTCCCGCTGTGGCCCTGGCCTGCGGGGCTGCAGCCCTTGTGTCCCCTGTGAGGGCCACGCTGGTGTTCCTGGGCCGTGGGCGGGGGCCACGTGCGTCGCCTGCCGCGGGCCGCAACCTTGCAAAGGTCAAAGCCTGTCTGCGGCTGCCCTCCCTGCAGCTTCCGGCCGTCGGCGGCGGGGTCCATTTGGCAGAGTTCGCGGGAGGGAATTTCCATGCAGGTGGGAACACACTCCCACGGAGCGGGCCGCCCAGGGAATGCTCGTTCCCTCGCGGGCCGGGGCCCTGGCGCCCAGGGGCCGTGGCCTCGCCGCCACCCTGGTTGAGAACGCGCGCGCGGCTCGGTGGGCTTTGGCGCCGGCGTTAGTTGGGGGCCGGGCCCGTGCAGCCTAGCCGCCCCGGCCCTTCTGGCAGAGGGGAGAGGTGGGGGCACCGTTTGTCCCGTGGCCGCCTGGGAGGGCTCTGCCTCGTCCTCTGCCCCGTAGCCTGCGGGCCAGGGCGGCCAGACTCCCTGTGGGCAGCTTTTGGGTTTTCCTGGGACCCCTGAGGTTCCATCCAGTGCTGGCTTCCACGGTGCACGTGGAATGGGTGGGCAGCGGCGGGGACGGATGCGTGTGGAGGTCGGTGGGCACCGCGTGGCCAGAGAGTGTTTGGGAGGGGGAAAGCCTGGCCAACGTCAGTGGCCCCGAGGCGTCCAGCGCGGCCCCCTGGGGTGCAAGGCCACCGGGCCTGGGCCGTCGCCTGGCGCGACGCCGGGGCCAGGGCCTGCGCACCAGGCACGCGTGCCCTTGCAGGGACCACCCAGGCCGCCCGGCTCAGCAGCCCCCTACACCCCCTAGCCCAGCCTCCCAGCACACACGACCCTCCGTGCGCACGAAGAGGCACGCGCTCCTGCTCCCACAGTGCCCTGCGCCCGTGGCTTGTTGCCCGTCCGCAGGCAGCCCCAAGGGGCCGAGGGACAGGACAGGCAGACAGACGCAAGGCGTAGTCACGGACTCGTTCTGCCCGGCGTGGCGAGCGGAGCCCCTGGGTAGCTTGGTCACGCCCGCGGGCGATTGCTCCCCCTTTCTCAGGTGCAGTGGCCACGCCAGGCTCGCGGTCGGCCGAGAGAAGAAGGCCTCCCTGGCCCCCGAGTGCCTGCGGTTTGCGGTACGGCCGGAAGAAGTGTGGCCCGGAACGGGCACCTTGCTGACGGGAGCGTCCGGACGGTAAGCCTTCCCTGGGTGTCAGCTAGTGCCCCTGGCTTTAGGCTCTCCCGGGGCTGCCCGAGAGGCCGCCAGTGCAGGTGGCCCGCTGGGCGTGTGGGGTTTTGCTCCCAGAGGGGCCTGTCCGTTCCTCCGGCTCAGTGGCGCGGCTCTGCACGGCCCGGGCACCGGGAGGACCCTGAGTCCCTCGGCTTGCCCCGCTGAGCCAGCCGGCCCGCCTGGGTCAGCCGGCCAGGCGGCCCTGAATGTGCTCGGATCGATGATGACTCCCTCAACAGCATTCCTTGGAAAAGCTGAACAAAATGAGTGAGAACTCCCTCCCGTCGTTCTCATCGAAACTGAGGTCCAGCACGTTGTCCGCCCCAGGGAAGGTAAGCGTCAGGGACAGCAGGCCTCCCATTGGCCACACTGCTTCAAGCACCAGCACCCACGGCCTGCGCCCGGGAGAGGCTCGCGGGGTGTCTCCGGGCCAGGGAGCCGTTTCCCCGCCCTAGCAGGCTTTCCACGGCTCGCAGGGCCTGAGGGCAATGAGCGGCCTCTGAGGTCGAGTGGGGCAGCTGGTGCCCAAGGCCTAGGACTTCAAAGGCGTGTCTGTGGCACGGGCCCTGGGAGCCGCGGGCAGGGACCTGGCTGGCAGGGCCTGCGGGCGGTGGCTGGCGACTGGGGTCGAGTGGGGCAGCTGGTCCCCCAAGGCCTAGGGCTTCAACGGCGTGTCTTGTGGCACCGGCCCTTGGGAGTCGAGGGCTGGGGCCTGCGAGGGCCCGGACGGCTGTGCGGGCCTAAGCGCGCGGCGGTGTGTGTTGAGGGGCCGAGCGTGGCAAGGCTGGCAGGCCGTGGGGGGCGCGGGAGCCCCAGCCCGAGGCGGCGGCCATCCCTGGACGAGCCCTTTCTCTCACTGACCTACGTGGAGCGGCCCCTGGCTCGGCCTCCTGGGCCAAGGCAAGAGGCCGGGCTGCGGCACCGGCCAGGTTGGAAACACCGGCCCTGCCCGGCGGCCACACGAGGCGGCGAGTGGCGCCGGCGCTTCGGGCCCAGGGTGAAGTCGGCATGCCGTGCCGGCCGAAGGCCAGAACGGTAATGGCACGGTCCGGAGGGGACCGCGCCCTGGGGCAGTGCCCGGGCCTGCTCAGCCCTGGTGCCTCGTTGCGTTCCCACGTCAGTCGTGGGTTACGCGGAGGCCTGCGGCCTCCTCCCGTCGATGGCACAGCTAGGGGCTCCCAGGGCCGGCTTCAGGGTGCACCGGTGTGGCACGGCGGTCCCCCTCCTCAGGGTCCTCCTGGCCTCTGGTCTCCGGAGGAAGGGCGCCCAGGGGTGGTGGCCTTTCAACAGGGGCTTTCCACGGGGCCCCGGCCAAAGAAGCTACCCCCCCCCCCCCCCCGCCCCGGGCAGGGCCTGCCACGGAGGCATTGTCTCCTCGGGCACGGAGCTGGTGGGGCGAAAGTGACACCCCGGGAGGGACTGTCCCTTGGAGTCGGGCACAGTGTGTCTCCCGTCCTCTCGGGTGGGCCGCAGATTCCTCTGCGGTGACCTGGCAGGCAGGCGCGGGTCTGCGAGCCCTGAGGCCAGGCGCGGTGCCGCGGCCCCGCGGGCCGCTTGGCAGAGGTCCGTCTCCCCTTGCGAGGGCGACGTGATCTCCTCCCGCTGTGGCCCTGGCCTGCGGGGCTGCAGCCCTTGTGTCCCCTGTGAGGGCCACGCTGGTGTTCCTGGGCCGTGGGCGGGGGCCACGTGCGTCGCCTGCCGCGGGCCGCAACCTTGCAAAGGTCAAAGCCTGTCTGCGGCTGCCCTCCCTGCAGCTTCCGGCCGTCGGCGGCGGGGTCCATTTGGCAGAGTTCGCGGGAGGGAATTTCCATGCAGGTGGGAACACACTCCCACGGAGCGGGCCGCCCAGGGAATGCTCGTTCCCTCGCGGGCCGGGGCCCTGGCGCCCAGGGGCCGTGGCCTCGCCGCCACCCTGGTTGAGAACGCGCGCGCGGCTCGGTGGGCTTTGGCGCCGGCGTTAGTTGGGGGCCGGGCCCGTGCAGCCTAGCCGCCCCGGCCCTTCTGGCAGAGGGGAGAGGTGGGGGCACCGTTTGTCCCGTGGCCGCCTGGGAGGGCTCTGCCTCGTCCTCTGCCCCGTAGCCTGCGGGCCAGGGCGGCCAGACTCCCTGTGGGCAGCTTTTGGGTTTTCCTGGGACCCCTGAGGTTCCATCCAGTGCTGGCTTCCACGGTGCACGTGGAATGGGTGGGCAGCGGCGGGGACGGATGCGTGTGGAGGTCGGTGGGCACCGCGTGGCCAGAGAGTGTTTGGGAGGGGGAAAGCCTGGCCAACGTCAGTGGCCCCGAGGCGTCCAGCGCGGCCCCCTGGGGTGCAAGGCCACCGGGCCTGGGCCGTCGCCTGGCGCGACGCCGGGGCCAGGGCCTGCGCACCAGGCACGCGTGCCCTTGCAGGGACCACCCAGGCCGCCCGGCTCAGCAGCCCCCTACACCCCCTAGCCCAGCCTCCCAGCACACACGACCCTCCGTGCGCACGAAGAGGCACGCGCTCCTGCTCCCACAGTGCCCTGCGCCCGTGGCTTGTTGCCCGTCCGCAGGCAGCCCCAAGGGGCCGAGGGACAGGACAGGCAGACAGACGCAAGGCGTAGTCACGGACTCGTTCTGCCCGGCGTGGCGAGCGGAGCCCCTGGGTAGCTTGGTCACGCCCGCGGGCGATTGCTCCCCCTTTCTCAGGTGCAGTGGCCACGCCAGGCTCGCGGTCGGCCGAGAGAAGAAGGCCTCCCTGGCCCCCGAGTGCCTGCGGTTTGCGGTACGGCCGGAAGAAGTGTGGCCCGGAACGGGCACCTTGCTGACGGGAGCGTCCGGACGGTAAGCCTTCCCTGGGTGTCAGCTAGTGCCCCTGGCTTTAGGCTCTCCCGGGGCTGCCCGAGAGGCCGCCAGTGCAGGTGGCCCGCTGGGCGTGTGGGGTTTTGCTCCCAGAGGGGCCTGTCCGTTCCTCCGGCTCAGTGGCGCGGCTCTGCACGGCCCGGGCACCGGGAGGACCCTGAGTCCCTCGGCTTGCCCCGCTGAGCCAGCCGGCCCGCCTGGGTCAGCCGGCCAGGCGGCCCTGAATGTGCTCGGATCGATGATGACTCCCTCAACAGCATTCCTTGGAAAAGCTGAACAAAATGAGTGAGAACTCCCTCCCGTCGTTCTCATCGAAACTGAGGTCCAGCACGTTGTCCGCCCCAGGGAAGGTAAGCGTCAGGGACAGCAGGCCTCCCATTGGCCACACTGCTTCAAGCACCAGCACCCACGGCCTGCGCCCGGGAGAGGCTCGCGGGGTGTCTCCGGGCCAGGGAGCCGTTTCCCCGCCCTAGCAGGCTTTCCACGGCTCGCAGGGCCTGAGGGCAATGAGCGGCCTCTGAGGTCGAGTGGGGCAGCTGGTGCCCAAGGCCTAGGACTTCAAAGGCGTGTCTGTGGCACGGGCCCTGGGAGCCGCGGGCAGGGACCTGGCTGGCAGGGCCTGCGGGCGGTGGCTGGCGACTGGGGTCGAGTGGGGCAGCTGGTCCCCCAAGGCCTAGGGCTTCAACGGCGTGTCTTGTGGCACCGGCCCTTGGGAGTCGAGGGCTGGGGCCTGCGAGGGCCCGGACGGCTGTGCGGGCCTAAGCGCGCGGCGGTGTGTGTTGAGGGGCCGAGCGTGGCAAGGCTGGCAGGCCGTGGGTTGCCTGTCATCCCCAGTCTTAACCTGCGGCGATCCCTGGGCGAGCCCTTTTTCTCCGTCTCATACGTGGAGCAGCTTACGTCTCGGTTGTTTCGACATGTCTTTAGACCCTCTTGTTGTTGCTTACTTCTTGGGATCTCTTTCAGTTTTCTCCACAATGTGTGTATGACTACACTTCTTAATGCCTCCGGTTCCCATCATGTCTTTGTTCTGCCCTTAGCCTGGATACTAATGATAGGGAAAGCAGAGTCCCACATTCTTGGTGATTCTATCTGCCTTCTCTTCCCTAGTGTCACATTTTGTTCCCAGTTCCTTCCTGGTTTCCTGATTTATATCTGCCTTTTGATGTGGATGGCAAACCGTGGCTCAATGTCCCGGCCCTTGTGTGCATGATTTTTGTACTGTAGTCCTTCTGCTGTGTGCTCTCCTTTCCCTTTGTGCCTTAAAGATCTGCGTTCATTGGTGGTGTTCTTCATGAGTGTAAGTGTGGCATTGGATGAAGACCTATCTCTGGTCAGTCCTGCCTTTGTGACAATGTCTCCTTTGTTATAATGCTGCTGACATGATACTGTTATTCTGGGAGTTTCTGTTGAACTTGGGCACAGGTGTCTCCCATACTTTTAGGTGGAGTGGGCATTTTTCTGCAGGAACCTACCAGCACACTGGGGGCTTATGTTGTGTGATGCTAGGCGCAATGCCCCTGCTGGATTGGAATCTTCGGAGAGGTCCCCCCACCTGTGAAGAAGACATGTTATCTTCCAACAGGTGCAGTGTACCTCTCACCTGTGGGGCTGCAGCACTTGAGCTTTGTGAGGGCCATTCCACTTTCCTGGTCGTAGGCAGAGGGCGCACGTCTTATGCCATAGCCTGGGTCCTTTCAAAGACCAATGCATTGGTGGTTTTTCTCACTGAAGAATTGTGCCCCCAATGTGTGGGTCTGTTTTTTGGAAGTGCTGAAGAGACTATCCATGTAGGCTTGATCAGGCTGCTCTGGACCAGGCAGCCAATAGATTTCTCGTTTCTTCACAGCTCTAGGCCCTGAAGTCCATTGGCCTTGGCCATGCCGGTTCTCTGGCTGGGATTGCACCCTGGTTTCATTGGGGTTGTATACTGACATTTGGTGGGGAAGGCATGTGCTTCGTTGCTGCAGAGGGTGTTTTGTCAAAATGAATAAGTATGGGCACCTGGCCTATAATCCTTTGGCCGCCTCACGTGGCTATGCCTAGGCTTCTGCCTAGTTGCTCGCACCGGAGGTTTGCCAGCCTTACTTTGGGATGTTTCGGTTTTCCACTGACTGCTGAGGTTCATTCAAGTGTGCTTCCAGTGTGATGGCTTGCTGGCCTCCACAGTCCACGTTGTCATGGTTACCAGCGGCAGGAGAGGAGGGGTGTAGATACTGGTGTGCTATGCTTGGCAACAGTGCTTTAAGAGAGGGAATCACTGGCCAGTTTCAGCCACCCCTAGAGATCAAAGGTGAACTCTGATTTGCAAGGAAATATGTCTTGTGCTGTTTTGTGGCAGGACATCAAGTTATGGATTTGCACACCGAGTAAGCTCTTGCATGCATGGAGACCTCCCTAGATGAGCAAAAACACCCTCTCTCAACCACACCACTGAACAGACTCAGACACAACCCGTACACTCACACACACAAACACACACACACCCAAACTCACAGACAGGCACATGCACCTGCTCACATAGTGCCCTGTATACGTGGCATCTTGCCCATCTGAAGGAGCCCAAAGGGACAGAGGGACAGGACAGGCAGACGCAAGGTGTAGTCACAAATTCGTTTTTCCTGGTGTGGCAAGCTGAGCACCTGGGTATGTTTCTCACACGTGAATGCGATTTCTCCACCCTTCTCAGGTGCCTTCTCAGGTGCCTTCTCAGGTATTCAGGTTGCATATGTATGGAGCAGAGGTCCCTGACTTGTGTGTGCTCCTGGCATCTGTGTTCCCATGGAATGGTGGTCAGTGGTGGTGTTCTTCATGCCTGAAACTGGGGCTAGCTGAAAACGTATATCTGGCTGGTTTTGCTCCAGGTGTCTCAGTCAAACTTTACTTTGGAGATCTTTTCTCTTCACGCAGGGATCTGGCGAGGTGCAAGTGTTACTCTGGGACAGTCCGTTGGACTCAGACACAGGTGTGTCACATCTTGTTGGGTGGGGTGGAGACGTCTCTCCTGGGACCCTACCAGCAGGACGGGTACCTGAGTAATCTCCCGAGAGGTTCACTGCCCCAGCCGTACCAGGAACTTGGAGAAGGTCCGCATTTCCTTGTGAAGGAGATGTGTTCTCCTATCATTGTGCCTCGCCTGTGGGGCTGCAGCCCTTGAGCTCTGTGTGGGCCATGCTGATGTTACTTATTGGCAGGACAGAGCCCACATCGCATGCCACGGGCTGGATCCCTGCAAAGGCCAAAGTGTTGGTGGCTGTCTTAGCTGAAGGATCCTGCCCCCAATGTAGGAGTCAATTTTGAGGAGAGTGCTAGCGGGACCTGTGGTGTAGGCATGAGCAGCCTCCTGTGGACCAAGAAGCTAAGGTTTTGCATGTTTCCTTCCAGGTTGGGGCTCCCAAACCTGCTTCCTGTGGCCATGTCAGTTCCCTGTGTGGAATGAGCCCTGGGTTCAGTCGAGTTTTACACTGGCTTTTGGTTGGGCAAGTGTAGTGTTTTGTTTTGTTTTTTTTCTCACAGAGGGTATTTTGGAAGCCTGCACATTTTCTGAAAGAGGTTCCTGAAGGAGTTAGCCATCTTGATGGTTACAGGGATATGGGATTTATATTACAGGGCTATTGTTGGTGGTGATTCAATTAGACTTTGGCATATATGGAGACTGCTAGACACATCTGGGTAAGAAATACCTATATTGCTCCTCTATTAGGAATGTTGTGTGAATTGCCTCTGTCCCAGGCATTCCATGGCTGGATGCCTGTAATAGACATGGATCTCTAGTGTGTGTTCAGTGAAAATAATGCAGGCTTCCTGTTATCTTGGGGTGTACAGTGTTTCACAGTGGGTATACGCACCAGGATGTGATCATCTTCATGGTTCCCAGTTGTGGTTTGAGTAGTGTGTTGATTCTGTGGACATATGTCTTTTCCTCCACTCTTCCCCTCTCCCCCCACGTGCCTACCATTGACATGGATTTGAAAGTGTTTTGATGAGACAATTGTTTAGTTTGTGTTGCCAGTCCCTATCCAGTTCCCTTAAAGTAGGGATTTTCCACTGGAAGGCAGTGGGGAAGTGGAAATTGGGGAGTTCAGTGCCATGAGAAAGGCTCTTAAAATGGTGGCATGAAAAATTTCAGATTGGGGGAAAGAGCTGACTGGTTTTCTGCCCTGAAGCTATTTAAATGTTTCCTGTTTGGTTATGCAAGTTGCTAGGTACTTCCTTGGAGGGGAGTTGCTTTTGGGTAGAGGGGCTCTGGTCTGGGGAACATCCCATGGGAGGACAAGGTAGACATGGTCCACATTGGGCCTTGGGTATTGGGTTCGGGAGCCGATATGTGGTGTGTGAGGATAGGAATAGATTCTATGCACAGCACTTTTGCCCGGGATTGGTGCATCAGCCCAAACCCATGCCTGGATACATCCATGTTTGGACATGTGCCCCACATGCATGGAAGGAGCCCACGAATCATAGGGAGAGATAGAGAGAGTGGTCCCAGTGGGTGTCACTCCCCTGGATGCCTATGGACCTGTGTGACTTTCTGAAGCTTGTGTTGTCTCTTCTCATCACTTCCCAGGTGGAATAAGCAGGATGCAGATATCATGGATAGTCAGCTAGGCCTATACTGTGTAAAATGTGATGCCAGCCAGCCATGACTCCCCAGTAGGCACAGGGCATGTTTTGTGTGGTCATGTGGGCACAGTCATCGTGGTGTTAAGCAGTGCTTCTCTGCCAAATCCTACTGGTTTTCTTTCCAGGGCACACCAAGCTGCCTACCCATTCCTGGGCCTGACTCCTCTTGTTCCCCGGGGGCTTGGCCCTGGGGTTCCCCCAAGGGCCAACATGTTTGAACTCCTCAGCTGTCCTTGGGTGGAGTCCAGCAATGTTAAATGTTCAATGCCCTTAAATGTGCTTGGATTGATGATGATATGCATCCTTTGGACATTTGAACAAAATAAGTGAGGAATCCTTACCATCACCCTCATTGAAACTGATGTCTAGCATGTGAGTCTGACAGTGAACACACAGGAGGGACACATGCCGTTCATTAGCTTTGGTGGCAGCTGCGAGTGTGTATAATGTATGCAAGTGGCCCCCTTTAGGCAGGAAAGGCTCATTGGCAGGGGGAGACCCTGCTCCCATCTGTAAGGGATTATCTGGGGGAACCAGGGCCATCAGAGTGCACACATCTGGCACCCCTTAGAGGAGCTGGTGAGGGTACATATGACAGTTCAGCTTACCCACTAGCCCGCATTTGGGCTGCCTTTAAGCCATTGAGGGCCTATCCCCACTGCTTTATTTCCTTGTCCTTTTAAGGGCTCAGAAGGTTTATATAGATAAGAGAAGGGTATGAGGCCAATCCCAGACAACTCCCCCTTCACAGCTTCTCCCTGAGATTAGGACAGGTAGCTTCTTGTGTCAGTTGGGCAGACTCAGGGAGCTTTGGGTCTTGGGAGGTTGACACCAACTAAGCTGACTGAACCTTTTGGGAGAGAGGGTCCTATAGGAGGTGGCCATGATCATGGTTACAGGGACATGGGAGTGACATCATGGGGCTATGGCCAGGGGTGATGTTATCAGTCTGAGGCAGAGATGGATATGGCTAGACACTTCTCAGGAAGGTTTCTGTATGGCTTCTCAGGGAAGGATGGGTGGGTGATTCTTCCACTGTCCCAGATTTTCCCTGATGGGAGGCCCATAATAGATAAGGATCCCTGATGTAGGTTCAATGACGATCACGCAGGATGCTTATTATCTTGGGGTGTGAATTGTTTCATTGTGGGTGTAGATGACACCAGCAGGTGGTTGCTTTCATGGTGCCTGGCTGTGATCCAACAGGCAGGTTGATTCTGTGAACAAATGTCCTTTCCCTCCCCACCACCTGCCTCCCATTGGTGTGGGGCTGAAGGTGTTTTGGGGAGAGTTGGGTTTCGTTTGTGTAGCCATCCCAATCCACTTCCCTAAGGGAAGGGATTTTCTGCTGGAAGGCAGTGGGCACCACCTCATGGAAAGCAGGGAAACCATTGCCATGAGAATGGCTCATGGAATAGGGGCATGAGAGACCTAATCCTATTTGATCATGGTGAATAATTCCACTTGATCATGGTGAATAATTCTTTTAATGTACTGTTGAATTTTTTTTTGCTAGTATCTTGTTGAGAATTTTTGCATCCATGTTCATCAGGGATATTAGCCCATAATTCTCCTTTTATGTGGAGTCGCTTTCTGGTTTTGGAATCAAGTTAATGTTGACTTAATAGAATGAGTTTGGAAGCTTTCCCCCCATTTTTTTTTGGAACAGTTTGAGAAGAGTACATATTAACTCTTCTTTAAATGGTTGGTAGAATTCCTCTGGGAAGCCATCTGGCCCTGGACTTCTGTTTCTTGGGAGATTTTTGATAACTGATTCCATTTATTTGCTGGTTATGGGACTGTTCAAATTATATATTTCTTCCTGTTTGAGTTTTGGTAGTGTGTGAGTGTCTAGGAATTTTTCCCTTTCTTCCAGATTGTCTAGTTGATTGGCATATAATTTTTTCATGGTATTCTCTTATAACTGTATTTCTGTGTGTTAGTTGTGATCTCTCTTTCCTTCGTGATTTTATCTATTTGGGTCCTCTCTCTTTTCTTTATGATAATTCTGGCTAAGGGCTTATAAATTTTATTCTTTCAAAAAACCAGCTTTTACTTTCATTGATCGATTCTACTGCTTTTTCTTTCTATATCATTTATTTCTGATCTAATATTTATTATTTCCTTCTGCTGGCTTTGGACTTTATTTGCTGCTCCTTTCCTCGCTCCTTTAGGCATAATGTTAAGTTGTATATTTGGGATCTTTCTTGCTTCTTGAGATAGGCCTGATTGCAATGTACTTTCTTCTTAAGACTGACTTTGATACATCACAAAGGGTTTGGACTGTCGTGTTTTCATTTTCATTTGCTTTCCATGTATTTTTTATTTATTCTTTAATTTCTTAGTTAACCCATTCATTTTTAGTATGCTGCTCTTTAACCTCCATATATTTGAGGGCTTTCCAAATTTTTTCTTGTGAATGATTTCAACTTTCATAGTGTTGTGATCTGAAAATATGTATGATGTGATCTTGATCTTTTCGTACCTGTTGAGGGCTGATTTGTGACCCAGTATGTGATCTATTCTTGAGAATGTTCCATGTGTACTCCAGAAGAATATGTATTCAAGGGATGCCTGGGTGGCTCAGTCAGTTGGGTATCTGACTTCGGCTCAGGTCATGGTCTCACAGATTGTGAATTCAATCCCTGTATCAGGCTCTGTTCTGACAGGTCAGAACCTAGAGCCTGCTTCAGTTTCTGTGTTTCCCCCTCTCTCTGCCCCTCCCATACTCATGCTCTGTCTCTCAATAATAAATAAAGGTTAATTTTTTTTAAAAAAAAGAAGAATGTGTATTCTGCTTTAGGATGAAATTTCTGAATGTATCTGTTAAGACCATATTGTCCAGTATGTCATTCAAAGCCATTGTTTCCTTCTTTATTTTCTACTTAGATGATCTGTTCATTGCTATAAGTGAGATATTAATGTATTCTACTATTATGGTATTATTATTATAAATGGGTTTTTATGTTTATTATTAACCAATTTATATATCTGGGTATTTCCAGTTGGGGGCATAAATATTTACAACTGTGAGATATTGATGGATAGACCCCTTAATTATGGTATAATGCCCTTGTTCATCTCTTGTTACAGTCTTTGTTTTATTTATTTTATTTTTTTCAATATATGGAATTTATTGTCAAATTGGTTTCCATACAACACCCAGTGCTCTTCCCAAAAGGTGCCCTCCTCAATACCCATCACCCACCCTCCCCTCCCTCCCACCCCCCCCCCCATCAACCCTCAGTTTGTTCTCAGTTTTTAACAGTCTCTTATGCTTTGGCTCTCTCCCACTCTAACCTCTTTTTTTTTTTTCCTATCCCTCCCCCATGGGTTTCTGTTAAGTTTCTCAGGATCCACATAAGAGTGAAACCATATGGTATCTGTCTTTCTCTGTATGGCTTATTTCACTTAGCATCACACTCTCCAGTTCCATCCACGTTGCTACAAAAGGCCATATTTCATTCTTTCTCATTGCCATGTAGTACTCCATTGTGTATATAAACCACAATTTCTTTATCCATTCATCACTTGATGGACATTTAGGCTCTTTCCATAATTTGGCTATTGTTGAGAGTGCTGCTATAAACATTGGGGTACAAGTGCCCCTATGCATCAGTACTCCTGTATCCCTTGGGTAAATTCCTAGCAGTGCTATTGCTGGGTCATAGGGTAGGTCTCTTTTTAATTTTCTGAGGAACCTCCACACTGCTTTCCAGAGCGGCTGCACCAATTTGCATTCCCACCAACAGTGCAAGAGGGTTCCCGTTTCTCCACATCCTCGCCAGCATCTATAGTCTCCTGATTTGTTCATTTTGGCCACTCTGACTGGCGTGAGGTGATATCTGAGTGTGGTTTTGATTTGTATTTCCCTGATAAGGAGCGACGTTGAACATCTTTTCATGTGCCTGTTGGTCATCTGGATGTCTTCTTTAGAGAAGTGTCTGTTCATGTTTTCTGCCCATTTCTTCACCGGGTTATTTGTTTTTCGGGTGTGGAGTTTGGTGAGCTCTTTATAGATTTTGGATACTAGCCCTTTGTCCAATATGTCATTTGCAAATATCTTTTCCCATTCTGTTGGTTGCCTTTTAGTTTTGTTGGTTGTTTCCTTTGCTGTGCAGAAGCTTTTTATCTTCATAAGGTCCCAGTAATTCACTTTTGCTTTTAATTCCCTTGCCTTTGGGGATGTGTCGAGTAAGAGATTGCTATGGCTGAGGTCAGAGAGGTCTTTTCCTGCTTTCTCCTCTAAGGTTTTGATGGTTTCCTGTCTCACATTCAGGTCCTTTATCCATTTTGAGTTTATTTTTGTGAATGGTGTGAGAAAGTGATCTAGTTTCAACCTTCTGCATGTTGCTGTCCAGTTCTCCCAGCACCATTTGTTAAAGAGACTGTCTTTTTTACAGTCTTTGTTTTAAAGTCTAGTTTGTCTGATATAAGTATGGCTACTATGATTTCTTTTGACATCCATTAGTATGATACATGGTTCTCCATCCCCTTACTTTCAATCTGCAGATGTCTTCAGGTCTAAAATGAGTCTCTTTCAGGTACAATATAGATGGACCTTGGTTTTTTATCCATTCTGAAACTTTATGTCTTTTGACTAGAGCATTTAGTCCATCTACATTCAGAATGGTTATTGAAGGATGAAGCTGGTGCCATTGTGTTGCCCATAAAGTTGGTGTTTCTGGTGCTTTTCTCTTGTTCTTTATTGTCTCTGTTGCCTTGGTCTTTTTTTTTCTCCACTGAGAATCTTCCTTAAAATATCTTGCAGGGCTGCTTCAGTGATCACAAACTCCTTTAGTTTTCATTTGTCTGGGAAAGTCTTTACCACTCCTATTCTGAATGACAGCCTTGCTAGGTAAAAAATACTTGGCTGCATAATTTTTCTATTCAGTACATTGAATATTTCCTGCCACTCCCTTCTGACCTGCGAAGTTTCAGTAGATAGGTCTGCTGGTAACCTTAGGTGTTTACCTTTATAGATTAAGGAACTTTTTGTCCCTAACTGCTCTCAGAATTCTCTTTATCTTTGTATTTTGCAAGTTTCTCTATGATATATCATAGTGTTGACCTGTTTCTGTTAATTTTGATGGGAATTCTCTGTGACTCTTGGACTTGAATGCCTGTATCTTTCCTCAGATTAGGGAACTTCTCAGCAATAATTTGTTCAAATAAAACTTCTGCCCCTTTTTCCCACTCTTCTTCTTGTGGGACTCCTATGATATGGATATCATCTCATTTCATGGAATCACCTAATTCTCTAATTCTCCCTTTGTGACCTAATAATTTCCATTCCCTCTCTTTCCAGCTTCATTATTTTCCATAATTGTATCTTCCATATCACCTATTCTGTCTTTTGCTTCTTCAATCCTCATCGTCGCTTTATTCAGTTTGTTTTGCATCTCAGTTTTAGCAATTTTTATTTCTTCCTGACTAGTTGTTAGGTCTTTGATATCTGTAACAAGTGACTCTCTGGTGCCCTCTATGTTTTTTTCAAGCCAAGCTAGCAGTCTTATGACTGTTGTTCTAAATTATTGTTCAGATTTGGGGCACCTTGGTGGCTCAGTCGGTTAAGTGTCCAACTTCAGCTCATGTCATGATCTTGTGGTTCATGGGTTCAAGCCCCACATCAGGCTCTGTGCTGACAGCTCAGAGCCTGGAGCCTGCTTTGAATTCTATGTCTTCCTCTCTATCTGTCCCTCCCACACTCACACTCTGTCTTTCTCTTTCTCTCTCAAAAATAAACATTAATTGTTTAATAAATAAAATAAATAAATTATTATTCAGATTTATCACTTACATCTGTTTTGAGCAAGTCCCTGGATGTGTTTTTTTCTTGACCTTTCTTTTGGGGGAGAATTTCTCTGTCTTGTCATTTTTTTATAAATTTCTGTGTCTGCATGTTTTTAATGCTTGTTATGTTTCCTGCACCTGAGAGCACTGCTATATTAAAAATGGCTTATACACTGTCCAGTGCCTGTCAGTTCAGGAAGTGTTTCTGGTGCATGCTGTGTGCGCTCTGCTGATGTGTTTTAGCTACTCTTCCCGACTGGTCAGTCCTCTGCAGATATCCTCCTTGCTTGCAGTGGTAGGGTTCAACACCCCAATCTGGGACCCAGAAAGGCATGGGACCCAGAAAGACATGGACCCACTCTACCCTCCAGAGGAGATCCCTACAGCACTGTGCTTGGCACTGTTCTGTCTCAGAAAATCCATTGCATGGCCACACAGGTACCTGGAGCTTATGGTGAAACACAGTAAAAAGCTGCAGCCACTTTATCTGCCCTCTGCACACACCTGTGTACCCTGTGGTTGAATGGTCACTTAAAGGCACCAGCCAAGTCTTTTGTCCTTGGAGAGGCATTATACCCTCTTTCAAATGCTCTCCAAGAAGGGTAACTTTCTCCCTCAGTTCAACCAAAGGGATCCCCACACCACACTGTCTGATATCCACTCCTGGGCTTCCCCTTTTTTCTCCCCAGGAAAACCACAACCAGCCTGGATACACTCCAGCAAATGGTGCAGACTTTGAAGAACTCAGAAATTGAGTTCCACTGTTTATAAAAGCTTGTAATAGTCAGTTTTTCACTATTCCCCCATCAATGGTTTTGAGGGAGTGCTTTTCTTGTGAAAACTCAATGCATTGCTCTCTCTCACTCTGTTTCCTTCTCCTCTCTGCAAAAATGGCTCCTACCCTTCTACAGCACCACACCTTTTCTCTTCCCCAATTCCCTTCTCTGCACCATATACCTGCCACATTGTCTCCCTAAAATTGTGCAGAATGTTCTCTTAATCCTTAAATCAATTTTTTAGGTGTCCAATATGATTTGATGTTGATCTAGCTCTGTTCAAGTGATGAGACTAGATTTGGGTCCCCCTACTACACCACCATGTTCTGCACTGTGATTTTATAAGTTTTTTAAAAAATTTTTTAGAACGTTTATTTACTTTTGAGACAGAGACAGAGAGAGAGAGAGAGAGAGAGAAAGAATGAGAGAGAGAATGAGTGGGTGACAGGCAGAGAGAGAGGGAGACACAGAATATGAAGCAGGCTCCAGGCTCTGAGCTGACAGGACACAGCCTGACATGGGGCTTGAACCCACAAACTGTGAGATCATGACCTGAGCCGAAGTCAGATACTTAACCAACTGAACCACCCCGATACCCCAAGTGTTTTTAGATTATTTTCTTTTTTTTTCAAGATTGAATAAAATCTATTGATTCATATTAAGTTCACTTAATATATTCCTCTTATGTCAAGACTAATAATGAGACTATCCTGAGATTTTTATATCATTTTCATTTATAAAGTTTCTCTCTCTCTTTTTTAAGATTCTTATTAGTTATGTGACATTGGCTTAATTTTATTTTGTTCCACATATTTTTTAGTTATAATATGAACATGTTTATCATCACTAATTTTAAATACTTGTTAGACAACTAAATCCTTGTTTTAATCTTTTATTGGTATATGTTTATTTTATGTTCTCATTCTATTTATACTGTGAAGCATTAATAATCTGGTGAGCCATTCATGCTGTCTTTTTTTATTTCCAGAATTTTTTTCTCTTTTCTTCTTAATATAGTATTTAAAACTATCCAAGCAAATTAATTAATAAAGTTAAATTTAAATTTAGGTAAACAGTGAATCTTACCATCTTTTGCTTGGTTGAAAAATAGTCATTATTCTCCTATATATACATATATATATGTATATATGTATATATATACACTTTATTACTATATAGTTCAAGGTGGACAGAGATGGGTTTCATATAATATATGACATGAAGAAGCACTTCAGGCATAGTTAGGCCAAAACATCCTCAAGGGCCAGTGGGAATTCTCACATCGGTAAGCATTTTGTCGTGAAGATACTGGAATACCTCTCAGGGTATTGTAACACTTCAGTGACAATGAGCCTCTGGTTAGTCTACTTAGAAATGTGGTCACCAGTGATTCTGGTCTCCATGATTAATTTAGTGTTGATCAATGTCTCTTAGTATAACAGAATCCTGAATTCTTAGTGCATGCCATGTATCTCATTATAATGTTCCCTTTTATAAGTGTGCCTGGATAAATGATGACTCCACAAATGGATTTTGTTGGAATATGAACAAAGTGAGTAACAAAAATTAATTTTATGAGCTGAGGTCTAGTCCATGAATCATGCTGAGTAAAAATGTGGAAAGGAATTCAGTTTGGTCAGCAAATGTTATTTTAAAAAATGCTATGGTATTGTAAAACAAACATGCTGGCATATTCTAGAGGAAATGAGTTGTAAAAAGATGTATATAACCAACTGTGGGATGATATAACTACTCTTTGTGTACTTGACTGCCAGTGTTTACACATGTGTCATAAGTAGACCCTGGGGAACCACCACATAAATAATGAGTCCCATGAGAAATGTTTGTGACTACATTTAAGTTATTCACATGTTTGAGCTGCTAGAAACTTCTGAGTGATGATGGGTGTCTTTAGTGAGCTTAGATTGTCAAAATCCAAAGATATTATGAAATTTTACTTATCATTTTCTATTAAGTAAAACAATGTGTGTTTCAAGAGTAGGCACTCTATGTTGAATCCTCACAGTATATTTTAATTTCGTTGTCAACCCACATACTAGGATTGGAACAGTTGATTACATATTGTTTTCTTTGTTTTTTTCTATGATCTAAGCAAGAAATTTCATATACTTTTGAGTGATGGCTTCAACTACATGGTAGATTAAACATTTTTATATGTGAGACAGTTATATTTTAAAGTCTTGTATTCTTACATGAATTACATTAGCCTCTTTCATTTATTATAAATGGGTTTCTAATGTGTGTAGACAAACACCATAGTTATAATAAATCATTTCTCAGTGAATTTACTGGGGAAATTTTTAGGCAAATATCTTAGAAAAAATTATTTCTGTACTGTTGAGATCAAAATTGTGAGCATAACAATTGTCATCAGATGGCCCAATGAATATCCATGAAGAATTCTTATAATTTTTTATAACTAAATATTCCATTAGGAAAATTTTGTTTTGCAACTTCTCTAACTTCCTATATACTTTGTAGATAGAGTGTAGTATCAGAATTCCATGGAATCTCATCACTGCACCAATGAAGTGCTGATTTTGAAGTGATTCCTTATCTGGGAAGGGAAAAAACAATATACTCCTAATTTTAACGCCAAACTTGTAGCAAATTTATGTATCTCTGTTGTCTTATTATTTTTTAAGTAACCCAAATTTAATTCAATTAGTGTATAGTTGGTTAATACAAACTATTATTAGCATTAATAATTGTGGGAATATGTGAAGTTTCAGTCTCCTTTATTTTTCAGATTTTACTCTTTCTTCTACTTTGAATAACCAGAAATATCCTATAGTAATAATAAATTAGTGTATTTTTACAGAAAGGTACATAGTGAGTACTCCTGCCTAATGCAACTTTGACAAATGGTCATATATGCCATTCATCTTTCCACATTTATACTTTTTAACCAAAGTAGGTGTGGGCCAAAAACTAGGTTTCATATATATGAGTTTAATCCTTCTCCTTGATGTATGACATGAGAGAAACTGTTGGGAATAATTCTGCCTCCCATCCTCAAGGGCCAGTGGGAATTCTAACATCAGTAATCATTTTGTCCTGAAAGTGCTGACATTTCTCTTAGGGAATCATAATACTTCAGTAACACTCCAATAATACTGGCTACTCTGGTCAGCCATGGGGCTGGGTAAGCATTTCTCAGGGTGATAGAATCCTGAGTTCTTGAGTGTCTGTCACATATCTATTCTAAAGATCTATTTTATAAATATGCCCATATCAATAAAGACTTCAAAAAAAAAGTGGATCTTATATACATCTGAAGAAAATGAATAACAAGTCACTTCTATGAGCTGAGCTCCAGAATAGGGACCATGCAAGGCTAAAACTGTGTAAAGAATTCAGCTGGTCAGGTAGTAGTACCAACAGGGTACTTGAAAGCTAACCTGACTACATATTAAGCAAAGTTAATTGCAGTTAATTATAGTTGTCTATAAATATCTAATTGTTGGGTAAAATGATAAAATTCTCTTTGTTTCACAGGTAGCATCCATATACTCATACTAAACAGACCATGTAAAACAAGCACATGAGTAATTATCTCAGTGGAAAATGGTTGTGCCTATGTAGGACATTCATGCTATTTACTTAGATGCTACAATATGCTTAATAAGAAGCAGTCTATTGATGTCAATTAGATAGCTTATTTGAAGAATTTATGACTCTTATTTGGCATTTATCTATTAAATAAAATAAACAATTGGTAATTTTAAAGTTGGTTTTATTCCTGTGAATGTTTTAGAGTGTTTTAATTTGATTGATGTTGCAGTCACAGGAAGTGGAATAGTTGTTTTTTGCTATCAGCCAGGAGGCAATTTTCTAGACATTAGAGTAAAGCATTCAGGTAGATGCTACATAAAACATTTTAAAATCATGAAATAATTAATTTCCAGTTCTTGGTATTCAAGGTAGATCTCATTTGCTAATATTTCCCCAGCCAATTTTATATGTATTTAAATGTGGATTATAGATCCACAGCTAATATCATCCTCAAATAGAAAAAACTGAGAGCTTTTCCCCTAAGGTCAAGAACACAATAAGGATGTCCACTCTCACCACTGTGGTTCAAGATAGTACTGGAAGCCCCAGTCTCATCAATCAGACAACAAAAAGAAATAAAAGGCTTCCAAATTGGCAAAGAAGAAGTCCAACTTTCACTCTTCATAGTTGACATGACATTCTATGTGGAAGACCCAAAAGACTCCAAAAAACTGCTAGAACTGATACACGAATTCAATGAAGTCACAGGATATAAATCCAATACAGAAATCCATTGCATTTCTACACACCAATAATGAAGCCGCATAAAGAGTAATCAAGGAATTGATCCCATTTACAATTGCACCAAAGCCATAAAATATCTAGGAATAAACCAAACAAAGAGGTAAAGGATATATATGCTGAAAACTATAGAAAGCTTATGAAAGGATTGAAGAAGACACAAAGAAATGGAAACACATTCTTTGCTCAGGAATGGGAAGAACAAATATTGTTAAAATATCTATACTACCCAAAGCAATCTACACATTTAATGCAATCCCTGTTAAAATAACATCAGCATTCTTCACAGCTGGAACAAACAATTCTAAAATTTGTATGGAACCAGAAAGGACCCCAAAGAGCCAAAGTAATGTTGAAAAAGAAAACCAAAGCTGGAGGCATCACAATATGGAGGCAAACCATAAGCTGTAATCATCAGGACAGCATGGTACTGGAACAAAAACAGACATAGATCAAAGGAACAGAGAACCTACAAATGGACTCACAAATGTATGGCCAACTTCAACAAAGCAGGAAAGAATATCCAGTGGAAAAAAGTCTCTTCAATGAATGGTGCTGGGAAAACTGGGCAGATACATGCAGAAGAAACTGGACCACTTTCTTACACATACACAAAAATAAGCTCAAAATGGATGAAAGACCTAAATGTAAGATAGGAAACCATCAAAATCCTAGAGGAGAAAACTGGCAGAAACCTCTTTGACCTCAGCCACAGCAACATCTTACTATCCATATCTTCATAGGCAAGGAAAACAAAACCAAAAATCAACAATGGGACCTCATAAAGATAAAAGCTTCTGCACTACAAAGCAGTCAACAAAACTAAAAGCCAAGTGATGGAATGGGAGAAGATATTTACAAATACCTATCAGATAAATGGTTAGTATCCAAAATCTGTAAAGAGCTTATCACACTCATCAGCCTCCAAACCCCCAAATAATCCAGTGAAGAAATGGGCAGAAGACATGAATAGACACTTTTCCAAAGAAGACATCCAGATGGCTAACAGACACGTGGAAAGGTGCTCAACATCACTCATCATCAAGGAAATACAAATCAAAACCAAAATGAGATAGCACCTCACACCTGTCAGAATGGCTAAAACAAACTCAGAAAATAGCAGATGATAGCGAGGAGTCAGAGAAAAGGGAAAATTTTGCACTGTTGGTGAGAATGCAAACTGGCGCAGCCACTCTGGAAAATAGTATGGAGGTTCTTTTAAAAATTAAAAATAGAACTACCCCAGAGCACCTGGGTGGCTCAGGACTCTTGGTTTCGGCTCAGGTCATCATCCCACAGTTCATAATATCAAGCCCTGTATCAGGATCTATACAGACAACATGGAGCCTGCTTGGAATTCTCTCTTTCCCTCTCTCTCTGCTTCTCCCCCCTCTCAAAATAAATTTTAAAACATTCAAAAAATAGAACTACCCTACAAACTAGCAATTGCACTACCACATATTTATGCCAAGGATACAAAAATGCTGATTTGAAGGGGCCCATACACCCCAATGTTTATAGCAACTCTGTCCACAATAGCCGAATTATGGAAAGAGCTCAAATATCCATAGACTTATGAACATATAAAGGTGTGTGTGTGTGTGTGTGTGTGTGTGTGTGTGTGTGTGTAATGGAATATTGCTCAGTGATCAAAAATAATGAAATCTTGCCAAATGAAACATCATGGATGGAACTAGAGTGTATTATGCTAAGTGAAATAAGTCAGAGGTAAATATATGATTTCACTCATATGTGGAAATTAAGAAACACAACAGATGAACATGGGGAAAAGAAGAAAAAATAAGATAAAAACAGAGAGGGAGACAAACCATAAGAAACCCTTGAATACAGAGAACAAACGTAGAGTTGCTGGAGGGGGTTGGGTGGTGGAATGGGCTAAATGGATGATGAGCATTAAGAAAGGCACTTGGGATAAGCACTGGGTGTTATATGCAAGTGATGAATCACTGAATTCTACTGAAACCAATACTACATTATATGTTAACTAACCTGAATTTAAATTTAAAAAATAAAGATGGATTATAGTTATAATGAATGATCCTAAGGGGAATAATTGGCGAAACATTGACCTCAGTATCTTCTAAATAAAAGATGACTTCTGCTTCAGGAGTGACTATAATTTTCTTGTAATGTAGGTTGTCACGTGCATATCTATGGTTAATTCCTTGTAACCTGTTAATAGTAAACTTTCAATTAGGAAGTTTTTATTTTCAACTTCCACAATTTACTCCAAGCATAATAGGTTGGAAATTACATTGGAATTGCTTGAAATTGTTCCTGCCACACCATTTGAATTGCTGATGTTGTTACTTGTACAAATTTCCTCTTCTGGAAATGTTCAGAACACTGATCTCCAGGGTTAACATTGCAATTTTTAATAAATTTATTCTTCATGAATCATTTTTATTTTTAACTTTTGATTTAAATCTAGGTTAGATAATATATGGTGTAATATTAGTTTCAGGTGTACAATATAGTGATTCAACACTTCTACACAACACCCCGTGCTCATTGCAGCAAGTGCACTCCTTTAAAAACACTTTTTAACTATCAATAATGTAATTGGTTTTGCAAAAACTCTATGAATCCAACAAATGTGAGGTTTAATAACTTGCTGAGCCATCTGAGGCTTCTGTCTCATTTCTAATAATATCAGAAAAATCCTAGTAGAGTAATCAATTAGTATATTTTACATGCAGGTACATGATGAACCATCCAGTCTTTTCCACGGTTGACAAATGGACATGTATACTTCTAATATTTCCATATTTTTACTCTATTCCCACAGGTTAATGTGAACCAAAACCTTGGTTTCATATGAATAAAAAGTATCTCCTTCCTCTTGCGATGTGACAAGGAACAAAGTATTGGGAATAATTCTACCATCTCATCCTCAAGAACCAGTAGGAATTCTACCACCAGTAAGCATTTTGTCCTGAAGATATTGACACTTCTCTCAATACACTGTAACACTCCTATTACGTTATGACTCTGCCTGTGCCCAGATCATTAACTGTGATGACTGGTCTCCATGATTAAATACTATGGTTTAGTGTGTCTTGGGGTGAAATAATCTGGGGTACTCAATGTCTGTCATATATGTCAGGATCAAGATTTTTTTTAAGTGTGCCTGGAACAATGATTCTAATTGGAATCTGAACAAAATGAGTGAGAAAGTCACTTCTGTGAACTGAAGTCCAGCACAAGACACCATACTAGGCAAAAATGTGGAAGGGGTTCAGTTTGGTCAGCTGGTGTTACTAATAGGCCTATAGTAATTGAATTCTATCCTGATTGCATACATTAAGGATAATGAACTATACAGAGATCTACCAATTTCTGATTTAGGAATAACATGACAACTCTTTGAGTGCCTGGCTGGCAGCATCCATATATTCATAGTAACCAGACCCTGGAGAACCAGAATGTGAGGAGAGAGACCAGTGGTTATGCCTACCCTTGAGCCATTCACACATTTTTCTTACATGCCAAAATCTTCAGAGTGAGGAGAAGTTGATTGAGACCAACTAGGTAATTAACGTAAAGGATATGTGTGTTTACTGATTTATGTTTTAAGTAAAAGAAATGTGTAAATTGAAGAGTAGTTTATATTTGTCAAAACTTCTTAAAGCATGTTTTAATCTCCTTGCTGATGAAATCACAAGAATTGCAGCACATTTTTCCCTCTGTCACCCTAATAGACATTTGGGCTGTGGACCTAAGTAGATGCTGCACTAAACATTTTTAATTATAAAATGATTACATTTTTAATTCTTGGTGTTTTAGGTAGATTTTACTGCCTAATATTCATATTTTGTTAGTAAGCTTCATAGTTAACATTGAAGGGAACATCCAATTTTATTATTTATTTATTTTTGGGTTTTTTGGGGGTTTTTGGTCTCTTTTTTTATTATTATATGAAATTTATTGTCAAATTAGTTTCCATGCAACACCCAGTGCTCATCCCAAAAGATACCCTCTTCAATACCCATCACCTACACTACCCTCCCTCCCACCCCCCCATCAACCCTCAGTTCTCAGTTGTTTTTTTTTTTTAACGTTTATTTATTTTTGAGACAGAGAGAGACAGAGCATGAACAGGAGTGGGGCAGAGAGAGAGGGAGACACAGAATTGGAAGCAGGATCCAGGCTCTGAGCCATCAGCCCAGAGCCCGACGGGGGGCTCAAACTCACAGACCGTGAGATCGTGACCTGAGCCGAGGTCGGACGCTTAACCGACTGAGCCACCCAGGCGCCCCAGTTCTCAGTTTTTAAGAGTTTCTTATGCTTTGGCTCTCTCTCCCACTCTAACCTCTTTTTTTTTTTCGTTTTTTTTCCTTCCCCTCCCCATGGTTTTCTGTTAAGTTTCTCAGGATCCACATAAAAGTGAAAACATATGGTATCTGTCTTTCTCTGTATGGCTTATTTCGCTTAGCATAACACTCTCCAGTTCCATCCACATTGCTACAAAGGGCCATATTTCATTCTTTCTCATTGCCACATAGTACTCCATTGTGTATATAAACCACAATTTCTTTATCCATTCATCAGTTGATAGACATTTAGGCTCTTTCCACAATTTGGCTATTGTTGAGAGTGCTGCTATAAACATTGGGGTACAAGTGCCCCTATGCATCAGTACTCCTGTATCCCTTGGGTAAATTCCTAGCAGTGCTATTGCTGGGTCATAGAGTAGGTCTATTTTTAATTTTTTGAGGAACCTCCACACTGTTTTCCAGAGTGGCTGCACCAGTTTGCATTCCTACCAACAGTGCAAGATGGGGGGACATCTTAGTTTTAATGCCTGATGCTGATGGAGGCCATTTGGGGAAACTTTGAGACCAAGGTCTTATGACCTTCAATGCTTCCCTGTTTCAAGTACTGAGCATAAATTTTGTTGTTACATAGATAGTCACGTGACTATAGTTTATTTTTTATAATTTGTTATTAATAAATTTCCAATTATGGTGGTTTTGTTTGTCAAAGTTTCTAATTTCCCTGTATATTTTTTATAGATTTAGAGGTGATAGTGGAATTGGATGGAATTCCTATTACTGCTCCAATGAACTACTGATTTTGTTACTTGTTACCAGCTCACTTCTATGGGAATAATCAGAATAGTGCACTCCAGAGGTAACATTGCATGTTTAATAAAATTTATTATTTATTATTATTTACATTCTATGATTTATCTTTAGCAAACAAAATTACAAATGATTTTGAGAATCTGTTAATACAAACAATGTGAGGCCTTTATAACCTTGGTCATCTGAGGATTCTGTGTACTTCCCCCCGCCCCCAGAATTTGTATGCTTCTTCTATTAAATAATATCAGAAGATCTTACTCGAAAGATAGTATTATATATACTTATGTATAGTAAACCTCTTGTGTTGTACATGATACAGATGGATATGTATGCTTCTCATTTTTCCCTAATTTTATTCTATGCTAGCAGATCAACATGGACTAAGAACTCAGTTTCATATAAAATCTTTTATTTCTTCCCCTTGAGACATGAAATGAAAGTGTTAGGAAAAATTCTGCCTCCCATCCTCAAGCGTCAGTGGGAATTTTCTTGCTGGTAAGCATTTTTCCCCGAAGATGCTGGCATTCCTCTCAGTGAATTATAACACTCTAATGATAAGAATTTGGCTAAGTTAGTTAGTCATGAGGCTGGGTCCTTGACAGTAGTGGCTAGTCTCCATAATTGAATAGTATGATTCAGTGTGTCCTAGTGAGACAATCCTCATTTCTTAATGTCTGCCTTTTTATATCAGGATCAAAATCCCTTTTGCAAAGGTGCTTGGATCAGTGATGACTTCAAAAATGGGTCTTGTTGACATCGGAAGAAAATGAATGACAAAATCACTTCTGTGAGCTGAGGTCCAGC
Source organism: Acinonyx jubatus (assembly GCF_027475565.1). NCBI lineage: Eukaryota > Metazoa > Chordata > Mammalia > Carnivora > Felidae > Acinonyx > Acinonyx jubatus. Next base: position 23,579,043 of record NC_069386.1, read on the forward strand.
ACAGGGACCACAATGCTAGACAAAAAAAAAAATGTGGAGGAGAATTCAATTTGGTCAGGACATAGTACCAAATAAAAAAGACTATAGCATTGGAAAACTAGCATGCTGATGAATGCTAGTGGAAATGAATTGTACAGAGGGAATAAATAACTATTATGGAATGACATGGCAACTCTGAGTGCTTGACTGGTAGCCTTCATAAGCCCACAGTAAACAGACTGTGGAGAACCAGCACATGAGTAGTGAACACTGTGAGAAATAGTTGTGCCTACACATGAGCTATTTACACCATTTCTTTAGTCATAGTCATTTGTGAGAATCAACATGTTTAGGTCTTATTAGATAGTCAATTAGAAATTATTCATTTTTTGCTAGTCATTTATCTCTTAAATAGAATAATTATGGGAAAATCGAAGAATAGATTATATTTATTGGATGATCTATATGTTTTAATTTGCCTGCTAGCCCAGTTGCAGGGATTAGAACTTTTTTTTTCTTTTTCTTGTCACTCAGGAAGAAATTTTCTAGATATTTCATGATAGATTAAACTAGGTATTTCATTAAACATTTTAACATGAAATTATTAAATTTCTAATTATTGAAGTTTTATGTTGATATAATTGGCTAATGTTTATATTCCATCAATGGGTTTATATGCATAAAGATAAGTTATAATCGTAGTGAGTAATGCTGGGGGTGCTCTGGATCTAATACCTTGAGACCGATGTATTAGAAATTTGACTTTCTCTACCACCTTTTCTGAGGAAAAGCATAATTTTTCTAGTTATGTAGTCAAGGGAATATATGGTTAATTCCTTAACTACCTCTCATCAGTAACCATTCAACTGGGAAGGTTATTTCACAACTTTTTAAATTTCCTCTGTGCTTTTGTAGAATGGAATAATTTTATGAATGTCATAGAATACTCACCATTGTAGCAAAGAAGTGCTGATTTTGTCATTTTTATCTGTTCCTTTTCTCTGGAATGGAACAAACCAGTGCACTCCAAGGGTTATAATCAATTTTAAATAAATGTACTTTTATGGCTTTTTAAGTAAAATACTTATCTGTAATTAAGTAGATAATTGGTTTTGTGAAGTAGCTGTTAATCCAATGTGACTTCTTAATTATCAGTGAGCCATCCAATATTTTGTCTCTTTTATTTCCAAGATTTTTATGACTTCTCTTTTTGAATAACAACAGAAACGTCCTAGTTAAGTAACATGAGTTCTTTTGATATGAAGGTGTATTATAATCCTTTCTGTGTTATGAATGTTTGACAAAAGGATGTGTATACACATCTTTCCATATTTTTACTCTGTTTCCACAGGTTGACAAGAACACTAGCTGGGTCTCATATGAGTTTATTCCCTTTTCTTGAAAGAATTCCAACAGGAATTCTAACATTAGTATTTTGTCCTGAAAATACTGGCATTCCTCTTAGGACATTCTAACATTCATATGACAGTAAAACTCTGATTGTACTAATCAGTTGTGAGATTGAGTCATTGATTGTGATGCCCAGTCTCCATGATTAAATGGTATAGGTGTGTCCCAGGGAGACGGAATCTGGAGTACTCAGTGTCTACCACATATCTTAGGATCAACGTCCCTTTTATAAATGTGGAATCTGAACAAAATGAGTGACAATCACTTCTGTGAGTTGAAGTCTGCTGAAGGATCCTGTAAGGCAAATACATATATTTGTCAGGTAGTAGTACAAGCCAGGTCTGTGGTATTTGAAACCTAAGCTGATTGAGTTGTACGGAGACCTATAAATATCTAATTTAGGAATGACATGGTACTCTGTGAATGCTTGGCTGGCAGCAACCATAGACTCATGATAATCAGACACTGGGGGACCAGCACATGAGACCAATGAGTTATGTTTTTGTCTACCCTTAAGCCAGTCACCTGATTTCCTTATATGCTGCAATCTTGTAAGGCATAGTCCATTGAGGTAAATTAGATAGTCAATTCAAAAGATATTAAGTCATTAGTTACCAATTATTTTTTTAGATAAAGGAAACGTAATGGAAGCTGAACAATGGTTTCTATGTATGAGAATGTCTCAGAGAGTATCTTAATTTGCTTGTTAATCCAGTCACAAGAATTCATAGTGTTTGATTTCTTGTCACCCAAAGAGAATTTTTCTAGACATTTGAGTGATGGAGTCAAGTACATACTGCATTAAATATTTTAAAAATTTTTTAATGTTTATTTATATTTTGAAAGAGAAAGACAGAGTGGAAGCAGGGAATGGGGCAGAAAGAGAGGGAGACACAGAATCTGAAGCAGGATCCAGGCTCCTAGCTGTTAGCATAGAGCCTGACACGGGGCTTAAACTCATGAACCATGAGATTATGACCTGAGCTGAAGTTGGATGCTTAACCAACTGAGCCACCCAGGTGCCCCTGCATTAAATATTTTTAATGGTGAAATTATTGCATTTCAAGTTCTTATAATTTTAATCGTTAATATTCATATTACTTTGGTCTGTTCATTTCTGTTTAAAGGGAGATCCTAGTTTTGATGAATGATGCTTAGAATTCTTTGGAGAAACTTTGACTAGGTCTTAGAACAAATAACTTTGTATACTATTCTATTCCATGGAACAAGTATACTTTTTTCTTGTCATGGTCAATGAATGTATGTAATTACTTATAACCTCTTATCAATAAACACTGAATATAAAAGTTTTTCTTTTTCAGCTCCTCTGATTGTCCTTGTGATTTGTAGGTTGGAAGTTAAGATAGTAATTTCATGGAATTCTTGCCATCTCACCAAAGAACAGTTGATTTTGTCACTTTTACCAGCTCTCTTATCTGAGAAGAAATGCAATGATGCACTCTCATGGTAGTTCTGAAAATTTGAGAAATGGTTGTGCCTACACATGAGCCATTTACACATTTGTCTGAGCTGCATAATTTTCTCAGTGATTATTGATTCCTTGAGGGCTGTTAGATGGTCAAAATTAAAAGAGATTATGGATTTTTGCCTTTCTTTTCTATGTTATGTGATAACAAATATATGAAAATTAAGCAGTAGGTATGCATTTTGTCCAAAGAATACTGATATTCTTTTAAGGAACTATAATGATCCAAATGACAGTGAGATTCTGTCTATGCTAGCCAGCTATTGATTGTGTTTGCTGGTCTCTCTGACTTCAAAACATGATCACAGTGTCCAGTGATGTCAGAATCCTTAATGTTTAGTTTATGTCACCTATTTCATGCTCATAGTCATGGTTATAAACATGCCTGGATAAATGATAGCATCAGTAATTTATCTGTTGGAATATATGGAAAACATGAGTGACAGAAGCACTATTCTGAAACTGAGTTCAAGACATATAAATGCTATATAACGAAGTTAGTGTTAACCTGAAATTATGATAATTTAAAACATACTTTATAAAGAGTAGGATGAGTCCTCAATAATAACTCAAAAATATTAAAAGAAGTACAAAGAATTTAAACAGTGTAATAGGAAAATACTTACTTAAAACAAAAGAAAGCAGCTAAGAATGAACATAGGAACCAAAAAGATGTAAGACATTAAAAAAAGAAAAATGGCAAACATAAATCCCACCCTATGACTATTATATTAAATTTAAAAGACAGAAACTGAAAGATTCCATCAAAAATTAAATAGCTATATATTATTTATGAAAGATACAATTTATGAAAGATACAATTTAGAATGAAATACAAAAACAGTTTGAAACTAAAATGATGGATAAAGCTGTATTACGCAAGGAATACCCAAAAAGGAACTGGAATGGCTATTCTGACATCAGAGAAAACAGACATTAATGTAAACTATTATTAGAAATGAAAAAGAATATTATATAGTGATAGATGGTTTAATTAATCAGATAGATGATAGATTGGTAGATGATAGATAGATAGATAGATAGATATAAAACATAATCAGCTAACCACAGTGCCTCAAATAACAAAGGAAAAACAGACATGGTTGAAAGGATAAGTAGATAGTTCAGTAATAATAACTGGACACTTTAGTACCTTCTTAATAATTGACAGACCAATTAGAGAATCAGTGTGGTTATAGCATACTTGAGCAATCTTACCAATAAATTTGATCTGATACACACACACACACACACACACACACACACACACATATACATACACACTCAGCAACAGCAGAAAACAAACTATTTTCAAAAACATCTGGAGTATTCTCCAGCATAGACCATATGCTACATCATACAACTAGACTCAATTAATTTAAAAATATTAAAATCATGTAAAGTATGGTCTATAGCCATGGGGAATTAAATTAGAAATCAAAACAAATAAATCTGGGAAATCACCAAATATTTGAAAATTAACATACTTCAAAGAACCAATTGGTCAAAGATAAAATCATGAAAAAAAAACTAGAAAACATTTAGAATTGAATGGGATACATAAAAAGAGATGCTTAGAAGAAAATTATAGTTTTAAAAAAAATTTTAAGGGGTGCCTGGGTGGCTCAGTCAGTTGGGTTTCGGACTTTGGCCCAGGTCATGATCTCATGGTTCATCAGTTCGAGCCCCACGTTGGGCTCTGCTGACATCTCAGAGCCTGGAGCCTGTTTTGGATTATGTGTCTCCCTGTCTCTCTGTCAAAAATAACCCTCCCCTGCTCACACTCTGTGCCTCTCTCTCTGTCAAAAATAAACATTAAAAATTGTTTTAAGTTTATTTATTTTGAGAGAGCACAAGCAAGTGAAGGGAAGAGAGAGGAAGAGAAAGATAATCTGAAGCAAGCTTTGTGCCATCAGTGCAGAGCCTGGTGCAGAGACTGATTCAGGGCTCAAATTCACAAAACGTGAGATCATGACCTGAGCCAAAATCAAGTTGGTGGCTTAACCAAATGAGCCACCAGGTGCCCTAGAAAATTTATAGTTTTAAATGACTATCAGAAAAGAGTAAATATAAAAACATCAAATAAATAACCTAAACTTCCGCTTTAAAAAATAAGAAAAAGACTAAACTAGAAAATCAAGTGAAAGGAAGTAAATAATAAATATTTGGGCAAAAATCAATGAAATAAAAACAAAACCCAGAATTACTAGGAAGAAAACCCATGAGACCAAAAGTTGGATTTCTGCAAAGATTAATGAAACTGACAAGCCTTTAGTTAGACTGAACAAGAAACAAAGTGAGAAGACATAAATAACTAGAGTTAGGAATGAAAGAGGGGCATCACTACTGACTGTGGACTCCATTAGAAATGTTATTTGTCTCGTGTTTTCTTGAAGGGAGATGGATATGGAGGAATCCAAGGTTTTAGTTGCACTTAAGACTCAGCAACTAAACACTGATACTTAGATTTCCATCGTCAACAATGGTTATCTCTGCAAATCTTCCAGAAGTTCCCTTGACAATATAATATCACTCATTCATATTTATCTATGTTTTTAGCCAATATTTAACTAGCCAATAATTTAATCTATTTTATGAGAACTTTTGTAATCACATCACATGTATACATTAATAATATGGTGAGTCCTGCATGATTTTCATTCCTGTGTATTCTAGAATTTTTGACATTTATGTGCTTAGCCCAAAGCATAAAGGCATAGTTCCTTTTTCAGGAATAAAGATTATATTGGACCAAAGTGAGATATGTGATTGAGAGAACATCTCTGAGCCCTCAGTAGTGTGTCCTGTTGAGTATGAGCATTAGAAGAGAATGGGAAACTACCCCAAACACATTTCATGATAAGCTGGAAGACTCTATATGCTTCCTACCTGTTTAGTTATTTTTCTCAAATACTATACACCATGATTCTCAACATAATTGATGTCATACTTCTGAGGTGAAAAGTAATTCTTGGGAGCAAAAGAAATCTTAAATATTATAGTGGTTTATGGCCCTCCAAACAGTCACCATGCACATACACACATAAGCAGATATACAGAATATTTGTGGTATTAAAATTGGTGGGGGGGAGGATTGAAAACTAGGGGAAAATGTCTAAAAAGGATATCCAATCACATGATAATAAAAAAAGGTTGAGACACACTGTCATACAAGTCTAAAGAAATTAATATATTTCTGTCATCTAACTGTGTAAGAATCAAGTGTAATAGAAGCCAGAGCAGTTGCTATACTTTGCCAAGATTTCCTCAGTAGTAACAGGCTTTGCAGAGACAGTAATTTTAGAAGATTGTGTTTCTTTTCCCATTTAGACTCACCTAATATCTTTCTCTTCCATGATACATTATCCTAACTTAGATATTAATACTTTTTGAAGAACTGTGTCTCTATGGTTCCTTTGAAGGGAAAGTCTACTTGTCTTCCATTAGGACTTTAAGAAAACTCTAACGTCCATATTCATGCATTTTCCAACAGCAATTTTCGGGACCAAATTTACTCTTAGACGAGAGAATTATGTATGCACAGTGATATACTATTACTCTGGCCCCAGGATTTATAAACCTTTGTTCAGCAGGAGCCAAAGTTCTATTGGAAACAAATTATCTAGAGCTACTAACATGTATGCCAATGTATGATGAAATATGTAGATCTTATAAAAATAGCATCTTTAAAATATCTGTAATTGAAAATTTAGGTAAGTTTGTTTTGGGGAAAATGTGTTTGAAAATAGAAGTATAAGCTCCTACATTATGATAAATGTTTCTAAACTTGTCAGGAAACAGGAAATGAAATAAGACGATATTACATCAGCAAGTTTATATTCTGAAGACAAAAGCATGTTTTAACAATTATGTTTTTTGCCTGCTTTTTTCTTTAATGTAAATTTTAAAATTTTATACCTTTACATAAAGCTAGTATTTCAAGATATTTTAATGGTTGACATGATGAAAAAGAAACCTAAATACATTTGATTAAAGTTGAGATATGGTGTTCTGCAGATGACTTCAGAAAGACATTGTTAGGACATTGCTTTAGGATACACACAATTCTTTATTTTTTACGGAGTAATCAGCAAATTTGAGATCAGAAAATCAAATGTAAGCCATTGTTCTGTGCAATTTTGAGGATACTCTGAATATATTAATGAAGTGTACTCTTCATTTTATAACACCTATACTTTATTGTTTTATTGAAGTTGTTTAAAACTGATGATTTACAGTATGAGCTTTCTTCACAATCATAGATAAAAATATTGTATTTATGAATTCTTTTATATGAAGAGTGGTTAGAACATTTATGATTCTTGCACAGGAATGTATCCTTTCACGAGATTATTGCTTTGGAGTAAATATTAGACTGTTATTATAAAAGAGATATTTAGTTTAATCCAATCCTTCCAAATATTTAGATGTTATTGACATGCATATTTTCTTTTAAAGATGGTCTTGTGAAAATTGATAAGCTAGAAACAATTTTCTTTTGCCAATGGAACTGTGGGAGCTTCTCTTGGACTTCATGAGATGGTAATAGAAAACCCATGTTTTTATTGAGATATATATATACACATATGTGTGTGTGTGTGTGTGTGTGTGTGTATATTTGATAACATTTAGCCTTAATAGAAAAAGAATATTTTACCTTGATAAAATAATTACTAGCCAGCCATTTTTTGGGTCTATTCAATGTCAGGTGGAAGGGAGAGCAATGCATGTTTGAAGGTTGTGCATGTGACACACAAGAACTTAGCAATATCCACTCTTTCCAGTCTGTATAACACTATACCCACAATTTGTGCATGTTTTATTGTTAAATTAGATTACATTTACATGTGTTTGTGTAATATTTAAAAAATATATATAGTTTATATGTACATATAGGTAAAATTTATACTATGTATGCATATTTTGTCTTAAAATGTTATTTTTCCTCTTGTTTTCCTCTGCCAGGTAATGATGGGGCCTAAAAGGGAAGAGAAATTGTCTATGCCTTTGCCTTTCTTGAATTCTATCTCCAGAGAGTAAGATAACAACTTAATTTTAAGTCAGTGATTCTCCATTCCTACCTGTGGTCTTTTGGACACCCTTGCAGGTATGACTGTATTATCAGGGAACATCATGTTTACTGGAAAAAAGCCCAAGATGGATAGGATCTGATAGATCTCCCTCTTCTTAAGCTTGATAACATTTGGTTGTAGCTAAATATTATTAAAAGCCCATCTAATATCCAGTTAATATTGGGCATTACAGTAACTAGGAGTTATAGCTGTGGGTATTAACAGGTATCCCTAAATGGAGGACTTTCTCAACAACCCTAAACCCTCAACAGTCCTAAAACTGTATCTACCTCTGTGAGACCATTTACTAAGTTACTTCTCAGGTCTTTATTTCTGTGCTTGATTCATCAAATGGGCTTTTAATTTCTTATGGCCTGACATTTTTAGTTTACTTTTGTGGTACAAGTAATTATATATTTCCAGGCATGGAATATGTTCTCAATAAACTTTTACTGAGAATAGATACATAAATAGATTATACTGAGTGATTTTGTAAGTAGCCTGGCCAAATAAGCAGAAAATAATAAATGATGGGGGGAAAAGAGACATAATGTTCAGTGGGATTCAGGCAATCCAGTCAATTTTGGAAATGCACAAGAGATAAGGGCTCTGATATAATATGCTTATACTGAAATGTATAGAGCTATGGTGCAGCTACGTACAGTTTCTGAGTTGTGTGAGAGTTAAGAAGCAGCTTCCAAATAAAATCAATAAAGAGTACCAAAGAATAACTTCCCAGCCTCCAGCTGAATTACTTTTTTCATTGGAAGTGTAATTTTTCATTTTTTTCCCCTCAGAAGATCACTTCTTGGGAATTCATTTGAAGTGAATGATACCAGTAAATCCTTGAAACAAGACTCTTCAGACAAAGGGGCTGTTGTCCAAATGCTACCCTCTGAAGGTAAGGTTTTTTTCAGAATATTCCTTGCTTTCTAGGGGCAACCATGTCTGGGCAGAAAATTAGATGTTAATTTTCTGAAGATTAATGACTTCTGGTTATATTCTAGTTGACTTCAAAGGCCAGAATGCATAGTGAGTTAAGAGATACAGCTTTTCTTATATACATTCATAGATTTTCTACATTTCAGTTAGTATAGTTATGGTTAATAAGAAAGATTTTCTTAACTTTTCTTATCCGATAAACTAAGCTCCTAATTGGCTGGATCCAATGTGTTAACAGAGTCAGTTTCATGAGATTCAGTGGTTCTCAAAAACCATTAGACTGGAGGGAAGACAACTATTTTCTTCTGAAATAATTGGTCAAATGAATGAGTGACCTAGAACTTTAAGAAGCCAATACAGAGGGAAAGAGATAAAAATCTGAGATAGTTGGAGGTGCCTATCACTTTTTAGCCCAGCAAGGAAGAAAAAGTAGCACTGATGTTTGATTTAGGGAGATTTAAAGTAATTTGTCTGGCCAATGTGGACCCAGCAGCTGAAAATGTGGCTTTCTGTGTGTCCCCTGGGTAGATTCATTCTAGGATATGTACAGGTAGAGTATATAAGAATTTCATAGCCCCCAATAAGCTCCTTAGAAAAGTCCCACAGCTTTGCCAATTTTCCCTCCTGTATCCTTGCAGGTGATGACCACAAATGTGAGGTGGATTTATTACTGAGGGTGCCATTACTTCTACTACAAGCTTCACCAAAACAATGATACAGTCTTCTTTATGCTTGGAGACTCGTCTCTTTCCTGTGTTGCAGTGGACACCTCCTGCAGATAAGAAATGCTTAACTGAGAAATGCTCATGTTGGGATATCATCGATGAGACTTTAATTTGGGCATGGTGACTGTTTCCCTTGCTGCCACTTGACTCAATCCCAGGAGCCTCAGTAGAGGAAATATTATTGCACAAGAATCTCAAAATGATGGAATTGCTCAGTGCTCCCATAAATATACATTTATAATTTCCATTTGCCATATGGTAAAATTTAAATATTGGATATATTGAAAAGAAACTACACAATTTTTTTTTCAAAACTTCAAAGTGTATCTAAATATCTAATATATAAATTAAGTTCCCTCCTCCCTCCCAATTCTACCCTCCCAAAGTTTTCTTCTATTAAGGGAGTTGTGTGCATTCTTTAAGTGGATAGATGCACACATACAATCACACAGACACATACACACAAACTATTTTGAGGGGTTCTGGAAGTAGGGCCATATTGTACACATTCTTCTGCAAATTGTCTTTCATTTAACAGTTTTAATACCCTTTTCTATTTCAGTAATACACATCTGTGTCATTTGTTGAATGACTGCACGACTGTTTTGTAGGTGAAATATAATTAAATGTTATAAGCATTTCTCATTCATAGATATTTATGTTAGCACCAAATTTCTGTGCAATGAAACTCCCTATCAATAATTCTGCACTTGTCTATTATATCATAATAAATTACTTAGCAGTTCAAATACTGGGATTAAGGATATGCACATTTCAAATTATTACAAGATTTCCTTAAAATGTGGTGACAACTTTATCCTCAAATGGCAATGAATGAGATTGCCAGCTTTCCCCACAACTTCACAGATAATGGATTTTATAAATATTTAATTTTTTTGCCAATGTGATAGCCCAAACTATTGTCTTAAACTGTATTTCTTTTGTTTTTGAGTTTGATCATTTTTTCATGTTTATTAGCCATCTGTATTCTTTAATTTCCTCTTTATGTCCAATTTTGGGGGTGGGGGTTTAGATTTCTGGTTTTGAAGAGCTCATTTATTACTGGGAGAATAAGCTTTGGATTGTGAAGCATTATAGACATTTTTATGCACTTTTATACTTCATTTTTGTTGTAAGAATGTGTATGATTGTTATATGTCCAAGTATAACCATGTTTGCTTTTATGGCTTCTGAGTTTCATGTCATTTTGGAAAAAATATTTATACTGATTTCATAAAACCGTTCACCTATGTTAACTTCTTATTCTTTTGTGTTTCTTTTATTCAAATTCTTAAATCATGAGAAATTTTTTTGATTTGAAATCTTAAAGTTGCCAAGTTATTTGCCATTACTTGCGATTATTTGCCAATAATTGCCCATTTATCTGTAATGCCATCTTGCACATATGCTGTATTTCATCTGTGACTGGCACCATTTTTTTTCTGTGGATATGTGTGTCTCTTCTTCTGCCTCCTGTCTCACGTGTCTTCTCGTTGGAAGAAATTACAGTTTAGACTGCAATTTCATCAACTTAAGTAAATTAATTTAGGGGGAATTGGTTTTTAGTAATATAAGTCTTCCTATCCAAGGACAAGGTATGTCTTTCTTTTTATTCAGCAATTTTAATTACTGCTAACATTTTCAATTTGTGATTTTTTTTCAGTTTATTTTCTTACTTGATATTTTTTCTAAATCTGAAAATTTTGTTTTGGGGGGGAAGGTGGTCACCTTACTCTTCTCATGACTTTTCAGATTTTGTCAAAGTACATACCAAATCATTTGCAAATACTGATCATTTTGATTCTCTCCTTCCAAGTGATCTTGATTTAATTATGTTGATAATGTTCACTGACTGGTACTTTCAGAGCACTTAAATGTGGAAATTTTACCCACCCTTGATTTAATCAAACCTTGGGTTTGACCAGTATATTGTTGCTGGTCTATTAACCAAAAAGACTCCAAGAAAGAACGATGATCAAGAAAAGCTGAGTGACTAAGTAAACTTACTGCAGCAAGGGAAAACACCACTTTGACAACGTTTAGTAGTGTTTTAAAAGTAAGCTTTGGGGTCTGGGTTGGTGTGGTTTGAGGTGGGTTTTTCAAAAAATGGAAATGGTTAAGAATGGACAAAATTTGGCATACAATAGTTTAAGATTGGTAAAAGAGTAACATGAGGTCCTTGATGGGAGTGTAGATAATCAAAATTTTTGTCTGATAAATAAGCTGTTTGCCTACATGAGTAAGATATTTTCAATAATAGAAGAGCTATAGTTTAGATGGGAAAACTGTCAATGTATTTATTGGTTTGTAGTTCTATCTTGTGTATAGGACTCTGCTAGGGGTGGTATCAGGTCCTAAACTTAATAGGTAAGTTATTTTTATTTAGGTGGTCTCAATCATTAATGCAATATTTGAATTTTAAATTTGAGATAATTTTGTGTATCATATTAGGTAAGTTTCCCACCTTTTATATTTTTAAGAAATTTCATCAAAATCAGGTGGTAATGTAATAAATGTTTTTTCCTAAAAAAATTGTATTATTCTTCAATTAAACTTTTATTATTGTGAAATAATTATATTATTGAAACTTTATTTTATTCATTGAATTAATAATTTGGTAAAAGTGTTTTGGTAAAAAATGTTTTGCTCTAAATTTACTACTAAATTATGAATATCTTAGTTTGATTTGGACTTTTTGCAAGTATACTATTAAATGAAGTTGATCCATAATTTTCTGTCCTATTTTTGTCATGGTTTTATATCAGATTTTCTGGTTGTGTTAAATTAATTTTGAGGATATTCTGTGCTATAGAATGGGTTGAAAACCTTTAGCATTAATATGAATGGCTAAGTGAACATCAATTAAATAATCTGAACTGTCCTTTCTTCTGGTGGTTTGAAGTAGAACTGAGGCTATCTATAAAATTTTCTCACTTTTTTCTATAGTGACTGTTTGTTTTATGTCTTGCATCTTATATTTAACTTGGTTTATCCTAGAACATCACAATCCAAGCAGATTTTCCAGCAAAGTAACGTGAAGTTATACAAAGGGTTCTTTCATCACTCTCTTAATTTCTCGTTTCAACTGATACCCATTTTCATTCCAGTTTTTGTTTGTTTTGCTATGCCTTTTTTTTTAAATGAAGTAAGTCTGACTCGTGGATTTTTAGCATCATTAGTTGATCCTTTTCTTCTCCCCCAATCAGCTTGTTGATACAACTTATCAGTGTGTTTTTTTTAACTGTTTTAATTTATTTATATATTTTTCTGTAGTTCTTTGCGTTTTCTAAATAAATTCTTAAACATGTATAATCCACTTATTCACTTGTTTTCTTTTGTAATGAAGATATATTCTATTGTGAATTTTATAAAACTACTCACTGTGAACACAGGGAAACATGCAGAGTATAAGGAGAAAAGAATGATAAACTTGCACCAGGAGCCCAGGTTCCACCATTATCAATAGTTTGCCAAAGTGTCTTCATGTTAATTATATACCCATGTAATTAGTACCTTATTCAGGAGGTAGAATATTTTTATTACTTGAGAACCTCCCCTATTGCCTCCTTCTAGCCACATTTAGTTCTCATAGGAAACAATGTTTTGATTTTTAGTGTTATACATTAGTTTTATCTGTTCTTGAGATTAATGTAAATGGAAACACACAGTATGTGTCTAGCTCCATCCACTCATCATAATCATATTGGAATTCATCCATGTTATTCCCAGTATCAGTAGATTTTTAAATTTTTCTTTCTAATTGCAGAAAAACATTCCATTGAATGGGCATATTTCAATTTGCATACCTATTCTCCTGTTGATGGTCATTTGTGGGTTTTTTTCAGTTTTTAGCTACTTTGAATATATTAGCAGATCTCTTCCGTAATTGCCTAAAAATGGAATGTGATTGATTATAGGATAGATTTTGTTTAACTTCATAAGGAACTGCCAAAATGTATATTAAATATTTGGAAGTATTTTAGACTTTCAGACAGTCTGTGATATTTTCAGCTAATATCCATCACTATTAAAATTAAATATCCTTATTCTTTTAAGTTTTACCTATTTCAGTGGGTGTGAGGTGGTACCTTATTGTGCCTTCAATTTTCAACTTGGTCACTTAAAAAGATAAACAATTTTTCATGAGGTTAGCTGCCAGTTATAAATCTTCTTGGTAAAATTTCTGTTTATTTTTCCAAATTTAACTTTTTATTTATATTTTGGTTAGTTAATATACAGTACAATATTGGTTTCAGAAGTAGAATTCAGTGATTCATCACTTACATACAAAACCCAGTGCTCATCATAACAAGCACCATCCTCAATACCCATCACCCATATAACCCATCTCCCACCCACATCCCTCCATCAACCCTCAGTTTTTTGTCTATCTTTAATCATCACTTGTGGTTTGTTTACCTTTCTTCTCTTTTATTCCCTCCTTCCCATATGTTCATCTGTTTTTTTTTCTTAAATTCCTCAGATGAGTGAAATCATATGGTATTTTTCTTCCTCTGATTGACTTACTTCACTTAGCATAATATAGTCCAGCTTCATCCATGTCATAGCAAATGGCAATATTTCATTCTTTTTGATGGTTGAGTAATATTCCATTGATATATATACCACATCCTCCTTATCCATTATCAGTCAATGGACATTTGAGCTCTCTCTGTAGTTAGGTTATTGTTGATAATTTGTCTATAAACATTGTGGTGTATGTACACCTTCAAATCTGTATTTTTGCATCCTTTGGGTAAATACCTAATTGTGCAATTGCTGGATCATAGGGTAGTTCTATATTAGTTTTTTGAGGAAACTTCATAATAATCTCCAGAGTGGCTCCAACTGTTTGCTTCCCACCAAAAGTACAAGAGGGTTCCCCTTTCTCTTAATTATTGACAGCACCCATTGTTTCTGTGTTGTTAATTTTAGCTATACTGACAGGTATGAGGTGACTTCTCATTGTGGTTTTGATTTGTATTTCCTTGATGATGAGTGATTTTGAGTCTATTTTCATGGGTCTGTTAGTCATATGGATGGCTTCTATGGAAAGATGTCTATTCATGTCTTCTGACCATCTCCTAACTGGATTATTTTGGTTTTTTTGGTTGTTGAGTTTGATAAGCTCTTTTTTAAAAAGTTGTAATGTTTATTTTTGAGAGAGAGACAGAAAACAAGGGAAGGGCAGAGAGAGAGGGAGGTGCAAAATCTGAAGCAGGCTCCAGGATCTGAGCTGTCAACACAGAACCTGAAGTTGGGCTCAAAATCACAAACTGCGAGATCATGACCTGACTTGAAGTTGGATGCAAAAGACTGAGCCACCCAGGTGTCCCAATAAGCTCTATAGATTTTGGATACTAACCCTTTATCAGATATATTGCAAATATCTTCTCCCATTCTGTAGGGTGCCTTTTGGTTTTGTTGATTGTTTCCTTTGCTGTGCAGAAGCTTTTTATCTTGAAGCCCCAATAGTTCATATTTGCTTTTGTTTCCCTTGGCTCTGAAGACAAGACTAGTAAGACATTGCTATGACCAAGGTCAAAGAGGTTGCTGCCTGTTTTCCTCTCTAGAATTTTGATGGCTTCCTGTCACATTTAGGTCTTTCATTCATTTTCATTTTATTTTTGTATATGGTGTAAGAAAGTGATCCAGTTTCATTCTTCTGCGTGTCGCTGTCCAGTTTTCCCAACACCATTTGTTGAAGAGACTGTCTTTTTTCCATTGGATGTTCTTTACAACTCTGTCAAAGATGAGTTGACCATATAGTTGTGGGTCCATTTCTGTTTTCTGTACTGTCCCATTGATCTATGTGTCTGTTTTTGTTCCAGTACATACTGTCTTGATGACTACAGCTTTGTAATATAGCTTGAAATATGGAATTGAGATGCCTCTAGGTTTGTTTTCTTTTTCAGGATTGCTTTGGCTATTCAGGGAATTTTGTGGTTCTATACAAATTTTAGGATTTTTTGTTCTAACTGTGAAAATTCTGGTGTTATTTTGATAGGGATTGAATTAAGTGTGTAGATTGCTTTAGGTAGTATAAACATTTTAATAATATTTGTTCTTCCAATCCATAAGCATTGAATCTTTTCCATTTCTTTATGTCCTCTTCAATTTCTTCCATAAGTGTTCTTTAGTTTTCAGCATACAGATTTCTTACCTCTTTAGGTAGGTTTATTCCTAGGTATCTTATTGTTCTTGGTGCAATTGTAAATGGGATTGATTCCTTGATTTCTTTTTCTATTGCTTCGTTATTGGTGTATGGAAATTCAACAAATTTATGCACTTTGATTTTATATCCTGTGACTTTGCTAAATTCATTTCTTAGTAGTAGCAATTTTTTGGAGTGGTCTTTTGGTTTTTCTACATAGAATATCATGTTATTTGGAAATAGAAAGTTTTACCTCTTCCTTGCCTTTTTGCATTCCCTTTATTTATTTATTTTTTTGTTTTCTGACTGATGAGGCTAAGACTTCCAGTACTATGTTAAATAGTAATGGTGAGAATGGACATCCTTGTCTTGTTCCTGACCACAGGAGAAAGGGTCTCAGTTTTTCCTCATTGGGGATGATATTAGCTATGGGTCTTCCATATATGGCCTATATGATGTTGAGATAGGTTCCTTCTATCCCTACTTTCTTGAGGGTTTTAATGCTTTTTTCTGCATTTTTTGACAGGAGAGGATCATATGGTTATTATCCTTTATTTTATTAATGTAGTGTATCATGTTGATTGATTTGCAACTATTGGACAAGCTCTGCAGCCCAGGAGTAAATCCCACATGATCATAGTGAATAATTATTTTAATATACTGTTGAATTCAATTTGTTAGTATCTTGTTGAGAATTTTTTCATCCATTTTCATCAGGAAAAGTGGCCTGTAATACTCCTTTTGTGTGGGGTCTTTGGTTTTGGAATCAAGGTAATGCTGGCTTCATAGAATGAGTTTGGAAGTTTTTCTTCCATTTCTAGTTTTTGGAACACTTTGAGAAAAATTGGTATTAACTCTTCCTTAAATGTTTGGTAGAAATCCCCTGGGATGCCATCTGGCCCAGGACTCTTGTTTTTTGGGAGAATTGTTATAATTAATTCAATTTCTTGCTTGTATGGGTGTGTTCAAATTGTCTATTTCTTCCTGTTTCAGTTTTGGTCATTTGTGAGTTTCTAGGAATTTGTCCATTTCATCCAGATACACAGTTTGTTGGCATATAATTTTTTTATAGTATTCTCTTATTATTGTTTGTATTTCTGTGGTGTTGGTTGTGATCTTTCCTTTTTCATTCATGATTATATCTATTTGGGTCCTTTCTATTTTCTTTTTTGGGTCCTTTATCTTTTCTTTTTGACTAGAAGTTTATAAATTTTGTTTATTCTTTCAAAGAACAAGCTCTTACTTTCTACTGTATTTTTTTTGTTTATATATCATTTATTTCTGCTCTAATTTTATTATTTCCCTTCTTCTGCTGGTTTTAGGTTTTATTTGCTGGCATTTTCTACCTCATTTAGGTGTAAGGTTAGGTTGTGTATTTGGGAACTTTGTTACTTCTTGAGATAGGCCTGTATTTCAATATACTTTCCTCTTAAAACTGCCTTTGCTGCATCCCCAAGTATTTGGATTTTTGTGTTTTTATTTTCATTTGCTTCCGTGAGTTTTCAATTTCTTTCATTTCCTGGTTAACCCATTCATTTTTGTAGGATGTTCTTTAATCTCCATGTATTTTAGGGCTTTCCAAATTTTTTTCCTGTGGTTTATTTCAAGTTTCATAATGTTGTGACCTGAAAATATGCATGGTATGATCTTGATCTTTTTGTACCTGTTGAGGGCTGATTTGTGACCCAGGATGGGATCTCTTCTGGAGAATATTCCATGTGTACTTGAGAAGAATGTGTAATCTGCTGCTTTAGGATGAAATGCTCTGAATGTATGTCTTAAATTATTCTGATCCAGTGTTTCATTCAAAGAGATTGTTTCCTTGTTTATTTTCTGTTTAGATGATCTGCCCTTGCTGTAAGTGGGGTGTTAAAGTCACCTACTATTGTTGTGTTATTATCAATGAATTTCTTCATGCTATTTTTTAAATTTATTTATACATTTGGCTTTTCCAATTGGGGGCATAAGTATTTACAATTGTTAGATATTGACCCCTTAATTATGATATAATGCCCTTGTTCATCTCTTGTTACAATCTTTGTTTTAAAGTCTACTTTGTCTGATTTCAACCTGACTAGATCTTAGTTCTTAATCTCTGTACGAAGAGATTCTCTGGTGTCTTCTATGCTTTTTTTCAACCCCAGCTAGTATTCTTATAATTGTGCTTTTAAATTCTAGTTCAGAAATCTTATTTATATTTGGGTTCATTAGATCCCTGGCCATGAGTTCTTCTGTCTGTTCTTTCTTTTGGAATGAGTTTTTCCATCTGATCATTTTTTCGGGAAAAGAAAAGAGCAAAGAAAGAAAAGGAAAACGAAACAAACGAAAAGCAAAGAAACAAACAAAACAAAGCAAAACTACATCCTGGGTGTGTTTTGGTCTGCTTGTTAAAAGATTCTAGATCCAAAAATAAATAAAATAAAGTTAAATTAAATTAAATTAAATTAAAATTAAAACAATATTAATGAAATAATAAATACAAGCAATATTAACAATAATAAATAATAACATATAAGTACAATTAATAAAATAATGAATAAAATAAAAATAATAATAGTAGAAAGTAAAAAAAAGGAATATAAAAAAACTAAGAAAATAAGTGAAAAACTAATAGTAAAAAAAAAAATAAAGAATAAAAGTAAAACAGAAGTTAGATCCTATTTCCCCTAAAGCTGAAGTCTATTATCAGTAGACTTGGTGGTGAATGCAAATTATTTCTGCTGCTCTTCTGCAGGAGGGATGTATTTCTGTGGGATGCTGATTTTCAGGCTGTCTTGTATCAGTGGAAATGTGCCTCCTGGGTGCAGGCGGGGCAGGGCTTGGCTTAAGTGGCTCTTGTTTACACTAGGTGGTGCCATTTTGCTCCCTGAAGGCTTTCAATTCTGAAGGGCAGAATGACTTTGGCTGTGCCCTGCTCTATATCTCTGGAGCTGGAAGTTAGCACCATCCACAGTCAGGAAGTCCTCACAGAAGAGCAATTAATTACCCCTCTTGTGTCCCCAGTTTTCATCAGAACCCCACATTCACCTTTCCTGTGTCCAAGTTTTTTTTTTTTTTTTTAATCTCAGGAGCATGTCTGAGTTTCAAAACTCCAAATTTTAGGGATTCCCACAGTGTAGACCCACACTGTTCCTCTTGGGAAGAGTCTTGCCATACTTTTGCCTGACCAAGTGAAAACAGTGGTGGGCCTGTGTGGCTGTTCAGAGTTTATGTCAAAACAAAGAAGAAGGCCGACACACTTGCTTACTGCTGTCAGCCAGAATGAGTCCCCTCTCTTATCCCTGGAAACAGCACAGCATGTTGGCATATCCCATCTTTCTTGTGACTCAAGGGATTCTCAGACCATGCTGTCACTCCTGGTATTCTACACCTCTTTACCACTTGAACACTTTTATGCCTGGCACTTCCCACTAATAGAGAAATGCAGAAGAAAATTAGAAGTACTCAGATGCTTTTACTACTTTGCCTCTGTAAGCAGGCTCCCTCCCGGTAGCTGCATCCAGAGCAATATATTCCCTTGTAAATGCTCTACACTTTCTACCTTCCAAATGGTGGTCTCTTTCCTATACGTAGTCTCAAAGTTTTTGTTCATTTAGACATCTGATTGATTTATTAAGTGTTCAGAATGATTTGATAACTATTTAGCTGTGTTCAAGGGATGAGACATTCTTAGGGTCTCCCTACTCCTCCACCTTCTTAACCCCCTAATGTATTTTTTCTTCCACATTTGTTTATATTTATTCATTTATTTTCAAGTTTGTATTTAAATTCTAGTTAGTTAACATATTGTGTAGTATAGGTTTCAAGAGTAGATTTTAGTGATTCATCACTTACATGTAACACCCAGTGCTCATCATAACTGCCCTCCTTATTACCCATCAACCATTTAGCTCATCTCCCTCCCACATCCCTTCATCAGCCCTAAGTTTGTTCTCTATAGTTAACAGTCTTATTATTTGCCTCCCTCTTTCTCCTCCCCCTCTCCCTATATTCATCTGTTTTGTTTGTTATATTCCACATATGAGTGAAATCATATGGTGTTTGTCTTTCTCTGACTTATTTCACTTAGCATAATATACTTTAGCTCCATCAATGTTATTGCAAATGGCCAGATTTTATTACTTCTGATGGCTGAGTAATATTCCATCACACACACACACACACACACACACACACACACACACACACAATACATCTTTACCCATTCATCCATTGATGGACATTTGGGTTCTTTCCATAGTTTGGTTATTGCTGATAATGCTGCTATAAACATCAGAGTGTCCTGTTGAATCTGTGTTTTTGTATCCTTTGGGTAAATACCTACTAGTGCAATGCTGGGTCGTAAGGTAGTCCAAGGAATCTCCATGCTTTTTTCTACAGTGGGTACAGTGGCTCTACCAGGTTGTATTCTTACCAAAAGTGTGGGTGTTCCCCTTTCTCCACATCCTTCCCAAAACCTGTTGTTTATTGTGTTGTTAATTTTAGCCATTCTGACAGGTGTGAGGTGATTTTTCATTGTAATTTTGATTTTTATTTCCCTAATGATAAATGATGAGACCATCTTTTTATATGTCTGTTGGCCATCTGTATGTCTTCTTTGAAAAAATGTCTATCACTTCTGTTAATTTTTAATCAGATTATTAATTTTTGTGGTATTGAGTTTGATACATTCTTTATATATTTTGGATGCTAACCCTTTATCTGATATGTCATTTGTAACTATCTTCTCCCATTCCATAGGTTGCCTTTTAATTTTGCCTTTGGATATTTTCCTTTGCTGTGCAGACACTTTATTTTGATGAAGTCCCAATAGTTTATTTTTGTTCTAATTCCCTTGCCACAGGGGACATTTTATAGTAAGAAGTCTCATTAGCTTCTTATGTATCTGAAGACGTTTTACTTATTACACTTTTATGACTATCATGACTTCTTAATGTATTTTTTCTTGTTATTATGTTTCCCTTTATTTTAGATATATTCATTGTCTTGAAGTTTGCTTTGTCTTAGAATAGTAATACCAACTTTCCTATGATTATCACTTGTCTGATATGTCTTTCCACCTTTTTACTTTTAATCTGTGTCTTTATATTTATAGTGTAACTCTTGTAGAGTGCATATGGCTGAGTCTTAATTTTTACCTAGTTTAATTAACCATCAATGTCTTTTAAGTCTTTTGAAATCTTTTGCTATTTACATTAAATATACCTGTTGATATATTTGGATTTATGCCTATTATTTACCTACTTTTCTCCCCTATTTGTCCCTTTTAGTTTACACCTTTCTCCCTGCTTTGCTTCCTTCTTTTTGCAAATAATTAAATAATTAAAAAATTATTGAACTAATTGAATGTATATTAGTATTCTATATCAACTTCTCTATTTTCCTGTTACTTCTCTCTTTTTAAAATTTATTTATTTGAATTCAAGTTAGTTAACATACAATGTAGTACTGGTTTCAGGAGTAGAACCCAGTGATTCATCATTTACATATGACACCCAGTGTCATGCCCTCCTTAATGCCCATCATTTATTTAGCCCATCTTCCCACCCACCTCCTCTCTGGCAATCTTCAGTTTGTTCTCTGTATTTAAGAGTCTCTTATGGTTTGTCTCCCTCTCCCTTCCCTTCCCCTATGCTCACCTGTTGTGTTTCTTACATTCATTACACGTGAGTGAAGTCATGATATTTGACTTTCTCTGACTGCCTTAATTTGCTTAGCATAATACTCTCTAGTTCCATCCACATTGTTGCAAATGGAATGATTTCATTCTTTTTGATAGCCAAGTAATATTCCATTATATATATATGTGTGTGTGTGTGTGTATATGTGTGTGTGTGTGTGTGTGTGTATGTATATATACGTATATACATATATATCTCCATTTATCAGTTGATGGACATTTGGGCTCTTTCCATACTTTGGTTACTGTTGATAGTGATGCTATACACATTGGGGTGCATGTGCCCCTTCAAATCAGCACTTTTGTATACTTTGGATAAATACCTAGTAGTGCAATAGCTGGATCATAGGCTAGTTCTATTTTTAATGTTTTGAGGCACTTTCATACTGTTTTCCAGAGTGGCTTCACCAGTTTGCATTCCCACCAACAGTGCAAAAGTTTCCCCTTTCTCCAACTCCTTGCCATCATCTGTTGTTTCCTGAGTTGTTAATTTTAGACATTCTGACATTCTGACAGGTATGAGATTGTACCTCATTGTGGTTTTGATTTGTATTTCTCTGATGATGAATGATGTTGAGCATCTTTTCACGTGTCTGTTAGCTATCTGGGTGTCTTCTTTGGAAAAGTGTCTATTCTTGTCTTCTGCCCATTTCTTCACTGGATTATTTGGAGGAATTTTGCATGTTGAGTTTGGTAAAGTCTTTGTAGATTTTGGATACTAACCCTTTATCTGATAGGTCATTTGCAAATATCTTCTCCTATTCCATCGATTGGCTTTTAGTTTTGTTGATTGTTTCCTTTGTTGTGCAGAAGCTTTTATCTTTATGAAGTCTCATATTTGATTTTTGCTGTTGGTTCCATTACCTCTGGAGACATGTCAAGTAAGAAGTTGCTGCAGCTGAGGTCAAGGAGGTTGCTGACTATTTTCTTCTCTAGGATTTTGATAGTTTCCCTTCTCACACTGAGGTCTTTCATCCATTGTGAATGTATTTTTGTGTATGGTGTATGAAAGCCATCCACTTTTATTCTTCTGCAAGTCATTGTCCACTTTTCTCAGCACCATTTGCTGAAGATACTTTTTTCCATTAGGTATTCTTTCCTGCTTTGTCAAAGATTAGTTGGTTGTACAGTTGTGGGTCCATTTCTGGGTTTTCTATTCTGTTCCATTGATCTATGTGTCTGGTTTTGTGCCAGTACCATACTATCTTGATGATTAAAGCTTTGTAATACAACTTGAAATCTGGAATCAGGATGCCTTCAGTTTTGTTTTTCTTTTTCAATATTGCTTTGACTATTCAGGGTATTTTGTGTTTCCATACAAATTTTAGTATTGTTTGTTCTAGCTGTGAATAATGCTGGTGTTATTTTGATAGGATTGCATTGAATGTATAGATTGCTTTGGGTAGTATAGACATTTTAACAATGTTTATTCTTCCAGTCCATGAGCATGGAATGCTTTTCCATTTCTTTGTGTCTTCTTCAATTTCTTTCATAAACTCTCTATAGTTTTCAGCATACAGATCTTTTACCTCCTTGGTTAGGTTTATTCCAAGGTATCTTATGCTTTTAGTTCTATTGTAAATGGGATTGATTCCTTGATTTTTCTTTCTGCTGCTTCATTATTGGTGTATAGAAATGTAACTAATTTCTGTACATTGATTTTATATCCTGTGAATTTGCTGAATTCATATATTAGTTCTAGCAGGGCAGGAACATAACAGAGAAGTCCACTCTCACCACTGTTGTTCAATGTATTACTGGAAGTCCTAGACTCAACAATCAGACAAAAAGAAATAGAAGGCATACAGATTGGTAAATAAGTCAAACTTTCATTCTTCATAGATGACATGAGTCTCTTATATTTTAGCTCTACTTTTATGTATTTTTGTTTAGGGGTTCCCATATGGATTATAATATGTAGCTTAACTTATGTTAGTCTTAGAGTTAATATTGTATAATATTTAAAGTGTATAATTTAAAGTGTAAAAAACTTTTCAGCGAAGTAGTTATACTTAGTACTCCTTTGTCCTTTGTTCTCATCATATTTTATGTCTACATATGCTATCAAATCTATATATTAAAATTTTCCTTTCTGCAATCAGTATTTTAAATAAATTGAGAATATATTTGTAATTACTTATATGATTGTCATTTCTACTTTTTCTTTTTTTTCTGTTTCCATCTTCTCTTTTTCTTCAGCCTGAAGAACTTCTTTTAGTATTCTTGCAGTGGTAGTGTATTAACAACAAATTTTCTCACCTTCCATTTGTTTGAAAAATATTTTAATATCATTTTTATTGAATATACAATTATAGTTGGACATTTTTTAAATTCTTTTAGCACCTTAAGCATGGCATTTTATTGCTTTCTGGCCTCCGATGTTTTGAGAATTCATTCATCCTTGAATCATTATTTATGTTTATTTATTGTATCTGTGTTCTTGTGTATCTGTTTAAGGTTTTTCTTTATCTTTGTATTTAAGTGTGGTTTTCTTTGTATTTATCTTGTTTGGTGTTCACCAAACTTTTTGATTGTAGACTGATATTCCTCTTGAAATTTGAGATACGTTCAGCCATTGTTTTTTCCAGTATTTTTCCCCCTCACCAGGCCCTCTTCTCATTGTGCACTACAACTATGTCTATGTTAGAATACTACTTTATTTTTGCACACATTAGTGATATTGTGTTCATTTTTTAAAATATTTTTTTGAAATTTCCAACTCAGTTATTTCTATTGATCTGGCCTCTGGTTCACTATTCTCTGCTTCACTAGAAATAAAAGTCTATTTATTATCCATTTTCAAATTTTACTTTAAATATTTTACTTCTGTATTTTTCTTTTTTAGTTCTAGAATATTAATTTTGTTCATTTTTGTAATTTCCGTTTCTCTGCTTATATTCCTATATATTAATCCATTATGAGAATCTTTTCCTTCAAATATTTAAATACATTTTAGTGAGTTGTTTAAAGTCCTTATCTGTTAATACCACATCTGAGCCATCTTAGATATTTTTCTATTGACATAAATGTTATTGGAATCTTGGGAAAAAGGAAAAGGAAGGAGAAAAATAATTTAACATATATGTTGGTTAATAAAATACATGTTTTTATCTTTTCTTTCAATATTTGAAAACTATGTTATTATTATCATTAAAACCTAAGATTATAATAATGGCTTGTGGGTGTTGTAACATATATAAATACAATCTGCATCACAATAGTACATAAGATAGAGCAAGGATGATGTAACTATAGTAATGCATGTTTCTCATATTTTACATAAAGCTGTACTACATAAACTCTATGCAGACCCTGATAACCTGAATATGCATACTATACCCATAAACAAATACAAAAAATTGTACAGAACTATAGCTAAAAAGCCAATAGCAGGATTAAAATATAAGGATAAAAATAATTTATTAACCAAAACTAAATCAGAAAATAATAAAGGGAGGAACAAAATATACAAGGATCTATAGAAAACAAATAGCAACATGGTGGCCCTAAAGCAAGCTATAGTGATAATTACTTTAACTATACTCTTGTTTGTAATTTCCTTGATTGGTCAAAAACTGAGTAGTGTTTTAAATTTTCTCTGTTGTTTTACATAAATCCCATGGATTTCCTGCAATTTTTGCTCTATAAAATTTGATGGTATAATATTTATCTTTAATGAGGTCAGTAATTTTGTGTGTGTGTGTGTGTGTATGTGTGTGTGTGTATTATACCTTTTTGTCCATCTTCATTTTATAATTATACTCATTAGATAAACCACAATAGCCTGAGGACTTCTGGAGAGAAGTTTTAAAATATGAGAATTTTATACCACCTTTGTTACATTATACTGCCATTCAAAATTTTTAATTAGGTGCGCCTGCATGACTCAGTCAGTTAAGGGACTGACTCTTGGTTTCAGCTCAGGTCATGAACTCATGGTCCATGGGAGGGAATCCCACAACATGTTCTGTGCTGACAGTGAATAACTTGTTTGGGATTCTCCTTCTCTCTGTGTCCATCCCCTGCTTGCACTCTCTCTGTCTCTCTCAAATAAATAAACTTAAAAATAAGTTATAAAATCTTTAATCAAATGTCACCAAAGTTTACTAGACATATTGCATGCTGTGATTAGCTTCCTATAAACAACTTTGCAATCTCTGCACAAATCAGTGTCAATGAAATTTAAAAAAATAAAACTATATGCTAGGCAAAGAACTTTATTAACCTTGATTCAAGCTTTATTCCTAGGCTTCTTCAGCTTAAGTACCTACAAAGAATGAAATGTGTATAAGCAAAAACTGCTATGAGCTGCAGTGTCCAAGGGGTGTGGGCTTAAAAATATTCAAGATCTAGATTTTATCAGATTCATTAATAAAAATTTAAAAATCAATCATAATATAAAATAGCAGCTCCCAGTAACTTCTTCAACTTTTATCTTCTTCAGAAGGTGACTTAATTCAGTTTGTTCCATTCTTAGAAGGTTTATCTAAATTCTCCACAAGATCTAGAACTTCATCATCAACATCCTTTCTGGCAGCAAGTGTTGCTTTTCCATCCATGGATTTTTTTTGAGTAGAGTTTCATCCAGTCTTCTTAAACTAGACAGAATGTGTGCATCAAGTTGGCTTAAGATACTGGGTAGTTTTTCTGTCAGCTGCTTTGTCTCAGTATGGCATGTATTGGTGAAAGTGTTTGCTGTCAAGAATGCCTGAACTTTAGGGTTGTTAAAGTGGATCCTTAGGTTGTGAACATAATGACTTAACCTTAACAAAGGTAAGAAGAACTGCAGTTTTTTTATCATCTGCTGTAGCTGTTCTACAAACCACCTTCTTCTTTGGGGGAGCAGTTCCCTTCCCACCAATGCACACTTGTGCTTGTAGTTTGGGGAGTTTCTCCTGGCTCATGATAGTTTCTTTCATCTTGGAGTGGAAATGGAACTGAGGAAGGGGCTAGGATTGATGCTCAGTGTGTCACCAGCAGACTAGCTGAGATTAGGTGCACACCTACAGGGACACAAGATGGCAACTCTTGATTATACCTTTTATCAAGAGTGTCTTATTTTTCTGTTTAAATATCCTGTTAGTCTCAGACTTGTCTTTTTTTAATAAAACATTTTTTGTGTTTTTTAATTTAATATGATTTTTAAATAACTTATTATTCTTATGTAATAGGGGATATTATTTTTATTTGCATTTGCCATTTTATAATTATTTTTAAGTGGTTTGTGATATTTCATTTCACTTTGATTATTTTTATATAACTTACGTTTCCTCCATTCTATTCATTTAAAAAATAGGTTCCTTGGGGCACCTGGGTGGCTCAGTCAGTTAAGCATCCGACTTCAGATCAGGTCATGATCTCAGGGTTTGTGGGCTTAGGTCCCACATTGGTCTTTGTGCTGATAGCTCAGAGCCTAGTCTGCTTCAGATTCTGTGTCTAACCTCTCTCCCTGCTCCTCCCTTGCTCACGTTCTTTCTCTCTCAGAAATGAATAAACGTTGAAAAATAAAAAAGAAAATATGTTGCTTGTGTGTTTTGATTAGGCTGCTTACATGCCTTTAAGTTATATGGTGAAACAATGTTTGCTCCTTTTTTATTATTTTATTTTTTAATTTAAATTTCATTTACTTAAAATACAGTGCAATATTGGTTTCATATGTAGAATTCAGTGACTCATCACTTATATACAATACCCAGTGCTCATCACAACAAATGCCCTCCTTAATAACCATCACCCACCTAACCCATTCCCCACCCACAACCTTCCATCAACATTCAGTTTGTTCTCTATTGTTAATCATCACATGTGATTTGTTTCCCTCTATTTTCTTTTATGTCCCCCTTTCACATATATTCATCTGTTTTGTTTCTTAAATTCCATATACGAGTGAAGTCATATTGTATTTGTCTTTCTCTAATTGACTTATTTTGCTTAGCATTATACATTCTACCTCCATCCACATCATTGCAAATGGCAAGGTTTCATTCTTTGTGAGGGTTAATATTCCATTGTATATATATACAACCTCTCTATCCATTCATCAGTCCATGGATATTTGGGCTCTCTCTATAGTTTGGCTATCATTGATAATTCTGCTATAAACATTGTGGTTCATGTATCCCTTTGACTCTGTATTTTTGTATCTTTGGGGTAAACACCTAACTGTGCAATTTCTGGATCATAGGGTAGTTCTAGTTTTAGGTTTTTTTTTGAGGAACTTCCATACTGTTTTTCAGAGTAACTGCACTTGTTTGCTTCCCACCAACAGGGCAATAGGACTCCTCTTTCTCTCTATCATCTCCAACACCAGTTATTTTTTTCCTGTGTTAATTTTAGTCATTCTGAATCGTGTGAGGTCGTATCTCATTGTGGTTTTTATTTGTGTTTTCCTGATGATGAGTGACGCTGAGCATCTTTTTATGTCTCTGTTAGCCATCTGGATGGCTTCTATGGAAAATGTCTATTCATGTCTTCAGTCTGTTTCTTAACTGGGTTGTTTGGTTTTGGGGTGTTGAGTTTGATAAGTTCTTTATAGATTTTGAATACTAACCCTTTATCAGGCATGTCATTTGCGAATATTTTCTCCCATTCCATAGGCTACATTTTAGTTTGTTCATTGTTTCCTTCACTGTACAAATTTTTTAGTTGATCAACTTCATAGAGGCTTCCTTGTTTGAAAGAAGGAAATAGCACATGTCTACAAATTCCTTATTTATGTAATAATGAGTATGATAAATGTTTTTGTGGCACACTTAAAACTGGTAGATTCTTTGCTTTTAAATGTTTATAAAACTTGCATTTTAAAAGTGGGTGGTGGGGATTGAGGAGAACACCTGTTGGGATGAGCACTGGGTGTTGTATGGAAACCAATTTCACAATAAATTTCATTTAAAAAAAAGTGAATCCACAAAGATGTTTCTAAATTAAATATTTGCATGAGGATGCTACAGAAAGTTTTGAGTATATTTGTACGTTTCAAGCTCTAGAGAACAAAGGACATTAAATATAATTTTAAAAACATAATTATCTTTTGTGACTCATAACTAGGCAGAAGTTGAATAAGTAAAAATAACTAAAAAACTAAACAAAGATATCGACATTATCACTATTTATAATTGAATATTGGTGTATGTAATATAATAATTATAAAATCAATAAGTGAAAATAAATACAAGTTAAAAAAACTAAAAAAAAGATTTCCAATTATCCCAGAAGATATATATTACAATACTATACATTTGATACCATATACATGTTTTTATATATGGCTAAATAATGAGGACACTCATACCACCATTTGCTCTTTACTTTATGTAAATAAAGCAGCTTAGAAAGTTTGGGACATAATGCTGCTGCGAACAGATGCTGGGGATGGCAGCAATAATGATAGTTATTATAGTAACTGGTTGAGGCAATATTTTTATCTATATATATCTTAACTGAAGAACTATTGACCTAATCATTATACCTTGATGCTGTCCACACTCTAGTTTCTCTTTGTTGGCATAAACAGGAAGTTTAATCCCATGGTCACATATTATATTTGTACAAGTTTATTCAGTTATTTGTACAACTACATTAAATTACACAAAGTTAAATTATTAAAATTATTTCATCTGATTCTGTTTCACAGCACTAGATACCATATGATCAACAACTAATTACATATCAAAGAGAATTTGATTGTCTCCTCTTGCTCTATGATACCACCTTCATATCACTATTTTATCTCTTTCTCTCTCTCTCTCTATTACCAGTATGATGTTCTAAGTAAAAATTGTTCAAGGAGAACTCTGGAAATAACATCATTCTTAAGCTTTAATATTTTTACCACTTTGCTTTTTCTCATAATTGTTTTATCATTCATATCTCTCAGTTATTAATGAAAGATATACAACCCAATATCTTAAAGAAGGACAAGGGAGCTCATAAGTTTTTCTAACCATACTGAGTCTATCTTCAGTCTCAGAGGAATACAGGAGTTTGATCTAAAGAATAATCTGGCCTTGTGCTTTCTTTCCATTTCTTAGTTCTATGTTTCTTGGCTTTGCTTAATCCTACAGTATTTTTTTAAATTATCTTATTGGAAAAGCAATTTGAAGCTCTAGGTTTAGTTATCTTTGTAAGCATAGTAAAATGTGAACTTTTCTCTTCCCTTGACTATATAGAAGTCCAAGAATGGAGGAATGGACCTAGATTGATTCAGAAAGATATTTACTGACTCTGCGTAGTTTGGTCATAACCCCAGCAGAGGTATGGCACCCCATGATTATCAGCTCTCTAGCAGTATTTCATAGTCTGGAAAAGAATGTTCCCTAACAGAAAAGGAAAGGAAGTGAGTTGTAAACATGATCGGGCAACTATAGTGTATAAGTGCCACCACCAACCATTAGTGTGCCAAGTGCTCAATACAAGTCTTTGTGACCATATACATTACATTAATAATTACTACCAGCTTACATGATCAAACAAATCCACATACCACCAAATATTCATTATAGCCTGATGGACAACAGCAATGAATTTCAACTGAAATGAATTAATTGGTCAATTAATCTAGATGTCCCTGTTTTGCCTTGGGGGAAGAACTTAGTTTTCTAGTGGGCTTAGAAGATGTATAGTGACAGTGGTAGAGAGTTCCTTCTTTGTGTACTATAATGACTTAGAAATTCATTTTATCAATGAATCAAGGAATTGATATTCTTTTGTGGTTAGGCTTTAGGTTTCTAATTTTTATATACAATTCCCTTACAGCTCCAGGCTAATGGGTGGTTTGATTGAGGGAACACCTTGGGATAGGAAACATCATTAGGCACCACTACCAATGATGGTGCTTAAATTATGACTCCATCTTTAGAGAGAAAGTGGTTCTTTCTGCCTTGGACTCAGGGTGCAGAAATGGGTAATAAAGGATAGTATTTAAACATCACTTTATTTCTGGGGCAATGACCTACTAAGTGGACTGTTTTAAAGGCTAGTGATGTATACCTTCCATTAAAGAAAGGATCATGTATAGGGAGATATTGATAAATATTTCTAATCTACTTTTGGGGAAGAATATGTCTATTGAAAGTTTTCTATCTACATGACCATTTGGTTCTCAGGCTTCTTACATTTTGTAGAAAGAAAAGGCTTCTCCAGAAATTTGTATGCTATTGTCTGAATTTAGAAAAGCAACTTGGAATGACACTTATTTATTCATGTCAGCACCTTCATGAATAGTTAACATACCCTTAATAACATTATATATTTTGATAAAGACTCTAAGGCCCCAATCCATGAATATCCAAAAAGCTATATTAATGCACTGCTTGGCATTATTTCAAAATAATTACCAGTTTTCCACTGGAAAGGCTATTCAGTTAGACATAGGATATTAGAATATGGTAGAACTTCCTCAATTGAATGAGAGGAGTGAAGAAAATAATGTGTATGAGACACATAAATTATTATTCTGTCCTTTGATTATTTTGCATTTAATTATGTGAGCCCCGATATCTCCCCATTTTCCACTTCAGTGATACTCTTCAAGCAGTTGTAGAATTGTGCGTGTAAAATTAAATTACCATTTCATATTCTAACACTTAAAATGAAAGAATTTGATAAGGAAACCACATATCTGATATAGAAATAGGTTATTAGTGGGGTGCTTGGGTGGCTCAGTCGGTTGGGCATTCGACTTCAGCCTAGGTCATGATCTTTCCATTCCTGGGTTCGAGCCCCACGTCAGGCTCTGTGCTGACAGCTCAGAGCCTGGAGCCTGTTTCAGATTCTGTGTCTCCCTCTCTCTTTCTACCCCTCCCCCACTCACGTTCTTTCTCTCTCAAAGAGAAATAAATATTTAAAATTTTTTTAAAAATAAATAGGCTATTCTATTAGCCTGTACTACAAATGGAAGGGTTTCATACATATAAATGAAAACAGTACCAATTAAAGAAAAATATTGGGGCCTCATCCATTTCTCTAATTGTAGTTAGAGTATAGGTTTTAAAATTTTAGTGGCAGGCATATAAATGCAACATTAGCAAGTTTCAACTTGAAGGAGTTACTTGTGTCCTGGGTTGGCCACATGGGAAATGGCATTAATTGAATGTTTTATTTATACAATTAAAAGTGGTATTGCTGAGTATTTTTTGTCTCTGGTTCCTCTCCTGAAAATTCTGTAAAAGACATCAGTATCTGTTGTGAGACCATGGGAAACTCACTTCACCATGTTCCACACTCTTCTGGGAAGGACTAACCTTCCTCTACTCTGGTTTGGAGAAAAATTACATTCATTATTAACAAAATTAAAGATATAAATTAAAAAAAATATTTGGGAACCTGGGTGACTCAGTTAAGTGGCTCTTAATTTCAGCTCAGGTCACGGTCTCGTGTTTCATGAGTTTGAGCCCTATGTTGGGCTTCTGGCTGACATTATGGATCCTGCTTGGGATTCTCTCTCTCCCTCTGTCTCTGCCACTCCCTTGCTTATGCTCCCTCTCTCAAAATAAGCAAATAAAACTTTTTTAAAAAATTAGAAATATATCCTCTAAATAAAACTTCAGGAAAAATTCAAATCATTATTTTTAGAGCTGTTTGTAATTTCACCCAGTTGTAATTTTTTTATTTAAATTACTGTCAACATTTTTATCATCTTAGGTAATCTATAAGCTTCCTTTATATTCTCTTTTCATTCTAAGTGCTTCCCACATTTTGTGATCATGATATGTTCTTAATAAATGCAACTTCAGTACTTTGGATGATTTATTATTGAATAATTGAAGGAATGGGCAATTGCATACACATAATTATATATATATAATTATTTGTAATAGAATATATATTCAGTAATATATATATTATACATACAAACAAATAAAAAGCTGTATAGAAATTCATAAATGTGCAATTGCTATATATATATATATATATATATATATATATATTCCATTCTTTAGTGTTTTAGTGAGTATGCATAAAAGTGTAAGTTCAAAAGATAGAATAAAAAAACTTACCTGGAGTGAGTATCAGAGATGCAAGTGATGTATAGAGTAAAAGGGCATCAACAGCTTCATATTGGCTATCAACACTATTCTAAACTCCATGGAAGCAGCCAGAGAAAGAGTTGTATTCTTCCTGTGTCTGGTACAATACCAGACATAGAAGAGATGCTACAGCAATGTTTGTGTGTTCAATTAATCACCAAAAATATATAAATGATTGAATAAATGGGCAAAATAATTTTTTGCCTACCTTCTGCCTGAAGTTTCTCATATTTATTATCTTTATGAAAGAAAGAGTTGTATCAGGAGAGAGACCATAGCTAAAATCATGATGAGACTTGATTTTTAAGCCAAAAATGGATCTTTTTTTAACCAATTATAAGTGAAGAAAGTTGAAAACATAATACTATGTGTGCTTAAACTGACGCAATTATTTTTGCTATTGTTTAATTATTATTAATTTGATTATTGTTTGGTTTATATTCTATATTGAATAAGCAAATAGATGCAGAGGTAAATGTGATAATACTATCCTATTATTACCATTTGTTGAGGTCCTGTACCAGCCACATACTTTTCCCCATCTGTCATCTTTCTAATATGCATCTATCTATCATCCACTATCATCTATCTATCTATACACACACACACACACACACACACACACACCCAGGGCTTAAATTCATCTAATTAAAGAAAAACTCCAATATTTAGAGATCAAAAAAGTTGATCTGGAACATAGTTTGACCTAGTGGCAGATAAGCTTACCTCCAACATTTGAGAAGAATTCCCATTAGAATAATATGATTTTACTCCCTCATAAACTCTACCTACTTTTCCTTTTCCCTTTTAATTTCTACTTCTGGGTAAGATGTATTAAACACTTAGTGTTTATTTATAAGCTCCAGAAACTCAGAGAACAACTTTCAACATTAAAAAAAAAAAGAAACAAAACTAAAACCATAATACAGATTTTTTTATGTTACTAAATAACCAGGAACAAGCTGAAGAAAGTTAGGGAATATACCACTTAACAAATCATACAGGAAAGAAAAGAACTGGGGTGAAAGTGATATAAGAATAATATCATCATCATCATCATTATCATCAACAACTTTATGGTAGCAAGTCTATTCTAGTACTTGTGGTTGCTGATTTGTGTAATTCTGCCATATAAACTTTAGCGTGAACCTAAATGTTTCCTTCATTACAAACATAAGAAAAACAAGATAATTACTAAGTAGCATACGTATTAGTCTAATTTTGTCTACTGGATTCAAATCTGTGTTCTCAGATATCACTAAGTGTACCAACATGGAATATGTTTTAAATCTATTCACCCTAAAGTATTTGTGGATACTGTAGTATGAGACAGAAATTTTTTTAGGCAGTGGAGAAAAAAGCATGGGCAAAAGGGTAAGACTCTCTGTAATCATGAAAATAAAATGTATTAATAGATGCAAATGCATACTTTTAAGGAAATGGATACTAGAATGCATTGTCTAGATTCAAAATCCCATTTACCATCTCTTCCTTGTTGTCTCTGTGGTGAGAGGTGAGATTTGTTAACAATTACCAAAATTAAATGAGGTCTGTTGGTGAAAGATTTATTTTAGAACAGTATCTGGTGCATTATGTGTTCAATAAATATTACTTGTGACTCTGGAAACATACATTTAAAAATAATTATTTATGTTATGTATTTCAAATGCTGGCTCCTGAAAAATATCATCAAAAGTACAATGCTGTCTTTTGATAGCAAGAGAAAGTCCACCTTGGCAGAGTCCCAACAGTATATCAAAAAAGAATGCACATTTTGAAGGTTCACTGAAGGTGGGTCTTTCATTTGGGGTGCAGGGATGGAGGGGCTTAATGAGAAAAGAAAAAAATACAGAATTCCCCTTGAATGGTAGGTCTTCAGATCTCACATTAAGGACTAATTTTTCCTTCTCTAGAATTAAGTTATATAAGGCTCTCTTCTCCTTAAAAGAGAAATTAATTGTCCAAAATAGAACTTTGGTGATGTCAGAGACTATAATGAAGGCAGACTTTTTAAAAACTTTTTATTTATTTATTTATTTATTTATTTATTTATTTATAGAAAAGGAGAGGGAAAGAGAAGGCACGTGGGAGAAAGGCAGAGAGAGAGAGAGAATCCCAGGCAGGCTCCTTGCTGTCAGCGAAGAGCCTAATGCAGGACTTGATCTCACAACTGTGAAATCATGACCTAAGTCAAAATCCAGTGTCATTTAACCAACGGAGCCACCCAAGCACCCCTGAAGGAAGACTTTAATTTACCAAGGTAACATGCTCCAGTGCAGAGTACAAGACATATGTGCTCACTTAAGCAGCACATATGCTAGAGGACATAGCCCAGAAGACTTTTGTTTCACTAATCCAGTATAAGTCTTTCAGAGTTACCCAATGATCTGTTTAAAACCAAAATATTTCTATGGATTGTAAAGCTGTAATGTTTCAGTATTATTTGTCAAGAATAGTTTAGTGCCAGACAATAAATGTTATCTTATCAATACCATTTGTAGATCTAAAACAAAAGAAATTGCAGTGGATCTTATAAGATCTGAGAAATTTAGATACCTCCATATAAATACTATCTGCTCTCAAGTTCTCATGCAAGTTCTAGTTCTGTGAAAGTTTAGTTACAAAAACTGACTTCCACCAGAGATCATCCAGTACTTTTAGGTAGACACAAGAAACTTATTTTCCAGGTATAGGATAGGCATTTTTAAATTTCTGTCTATCATGTTGTTGTGTTTGCCTTGCCATATATTTGTTAAGCCTCAGTTACTGATTTATTTTCGGGAATTGGAAAAAAGAGAAATTAGGTGTCTCACAAAGGAAAATGTGTATAAACCCAACAGTCAATTTATTGCATGCATTAACCACTTCATACATAAATCATAAATCATTAGACTTATACTAAAAAGTAACTAAAATGCAAAATAAATAAAATATAAATAACAAATGTTTTATAAGTAACATAGTTAAATGTAACCTGAAAATAAATAAGAAAAGAATGAAAGAATGCAGATTAAAACATGTCAATTTATAATACTGTTCTGTGGGTCTTGAGTGGAAACTGTCTACATTTCATACAATCATCTCAATTTCAAGGTCTTAGGTAAAAGTCATTTTCCTCCAAAGACCATCTACTTCCTAAGATTTCTCAGCTTGAAGCCTCCAGCAATGATTTAAGATGGTGTATCCCTCTTTGAATGAGAGATATTGATCTAAGTAACAGCCTGATGAAATTTTACTTCTGAACTAGTTTTAACCATGCCTAATTGGTCCTTTCGGAGTTTGAAGCCTTTTTTTGTCCCAAGTTTTAAACCAGATCTTTAAAATTCAATCGTTGTTTAGGAGAATATTAAGGAAGGGCTATTTGTACCTCATGGTTTTATAGGAGGTCCTAATGTAAAATCAAGCCAGCAGTTTTCACTATTTTAGTTACTGTGGCTATTGCCACTGAGTCAAAACAGATACTTTAGTAAGCTGGTCTCTGAGAATTCTAATAAAGTTGTCATAACACCAAGAGCTTCGTCCACATTGCTTGTTTACAAATTTGTAGAAAGTTTTATAATTACAACTGGATGGTTGACTAAGTTGCCTGCGATATATGGCCAAGATTACTTAGAATAGTGCAGAGTCTAGAAGCAGAGGTAGTATTCCAAGACTCATAGGTTGTCCTGTTATTAACTGAAAAGGAAAACTTCAATGAAGTCCAGAAGTTACATTTATTGCCATTTAAGCAAATCTTAGACAATGGGAGTTTGAGAGTCTCTGAGAATTTTGTGAATATGAGCTTAAGACTTCTGTTTATTCTACCTTTCATGAAGATTTGAGTGGTATGGACAATAAGGTTACTATATGACTGGTAGAGCTGTACAGAACTCTCTAGTAATAGTCTCAGTAAAATGGTTGTGCTTGTGCCCACTATTATAGGGATATTTGGGGAACACAAAATCCAGTGTAATATATTGCTACTAGCAAATCTAGAAGTCTCCAACAAGGTTTTAATCCACCCCCCCAAAGAATCAGACAATTACAACATATAATCAAAATGCATTGCAGAAGGTATTTATGAAATCTGCAAGTGTTCAAAGAACCCAGAGTATTTAGCTCTTGCCCATGTCTCACCTCTACAGTTTTATAAATAATGACACATGAGACATACACCACACACACTTTTAGTAATTTTAGTACATTTTATCCACCAATGTTGACCGAGCACAATAGCCAACTTGTCCTTGCTATGGGGAATAAGTTTATATTAAATTTTTGCAATTTTCCATTTGAAGTCCTCTGGCACTACTAAGCATCAGAAGTTATTCTCATGTAATTTACCTCTGGTAACTCTTTACTGACACTTGAACCAATGTATGGTATTCTATAATAACCCGTTTGAGCCTCTCAAAATATTTAATAATGAGGAATGGGTCTTAGTACCTGGTGGGGCATTTTTTTTTTTTAGCTTTCATGGTATCCCTTTTTATGAATTTTTCCTTTTTATTATAGCCAATTCTTCAGAAACTTTCAGAGGATTAAAAGGTTATTTTGCTGACCATTCTTTTTTAAAATTTATTTATTTAAAGTTAGTTAACATACAGTGTAGTATTGGTTTTAGGAGTAGAACCCAGTGATTCATCACTTACATAAACACCCAGTGATCATCCCAACAAGTGCCTTCATTAATTCCCATCAACGATTTAGCCCATCTCCTCACTCAGCTCCCCTCTAGCAACTCCTAATTTGTTCTCAAGAGTCTATTATGGTTTCCCTCCCTCCCTGTTTTTATTTTTCCTTCGTTTCCCCTATGCTCATCTGTTGTGTTTTTTAAATTATATATGAGTGAAATCATGATATTTGACTTTCTCTTTCTGAATTATTTTACTTTGTATAATACACTTTAGTTCCATTCACATTGCTGCCAATGTCAAGATTTCATTTTTTTTTCCGCTGAGTAGTATTCCATTGTGTGTGTGTGTGTGTGTGTGTGTACCATTCATTTTATCCATTCATCAGTTGATAGACATTTGGGATCTTTCCATAATTTGGCTATTGTAGATTTGCTGACTATTCTTCATTGAATCTTCTCCTGAGAGAAAAACAGTGTTTATTTACAAAGCATTCCAAAACCGTGGACTACAGTCAAAGTATACTTAACATCGTTGTGTATAATCACATTCTTATCTCTGACCAGATTTGTGGAGTGCAATGACTTCTGCCATCTGGGAAGATTTTCCTTTGAGTACAAATATACTGTTGATTTTCCTGGATTTACAAACAAGTATAGACTATTTTGATCCAAAGGGAAACTAACAAAAAAAGTAGAACACAAATCTACCACTATAGCGTGTGGTAGTGCCTCAAGGAGTCACTGAAAATAAAATGGTATTTTGGTGTGATGTAGGGAAACAGGAAATGACTATTTTTGCACATGGCTATGAGGTCTGGAACAATGTATCCACTTAATGGGTTTTTGAAATTGGAGAGTAAAAGTATTATAAGAACTGGTACAAGTTTTTGGCTTTTGTTTTTAGTCCCTTTTAGTTCCAGGTTATAGATGATGTTTTGCAAGTTTGGGTAGCAGTTTATATAGATAAATCTAAACCTTACTATGTTTATTCCAGATAACCCTACTTATATTATTAGAAATTTTTGTGCACAAAAATATTGAGTATTTCCTTGAGATCTTCTTTTTTCATTATTTATTTTTTTATTATTTTGATATTTTTATTTACTTTTGAGACAGACAGAAAGCACGAGCTGGGGAAGGGGCAGAGAGAGAAGGAGACAGGAACTGAAGTAGGCTCTGCGCTGAAGGCAGAGAGTCTGATGCGGGGCTCGAACTCATGAACTGTGAGATCATGACCTGAGCCGAAGTCGTATGCTCAGCTGACTGAGCCACCCAGGCACCCCAGTTCCTGGAGATCGTAATTTTGGGATTGATTTAGATACAAAAGTAGTAGTAAATCAATTGCCAATTATCTAGGGACTTTTTATGAAGAAGGGAGTCTTCAAAGTCTTGAAGCTTATACCATCCAGAGTGTTTAATTTGCAATTCCATTTTCACAGTAAGCACCTACCTATCAAGTAAGTAGTTATGGTATTACAGTATAATAAAATAATTCAATTTAAAATCTGAGGGTAATTTCTGATAGTCTGGGACATGGGGAACAGCTGAGGATTATTGGATAAATCTACCACCTAAATTATTTGTAATTTCTGAGGAAGAAGAGTAATAATGGGTTTTTAAAATTAACATTGTGGCACCCATATCAACTGGAAAAATTGTAAATTTATCCTCTAATATTTAAAGACAGTTTTCTTTTGACTTTAATAATAAAGTTTATTTTGACTTTTAAAATACAATGGATAATTAAGTTCTTGATTTAAGCACCTAGATTTTCTATTTCATTTTTTTCTTTTAGATTTTCAACTAATGCAGGACAAATTATTTTTCCAGTGTACTTAGTGTTTACAACTGTCTGGAATGGGGGGGTGTAGTTTGATCTCTGATTTTGTTTGTATTATAAAACTCTTACAATATGTTTAGTGAGGTGTAGGAGATCTGATAATGTCACAAGTTTTCATTCTAGTTTTTATTTGCATATTAAATCCTCTATTTATTTCCTAAGTTTATTTATATGTCTTTCCATGACTTTGGACACTAATCATCTAGTATAAAGTATATTTAATATTTTTAATTTATTGGTTACTTGTACTAGAGTGTAAGCATGCTGAGAATACAGATTTTGGACTGTTACTTTTCCTGCATGAATCCCAATTTCCTGACTCTGCAAAAGAAATAAAAATTAACTCAACGTTGAAAATCAGGAACTAAATTAGTTCAACTTATTGATCAGGTAAGGGAGAAACTGCAAGAAAAATTTCAACTTCTTGCTTCTTGAAGAAAGAAGCAATATTATATAGAATCCTGAGAAAGTGTGGAATTTAGGTTAAATTTATAATAAGCAGTATTTTGGTTAGGTAAGATAAGGATGGAGCTGATTGGATTGGTTTTATTTCATCGAAGGCAAATGGAGATAATTGAAACAATTATATAGTAGGTCAGTTAAAGTAGTATTTGCTGATTGCGGTGGGATTTTTCTAAAACAAGTTTTGACCTTTATAGTAGCTTCCTGAGTACTGGGAAATCCTGTTTTTTGGGTGATAGCAGAATTTGCTGATAATTTTGTACGTATTATAATGTCTTTTAGTCAAGGGTAGCATTTTCATCTCACTATCAAAACCTGGTAAAATGTAAAAAACACAGAACAATGTTCATTGTCATCTCGATGATCTATTTGTCTTTGTAGATTATTGGAAAATCTCCTAACTTAAAAATTTTAAAACATAAAGAAAATTTGAAGAGGAATTTTTCCCAGTTATTTAAAAATCATTAATAAAGTGGGGGGAATTAAATACAACTAGTGAAAAAATCACAAAATGAAATGGAAGAGAACCATTTGATGATTACCAGAGAGGAGGTGGGTGTGGGGTGGATTAAATAGGTGATGGTTATAAAGGAGTGCATTTGTTGTGATGAGCACCAGGTGTTGTATGTAAGTGTTGAGTCTTTAAATTATACACCTGAACCTAATATTATATGTTAACCAACCAGAGTTTAAATAAAAACTTTAAAAAATGGAAAATAAAGATTATTTTATATCTGTTAAAGACAAAGACATCTTTCCAAACAAGAATATTCCAGACCTAAATACTCTAGGGAATTTTTATAAGTATTTAAGAAAAACAATATTATGTTTTTTGCTTTTTAAAAATATTTTTATTTATTTTTGAGGGGGAGAAAGAGAGAGAGCCAGCAGGGGAGGGGAAAAGTGAGAGGAAGAAACAGAATTCGAAGCAGGCTCTAGGCTTTGAACTGTCAACACAGAGCCTGAGGTGGAGCTGGAACTCATGAACTGTGAGATCATGACCTGAGCCAAAGTCTGATGCTCAACCGACTGAGCCACTCAGGCTCCCCAAGAAAAACTATATTAACTATCATTTTCTCAGACTAGCTTAATTCTAGTAACCAAACCAGAAAATAACACTGTTAAAGTTAAATTTATAGAATATGGCTACTATGAATACAGAAGCAAACATCTTAAATGCAATAATATTACACATTAATTAAATAAAATATTTTTAAATGCATCAGAGCCATTTTGGGTTTACTTAAGTAATGAAATATTTCCTTAATGTTAAAAAAATTATTCAAGACTTCTGGTTTCAACTCTAACATGTGAAGAGCTGTAAGCCACCATTTCTGTCCTTGCAACCAGTTAAAGGTGAACAAACTGAAAAACCAGTACTTCCCTTGGATCCATCAGAGATCTGAGGCTGCAGGGAAAACCAACACCCCAAAATTTGGAGATACAGTCACCCACTGAGATATAGGTGAGATATTCTTTGTCAAAATGGAAGCCACAAATTGATAAGAAAACTTAAATGGCAATTTAGATAAGTAGGTGGACTGAGTGTGAACTAGAATTAAAAGGAAAGACTTTTGGGAATTTCCACACTTCTGGGGACTTTACCTACAAGAACCCCACAAATTTACAATGGTAAAGATCTGATAAAGACCCCTTAATGACTCTGGGATGAAGAGAAGAGTAATTATTGTGACATATACCCAGAGAATTTTCCACAACAAAAGTCTAATATCCAGGAGAAATACTTGGGAAAACTCTTATCCCAGTTGAGGGAAGGGTATTCCTCTCACTCCATCTTATTCTAGCCATCCTATCTTACCAATCAGAAAATGCATACACACACAAATACACAAGTCAACAGAGGTTAGTGCTTTGAGGAAATGGATGGGGACACTAGAGTCAGGGAAAACAGAAGACAAGAAGAAAAACAGATATGATACTGGAGAAATACTCATGAAGGCCACAACCAAAACACACAGCTGCACAAAAACAGACTTATTCAAAAAGTTTTGGATTACTAAATTCCCCCACAGTTTACCATCCCACAGTTTTCAGCATAATAACAGTGGATTACAGTTGAAAAAACTGAAAAATAACTCTCTCAGAAAAAGCAGAGGAGCCCAGAATGAAAGAGAGAGAGAGAGAAAGAACACACTAAAGGAGTTTGACATTATTGATAACTCTACCAACAGCAATCATTAAACAGAAAAACTCCTAGTCAGATTACAATAAATATCACACTAAAGGGCTATTTATCTCAATCCCTGATACCAGATACAACTCAAAAACAAGAAGCAACAACAACAAAAATACAACTCATTCCATGTGATGAGGGGAGAAAACAGTCTGCAGAGACAAAGCAATTAGTGGAACCAGACTCAGGGCACGTATGTTGGATTTATCAAATAGGGAACCTAAAATAACTATGATTAATATGTTAAGGGCTCTTACGGAAAAAGAAGACAAAATAGAAGAACAGATAAGTTATGTAAGCAGAGAGATGAAAACTATAAGAACCAAAAGTAAATACTTGAGATCAAAATAACTGTAATCTAGGAGTGGCTCTGTTGGTTAAGTGCCTAACTTCGGCTTAGGTCATGATCTTGCTGTTCATGAGTTCGAGTCAGCTCAGAGACTGGAGCCAGGAGTCTGCTTCTGATTCTGTGTCTCCCTCTCTCTCTGGCCCTCCCCAGCTCATGCTGTCTCTCTGTGCCTCTCAAAAATAAATAAACGAATAAAAAAATTCAAAACCACTGTAACCTAAATAAAGAATGTTTTAACAGGCCCATCACTAGACTCAACACTGTAGAAGAAAAAATCAGTGGGCTTGAATAATAATTAATAGAAATTTAACAAAATGCAATGCAAAGAGAAGAAAATAATGGAAAGCCAGATCATAACATCCAAGAGCTGTTGAACAAAAGTGTAACAGACATAACTAGAATGCTAGAATGAGCTGAGAAAGTACAGAGCAGAAAGATTTTTTGAATTAATAATGGTTAAGGGTGTTCCAAAATGAATGACCAATAGATCATTCAGACTACAGATGCAGGGAGCTCATAAAATAAAAAGAAGAGAAAAAATTAAAACAACAACAGCAATAAAACCTGGGAATATAATATTCAACTGTAGGAACACAAAGTCAAAGGAAAATCATGAATAGAGCTAGGAAAAATCCACAATGCTTATCTGTACAGAGTTACTGTAAATTATAGTGGACTTCCCATCAGAAATCATGAAAGTAAGAAGAGAAGTGAAATGTTTGAAGTGTTGCAGGAAAAATAATCTCTCTAGAACTCTTTATTAGTGAAATTATCTTTCAAAAGTAAAGGAGAAATAAATACTCTCAGATATGCCAAAAATGAAGGAATTCTTGCCAACAGACCTGCCCTACAAGAAATTAAATAAAAATAAGTTCTTCAGGCAAAATAAAAATTCTACAGGTTAGAAATGTGAGTCTTCATAAAGAAAAGACCATCAGAGAAGGAATAAAGGAGATAAAATGAAATTATTATTTCATCGTTCTTAAATAATTAAATGTTTCCAAGGTAATAATATTAATATATTGGGTGATTATGCCATATGGATAATAAAGTAAATTACAGCAATATCATAAGAGATGAGATGGATAAGTTGAGAATCATCTGATATAAGGCACCTGCACTTCATATGAAGTGGTATGGTGTAATTTGAAAGTGAGTTTGGATTAGTTGAAAATGTACATTGTGAATTCTAGGAACACCAGTGGAAAAAATCAAAAAGAAAAAAAAAATAATTGATATGCTAAGAGAGAAGATAAAATATAACCTTATAAAAGGATCAACTAAAAGCAGAGAAGGCAGTAAAAAAAATAAATGACTAAGAAAGTTGTAAACATAGAAAATATTAATCCAACTATAACAATAATTATTTTAGAGCAGGGTTTATTCCTGGGTTGGTTCAATATGCACAAATTGGGGCATCTGGGTGGCTCAGTCAGTTAAGTGTCTGACTTTGGCTTAAGTCATGATTCTACAGTTCATGAGTTCAAGCCCTGGTTTGGGCTCTTTGCTGTCAGTGCAAAGCCTGCTTTAGATCCTCTGTCCCCCTCTCTGATGCTCCACCACTAATGTTTTCCCTTTCCATCTCTCTCTCTCTCGAAAATAAATAAATATTTTAAAATATTCACAAATCAATCAACTTGATACACCACATTACTAAAAAAAAAGATAAGAACAATGTTACTCTCAATAGATGCAGAAAAAGAATTTGAAAAAACACAGCATCCAATTCTTGATAAAAACCCTCAACACAGTACAGATAGATGGAACATACCTCAACATCATAAAGGCCATATACTAAAGACTCATGGCTAATATTATTTTCAAAGGGGAAAGACTGAGAGCCTTTCCCCTATGATCAA
This sequence comes from Acinonyx jubatus, assembly GCF_027475565.1. Lineage (NCBI taxonomy): Eukaryota > Metazoa > Chordata > Mammalia > Carnivora > Felidae > Acinonyx > Acinonyx jubatus. The sequence goes on from NC_069386.1 coordinate 23,622,837, forward strand.
GAACTAAACAGGGATGTCCACTCACATCATTACTCGTTAATATAGTGCTGGAAGTCTTAATCTCAGCAATCAGACAACAAAAAGAAATAAAAGGCATCCAAATTGGCAAAGAAGAAGTCAAAGTATCACTAACTATGAATATCTTGAATTAAAAGGCAGATAGGGTGCCTAAGTGGTTCAGCTGGTTGAGCGTCCGACTTGATTTTGGCTCAGGTCATGATCCCACAGTCATGGAGTTGAGCCACATGTTGGGCTCCATGTTGGGTGTGGACCCACACTACTTAAGATTCTCTCTCTCTCTGTCTGTGTGCCCCTTTCCCCTGCTTGCATGCTCTCTCTCTCTCAAATATATATATATATATATATATATATATATATATATATATATACACACACACATATATATATACACACATATATATATGTGTGTGTGTATATATATATATGTGTGTGTATATATATAATTTAAAAATAAAGACAAAAGTTGTCAGAATGGATTAAGAAAAACAAGACTCAACTAACTGTTGCTTACAAGAAACCTATTTTTTTTTTCCTTTGAGATAAGGTTATTACCTTGGTTTTAGTTTATATTTGTTTTTTTGAAGATTGTTTCTTGCTTTATTTTCTTTTTTTAATATGAAATTTACTGTCAAATTGGTTTCCATACCACACCCAGTGCTCATCCCAACAGGTTTAGTTTTTATTTAAATTCCAGTTAAATAACATACACTGTAATGTTAGTTTCAGTTGTACAATATAGAAATTCAATACCCATTCAACAAGAAACCTACTTTAAAATTAAAAATTTAGATAGGATGAATGTAAAGGGATTCAGAAAGATATACCATGATAACACTGATCAAAAGCTAACTTGAGAAACTATAGTGATTTCAGACAAAGAAAACCTCAGAACAAGGAAGATGATCAGGCATGAAGGATGGCATTACATAATGATAAAAGACCAATCATTAAAGAAGACATAGCAATCATAAAAGTGTATGCCTCAAAACATCATGTCAAGATACATGAGGTAAAAATTGAAAGAACTAAAAGGAAAAGCAGGCAATTCATTATTAAATTTGGAGACTTCAACACCTGCCTGGCAATAATTGATTAAATAGGCAAAAAAAGCATTTGGGATATAGGCGATATAAATATCACTATCAATTATTTGTCAACCGACAGATTACTCCATATATCAATGAGAATACACATTCTTCTAAAGCTCATATAAAACATTCACCAAAAAATATCATGTTATATGCAATAAAACAGACTTTAGCAAATTTAAAATATTAAAAATACAAAGTAAGTTCTTTGGCAATAATGGATTAAAATTAAAAATCAATAAAGAAATGTATAGCTGGAAAATTCCTACATATTTGAATTAAACAGTACACTTCCTATGCAACAGGTATATCAGAGGAAAAGCCATTAGAAAAAAATTTTTTAAGTATTTTGAACTAAATCCAAATGAAAATACCACTTATCATGGTTTGTAGGATGTATCTACATCAATGCATTTGGGAAAAAAATAACATTAAATTAATACATTAGAAAAGTAGAAAAATCTAAAATCCATAATCTAATTTTCTACCTTACAAATAAGGAAATAACACTTTAAGCCTAAAACAAATAGATGAAAATAAATAATAAAAATTAAAATATAGGTCAAATTAAGAACAGGAAAACAATAGAGTAAATGAATAAAAACAAGAGCTAGTTCTTTTATTTATTTATTTTTATTTATTTTCTTTTTTAAATTTACATCCTAGTTAGCATATAGTGCAACAATGATTTCAGGAGTAGATTCCTTAACGCCCCTTATCCATTTAGCCCATACCCCCTCCCACAACCCCTCCAGTAACCCTCTGTTTGTTCTCCATTTTTAAGAGAAGAGCTAGTTCTTTTAAAAGATCAATAATATTGCTAAATACCTAACCAGACTAAGCAAAGGGAGAAGAAATAAGGAGACAGAGAGAGAGACTGAGAGAGAGAGAGAGAGAGAACAAGAACACAAATAACCAGTATCAGAAATAAGAATTATCAGTTCTGATTCCATGGATATTAAAAAGATAATTACAAAATGCTAAGAACAGCCCTATGCCCCACAAATTGGAAAAATTAGATAAAATAGACCAATTTCTTGAACGACAAAAACTACCAAAACTCACACAAGGCAAAATGTATATCTTGAATAGCCCTAAATGAATTAAAGAAATTGAATTAACACGTAATAAACTTCCAAAAGGAATGCATCAAGCCCAGATAGTTTTCCTGGTGAAATTTACAAAACATTAAAAGAAGAAATAATACCAATTCTCCACCATTACTTCCAAAATATTTAAAGAGAAGGAACACTTGCTAACTCATCAAATGAAACAATTATTACCCTAATTCCATAATCAGATAAAGACATTACAGGAAAGGAAACCTATAGACCAATATCTGTCATGAGTATTTATGTAACAATCACCAACAAAATATTAGCAAATCAAACCCAACAATGTATAGGGAAAAAAATTATACAACCAAGTGGAATTTCTTGCAAGTATGCAAGGCTTTTCTAACATTCAAAAGTCAATCAATGTAATCCATCACATCAAAAGTCTATCAAAGAAAAATCATATGATTATTTAAGTAGATATTGTAAAAACATTTGATAAAATCCAACACTCATTCATAATAAAACTTTAATAAAACTAATAATACAAGAAAACTTTCTAAATTTGATAAAGGAAATCTAAACACTCTATAACTACCATGAGATCTACCAGTGAGAGACTTTATGCTAATTTCAGGGAAAAGGCAAGGATATCCTTTTGCAACACTCCTATCCCACATCATACTGGAAGTCTTATCTGGTGCAATAAGACAGGAAAAGGGGTGAAGAGACATACAGATTTAAAATGTGATAAAGAAAACTGTATTTAATGATAACATGATTGTACAGGAAATTCCAAGGAATCTGAGGGTTCCAACGGTTAACGAACACAATATAAAGAACAAATTTGTAGGATTCATACTACCTTATTTCAAGACTTTTACTATAAATCTACAATAATCAAGACAACATGGTATTGAGAAATGAATAAACACACCAATTAATAGTACAGAACAGAAACCCCAGAAATAGATCCACACAAATATAGCTAGCTGATCTTTGGCAGGAGAACAAAACTAATTCCATGAATAAAGAATAGTCTTTTAATAAATGATGCTAGAACAAGGGGATATCTATATATGAAAAGGGGACCTAGACACAGACCTTAAATGTTTCACAAAAGTTAACTCAAAATAAGCCATAGAAATAAATGTAAATCCAAAACTATAAAACCTCTAGGAAAAAAATGAGAAAAATCTATGTAAACTTGGGCTTTGTGATGAGTTTTTAGCTATGACACCAAAAGAACAAAGGATGGATAAAAAAGAAGTTGGATGTATTAAAATTAAAATCTCTGCTTTGGCAAAATACATTGTTAATGAAAGGACAGGACACAGATTTGTGACAAAATGTTTTCAAAACACATATCTGATAAAGATCTTTCATCCAAATATATAAATAACTCTTACAACTCAGCAATAAGAAAATAAACAATTTATTTTAAAATGGACAAAAGATATAAATAAACACCTCACCACAGAAATATACAGATGGGAGGTAACAATATGGAAAAGTGCTCTACATTATCTATCATTAGGGAGATGCCAATTAAACAACAACAAAAAAACACATTACACACCTGAAAAAAAAATGGCTAAAATCCACACAACTGATGGTGTAAATCATTGGTGAGGATGCAAGCAACAGAAACAATCATTCTTTGGTTATGAGAATAAAAAATGGGACACCCACATTGGAAGACAGTGTGGAAGTTATTAGAATGCCAAATGTTTGACCAAACAACCAGCCACTGTGCTCCTAGGTATTTACCCAAATGAGTTGAAAACATATTCACACAGAAACTGCCACATGCATATTTAGAAAAGCTTTATTTGTAATTGCCCAAAACTAGAAGTAACTAAGAGATACTTCATAGGTGAATGGATAAAAAAACACTGTGGAATATCAACATCTACAAAAAGACACAGATGAATCTTAAATGCATTTTTCTAGGTAAAGAAGCCATTTGGAAAAGGATACATAGTGTGCTCTCATTTATATAACATTCCAAAAAAAGCAAAACCAAAGTTACGGTAATCATATACATGGTTGGCAGTGGGAGGTTAAAACCTGAATAGATAGGAAGCAGGGAATCTATTCTGTATGGTGTAGTGGCATATATATATATATATATATATATATGTGTGTGTGTGTGTGTGTGTGTGTGTATCCCTATGCATTTGTCAAAACCCATAGAAGTTTACAGCACTAACAGTGAACTTTAATATATGCAAATTAAAAAGTGGTTAGGGGATCCTAAGATAAATACAGAATGTAAAAAAAGAAGGTAACCTGCATTATCAATGTATAAAACAACCTCGCTTGATGGGTTTGGAAGGAAAAGGTGCTGATTTAAGTAACTAGGGGACTCAATGGAATCTAAGACTAAAGGCAAAGTGACTGTACATAGTACTGTGTTAAAGTTGTCTCTCACTTTACATTAACACTGTATTTGATAAAGTTGTTTCTCATGGTTGTTTAGGTTAACAACTTTGAAAGCATTGTGTACACACACTGGAAGTGAACAATTAAGTAAATGTTTGGCAGATGGTGTCTTTTCTCACTGGGGTAGAAGGTTACAGATAAGCAAGGAGAGCTTAGAATAATTCATGTGATAATGGATTTGAGGTAGAAACATCAGTATAAGTCATGTTTAACTCAGAATAACTCATATTTGTGTGTGTATATGACTACCCATATAAATATTTATATATACAGTTATTGTATATATACATATTTCCTTTCTCTGTTAGTTGAGAAAGAAATGGCAATTCAGTAATAAAAGGCACATCAAAAACACAGATCTTGGTTTCTAATACCAATCTCCCATAAAACAAACCAGGTATTCTTAAAAATAAATGGCTGATTCTACGAATGGACAAGAAATATAAAAGATGTCCTAGAACAACTTACAGTGCCAGAAAGTAAAGAAGTGCTAAACACACATACACACACACACACACATGTCTGAGTGACACAGGAAGCAATCAAAAGGGCTTCTTATTGTCAAAGAAAGCTAGAACAATTTGAACAAAATAAATGGCATTTATTTTACTTTATTATTTACTTTACCCAAAGTAAATAATAGATATTTGTGAATTGATACTAATATTAAAAATGAAGAAATAAATTGGGGAGAATAGACAATTTGCTTGTGCAGAAGAATTAAAAATAATCATTGTCTTCACTCCTCAAATGTGGGCTTGCATAGTGATTTCCTTCCAAAGAATACAATATGAAAATTGCAGGTGGAAGAAAAAGTAACTTCACAGTGGAGAAACCTGACAAACACTACTTCAGCCAGGTAATAAAGACTAAAATAAATAGTGATAAATCATTTTGATAATATGTGCCCTTGACATGATATGATATAATATGATATGATATGATATGATATGATATGATATGATGAGAATGGTACTTTACCTTCATGATCTTTCTCCGCAAAACCCACACCCCAGTATTAATCATGAGACAATAATTAAACAAAGCCCATTTGAGAGACACTCTACAGAAAACTTGATCAATTCTAAGAAGTGTGAAGATCATCAAAACAAGTAAAATCTGTGGTGCCTGGCTGGCTGGTCGGTAGAGCATGTGACTCTTGATCTCCAGGTCATGAGTTCAAGCCCTGTGTTGGGCATGGAGTCTACTTAAAAAAATAGAAACAAACAAATAAAAATTAAGAAAAAAAAGGAAAGTCTGAAAAAAATGTTACAGTCAAGAGGATCCTAAGTAGACATTAAAACTAAATGTAGTGTGACACCTTGTATAGGATCTTGAAACAGCAGTAGGACATTAGGTAAAAACAATATAAATATGAATAAAATATATACTTTAGTTAATAATAATGTGTCAATATCGATTAGTTGTAGGACAAATATACCATACGAATATAAGATGTTAATACTAGATGAAATAAGGTATGGTATATTTTGGAACTGTTTATACTATCTTCACAACCTTCATTTATAAATCTAAAACTATTTTAAAATGAGTTTATTTAAAAAAATCATTAAAAGCCATTCAATGTAATTCATCATAGAACACAAAAGAGGGAAAACATATGATCATCTCAAAAATAAAGAAAAAAATTATTTTATAAAGTACAAAAGCTATTCCTCACAAATCTCATGGGAACTAGTAATTGAACAAAATTATTTAATGAGATAAAATAATTTCCAAAGGAAGTAAATTGCAAAATCATTGATAATGAAGACATTGACAGCTTTTCCTCTGAGATTGGGAATAAATAATTTTCTGTCACCATTTCCATTCAACACTATACTGGATGCCCTAATGTAATAAGTTATGGAAAAGGAATAAACAATGTATAAGGATTAGAAATGGAAAGGTATAAATTTCTTTATTTATAGACAATAAAATAGTGTGTGTGTATAATCTATCAATCTATCTAACATCTATCTAATCTATCATCTAGTAAAATAATATGAACATGAAAAATTAAATTTAGGACTTAGTTTAGCAAATTTTATTAATAAGCAAATAACTACAATGATATGCACTTCTACGTGAAATAACAACCAATTAAAAAATGAAGATTTACAAATATAACACTTTCAGAAATATCAGAAACATCAGTTTCATGGGAAAAGACCTAAATATAATATTACAGAACATCTCTGAAAGAAAGTAAGTAATATCTTACAAATGAAGGGATATAACATATTTAAATTGGCAGTTTCGGTTACATATAGATATTAGTTCCCTCCCCAAATTCATTTTAACTTTAAAGATACAATGTAATACCATTCCAAATCCAAATCCTGTTAAGTTTTTTTGGAAATTGTCAATGTAATTTCAAGAATTATATAGAATGCAAAGATCCAAAAATCCCAAAGTCATCTTGATGAAAATAAACAAAATTTCATGAATTAAATGACAAAATTTTAAAGGTTTTTATAAGATTATGGCAGTTAAGATTGTTTACTGACAAAAGATAGAAAACTCGTCCAGTGGGGGAAAAATACTCTATAATCAGATCAATGGATATACGATTACTTTACTTATAATAAAGCGCTACTGTTGCAGGAAAGAATGGTGTGTTCAATAGTTGGTTCTATGCACATTAGACATCAATATGAAAAAAAAATAGTCTCATTTTCAAGCCATACAAGGGAAATACAAATGGGGGGAGTGACATAGCAGATGGGGAAGAGCATCTACAGGGGAGCTGTCTTCAGTACTTTTTCTTATCCTGGGAAAATTAAATGATATGTTTCACCCATGAAGGGAAGTTCTGGAGAAAATAGAAATACCACTTACATGATGAACACATTTGTTGAAGTTAAACCAATAAGAACAATGCTATTTTACAAATTCTGGGCTGCAGAGGAATGTATAATAAATACTTAATCTGTGTGGAATAAAAAGCCAAAGAGCTAAGCTAAAATCTTTTTTAGCACAGGGATAAATTATCCATGGTTTACAGAGTTGAGTTGAAAACAAAAACTGCAGTAGCAACAGGTATGAAAAATGGGTAAAATGATAATTACCAAACATAAAAATTAATGTGAATTCCTTTAAATAATTACAGAGAGACATAATTACAAATATACTTACAGACTAAGAAAGAGTAGTCTCTAAGATGTTTAGGTTAATTCTTTAAGGAAACATAGGTTTTATTATGGCTAATTTTTCTCCATGAGTGAATCACATAGATGATATCCTCATGAGAAGTTAATACCTGAAGCTTTGCTTTGATTGTTGTTGAAAAATCTTATAATTCATTGATATTATTTCTATGATACATTATTGGGTTGTATCTAAATTTATATATAGATTTTTTTTCTGTTAGATTATTTTGAGTTCTCTAAGGTGCTGTGAAATTTGTGGATCATAAATGAACAAATCACAATTGAAGGACCTTGGAAATTGCAGCCAGAAGTTTGAGATTTAGGTATATGCTTTGCCCGTGATACATGAGATAGAATAAAATTATAAGAATGCTGATACCTGATATCTAGCTTCTTATTATCACATGAAATCATTAGGTTTACCTTAGGAGGAAAAAATATGCTGTGAGAGATGCCAGTTTTTTCTGGTCTGGTTTCCTGGAAGATACAACAAAGAGCTAGTTAATAGTAAGATACTGTTTCTATATAAATGCTCCTGGAAGGTTTTGAGACCAAGGTACTTGATTTGCTTTGACTTGACTGTTTAGTGAAACTCTGCTCTATATTAAAAGGAATATGGCTTTTTTTTTTTTTTTTACTAAGGACAACAAATACCCCTTATGTAGAAATCACAGAGTAACACTTGAACAATGCAGACATGACTTTGACTCCTGTTCCAACACTGTCCTTGTGGACAAATACAAATGGAGAAAAGAACCATTTAGCCTGCTTCCCCTGAGGCACCATTAAATACATAGTTGCCTTGCACTGAATTTCTCATATATCCTATCCACTTGGGAACAGAGATTAATGATGCCTTATCTAATAAGAGTTTTCAGGACAAAGAACTTATAGGTGTAGGACATACTATGCTGTGAATGAATGATGATGTCTTGATGTCTTGATAACTGAAAAATCATGCTCACTAGGATTACATTGGCGCTCAGCAGAAATGATAATCCCAGAATGTGAAGTGGAGGAGGGGGCTCTTAGCTTTATTAGAGTAAAAATTCTAATAAAGGGATTTTTATAATAAATCCCCTGTGAGAAACTTGTTCCACCCATCTCTTCCTGTCTCCTTCCAAGTGAGAAATACTTTTATATTAACTGGATTTTGGTGCATCATTCTCATAATTTTTGGAAATTATACTTCACTTCTTTTCTATATTGTATATTCCGGTAATTTGACTGGAATGATGTACACCATTACATGAATTAGGGCTACCTTTGGTAACTGAAAAATTCTAAATTGATTTTTAAACTAGTAAAGACTTGCTTCTAAGGCATTTAGGTTTATTTTTTCAAACAACATGAATATTATTATGGTGTCCTTTTCACCCTGGGTCATGTATATGATGGGACTTTCAACAGAAGAATTTTACTTTTCATCCGAGCTTGCTTTAACTGAAAATTAAGACACTTTTATGATTCATTGGCATTTCTATGTTGCAATATTTGCTAGGGTCTGAATGCTCAAGTAGACAAATCATCCCTTTTACATTACTTCAATTTTTCTATTTTTATGGATCATTTTGGGGTTATGAATATTTAAGTCTCTTGACAATTATAGCCAAAGAATTGACAGCCCTATATTTGTTTGCCCGTGGATGTAACAAACAATAAAATTAGGATATTCTTGGTATACTCTTTACTATTTAGCAATAGTGCCCAAGAAATACAGTCTTCAACTTTGACTTCTCTCCTACTCCTGTCCTCTTAAATAAAGACTACTGAAGAAGAGTACTTTCTGACATTTTACACTAGGGATACATGAAAACTATCCAGACTAACTTTACTGAATCTTCCCAAACTCTAATCTACTTTGCCACAAGGGCTTAAGAATGCCAACACTGCTGGTGGGAATGAAAACTGGTGCAACCACTCTGGAAAACACTAGTGAGGTTCCTCAAAAAATTAAAAATAGAACTACCCTATGATCCAGCAATTGCACTACCAGGTATTTATCCAAGGATACAAAAATGCTGATTCAAAGGGGCACATGCACCCTGATGTTTATAGAAGCACTGTCAACAATAGCCAAATTATAGAAAGAACCCAAATGTACATTGGCTGACTAATGGATAAAAAAGATATGATACATATACACAATGGAATATTACTTGGTGATCAAAAAAAATGAAATCTTGCCATTTGCAACAACGTGGATGGAACTAGAGTGTATTATGCTAAGTGAAATAAGTCAGTCAGAGAAAGAAATATCTGATTTCAGTCACATGTAGAATTTAAGAAGCAAAACAGATTAATATAGGGGAAAGGAAGCAAAAATAAGATTAAAACAGAGAGGGAGGGAAACCTTAAGAGACTGTTAAATGCAGAGAAAAAAACTGAGGGATGCTGGAGCATTTTTGGGGGGGATGGGCTAAATGGGTGATGGACATTAAGGAGGGCACTTGCTGGGAAAAACACTGGGAGTTATATTTCAGTGATGAATCACTAAATAACTGACAATAAAATCAAAGCTTTCTTTCTTTCTTCAAAGAAAAAAAAGAGTAAAGAATTTTTGGAATAAAAAAAGAATTCTGGGGTGCCTGGGTGGCTCAGTCGGTTAAGCATCCGACTTTGGCTCAGGTCATGATCTCATGGTCCATGGGTTTGAACCCCACATCGGGCTCTATGCTGTCAGTTCAGAGCCTGGAGCCTCCTTCAGAATCTGTGTCTCCCACTCTCTTTCCCTTCCCCACTCCCTCTCTGTCCCTCAAAAAATGAATAAACGTTAAAAATTAAAAAAAAAAAGAATTCCAACCCTAGTGAGAATTTTCAGGATCAAATAGGTCTATAATGGAAATACCATGACTTGGGTCAGAAGGAAACTTGACAACATAAAAAATTAGGTGACACCCAGCATAGGTGTCATTCTTAAGGGAGGATGTAGTAGTGTCTTAGGCTAAGAAAACATAGCTATGAAAACAGATATAATTAAGAAAAAAAACAAATAGTCATTGAAAATTTGGATAAGACACTGTCAGAATTAAAGCATCAAGTTTGACTGTGTTTTCCCTAGTAAACTGAAAAAAATGGAATAAAACAGTTATGCTAATAAATGGCAAAATTGGAACTGAAACTACAGTGCCATGGAAACCAACTTATTTTTCATTTTGATATACAGTATAACAGCCCTATTCTTTTGTAAATCCAGCAATTCAAATCTTTTTTAGAATGTATCCAAGACTGCTGAAAGAATGGAACATGTTAAGAGTCCATATGTCCTTTTCCCCAACTAAGATGAACTATCCTAAAAATTCAAGTATTTTGGAGATATCCAGAAAACTTTCCTGAAGTGCTCTGCTGTTTTCATTCTAAAGCTTTATACATTGGGATGCACACTGGATTCTACATCAATTGTTGCCTTTGGTTGACTAATTGAAAAGGCAGAATGGAGGCAAAATGTTAACCCCCACATCAGTAAGCAACAAATCCTCACAAATCCAAATCTACTCTTCCTGCAACAACCCAGGCTATTTTTTGTATCTTGGAAACCCAACATGAGGGACTGATGGCAAGAGTCCTTGAAATATTTCTACAGAAGGTGAACTTGGAGAAGGTAAATACTGCACTCAGAAGCTGAGTGAGTCCTCCATTGTTTTTCACACTTTTATTTAAGCATTTCCTAAATTTAAAGATAAAATCCATGTGAAAATCAGAATACACTACTGAGCCTCTCCATTTTTTTTCTATTTTCCCCACCTTTATTGAGATATAGTCAACACGTAACATTGTGTAAGTTTAAGTATTGATTTGATACACTTATATGTTGCAAAATGATTACCACTTTAGCCTTAGCTAAATTATGTGACATAATTAGCCTGCATCAATTATGTGACATAATTACCATCTCTCTTTTGTGGTGAGAACATTTAAGATCTATTCTCTTAGCAACTTTTAAGTATGTAATACACACAGTATGATTATCATCACTCTGCTGTGTTTTAGATCCCTAAACCTTATTTATCTTTTTTTTTCAATATATGAAATTTATTTTCAAATTGGTTTCCATACAACACCCAGTGCTCATCCCAAAAGGTGCCCTCCTCAATACCCATCAACCACCCTCCCCTCCCTCCCACCCCCCATCAACCCTCAGTTTGTTCTCAGTTTTTAAGAGTCTCTTATTGAGCCTCTCCATTTTTAAGGCACTTTTGTTTTAAGGAATTCAACAAAAGTGGAAGAAAAAGTAAATTAATGGCAAGGACAGATAGTTTCTCAGATATTGATGGCAGCAGCCCAGTTCTGAGAAAATATACAGAAATATAAGATACAAAGAAACTTAAAACTGTAGTTTTGTCTTCCCACTTATAAGTATTTACAAAAAATATTATGAATAATTTACAATAATTCACAAGTCCCCTTATTTGGGGCCACCGACAAATAACAAATCACACTATAATGAAAAGCCAATTAGTCACTATTGGAAAGTCAAGAAGTTGTAAAAAGGAATGCTGAAAAAGACTGAGGAAGATGCAAGTGACACTATCTAATTAAATCATTACCACCTCCTCAACATGATCCTCCCCACCCCCAGGAAATAAGAAATACTTGGCAAATGGTGCAAACTAATGAGCAAAATGAGGGAAATGGGCAAAAGTGAGGGAAACTCAGAACTGGGAATGAGAGAAATTTATGTGTTTATTTTCTCCAACTTAATTTTTTCGTGTGTGTGTGTGTGTGTGTGTGTGTGTGTGTGTACTGGAGTCGTGAATATGCAATTTCTATTGACTTATCTTGTTTTACATAACCCAGCAAAACATCCAAGGTCTAGGTGATTTTAGACAATCATCTACATGTTCTTTCTCTTCTGAAGTTTCCATGCAAATAGGTCCTCCTCTAGAAGAATATGCCTTGTCTGCCAATGTGCTTCATAATCTGTTAGTAAGGGACCTGCTGTCCAGTTCTGTAAACCACAGGCTATGATATTCTATAAAAAGGATGCAGTGTTTCTGGAGAACCTAAGACGTAAGCCATATAGTTTGGTAAATATGTGCTTTCTGAAACAAAAGGACATAGGAAAGTGGCAGTCTCACCTAATGCTGAAAAATTACACCCATATTATAGGAAATAGATCTATCTTTATGGGTTCTAAGAACAAATTATAGCAGTTTAATAAAAGGGATTGATTCCATTGTTATCAGTTACAATGAAGAAAGAACATGTTCCTTATTTTTAGCTTAACTGTATATAACAAGTAATCAGAAAGCTATATAAACAGGGTATAATTTAAAAAGGACATGTACCTTGTATTTGTCCATATTACCTGTCAGAAAGGAAGAAAAAATTGTCAAGGAAGGTCAATTTGTTTATAGATTGTGCATGATAAAGAAGAAGTCACAACTATGGTACCCAACTTTGCCACTCTCTTACCTACTGTGGCTGAGTCAGCTAAATATTTTTTTTTCTCTATTAGACGTGTTTACTTTTGTATTTAAACCTTTACCTGAGGAGTCAAGGTTCCTACTTAAGTTAACCCATGGAAGCTTTTGATTTTTATGGCAATTGATTCTTCAGGATTCAAAGATTTGCCTACTTATTCTCCTTGCATTTATAAGAAAGCTTAAAGAATTTTTCCACCTTAAGTTTCTATACTAATCCAATACCAGTCGATTTATTGTTAGCTGCTAATATCTTACATGCTAGTAAAGAGGATACTTTAGCTTTACCAAATTTCTTAGTCTCCCAGGACAAAAATCTTGGATAAGTTTCAGTATTATCAAACTGAAGTCAGATATTTGAGATATGTATTATTGGACAACAAATGGAAGAGAGTTGCATCCTGAACTCAGCCTAATATACAAATGAAAGAATGTACCACATATGCACACACAAAACAAATCTCCACCAATTTTGAGTGTTAGTTGTGGATCTTGCCTGTTAAGAAAAGGCTAAGTCTTTCCTGAGATGTTATATGAAGTATCAAATTGTAGTCAACGTAAGTTGAAGAACCCTTTCAAAGTCTTAAAATAGTTGTTGTTTCCTCAACGATACTAGTTTTTAACTTTGACAAAACCTACATTTTCTGTCATGAGATTAAGGGTGATTCTAACAGTGTGCTTATTCAAAGAATTAGTGCCTGGATATAAGCATGTTGCCTACTGTTCTGTGTTATTAGATTTTGTTTCTCTGGGAAAGCAAGGGTGTTTTTAATGCATAGTAGCATCACTCTCCTGATAGAAAAAGCACGGGCTTTGACCTTGGGACACTTAACTCACTAACATATCATCATATTATTATTTTACAAGTTCTTAAGATTCATTCATCTCTCAGTGTGCTGCCTAACTATGAACAAATATTATTGTCTAATCCTAATGTTATTCTGTGCAAGTGTAACCTTTAAACCCTTCTACTATATTTCAAGGTCCTGATAACATACGTTGAATATGACTGTCTCATAGTTATTGAGGTAGACACTGAACCCTGCTATGAGTTACCTAATATTCTTAATACCAATGCTGATTTAATATTGTTCATTGATATGTCCTGTGTTAGAGACAGAGGAATATAAAAGCATCTTATGCAATAGTCAACCCTCATGAAATTTTAGAGGCTTTTGTTTTCCCAAAAACAGTCATTCAAGTGTGTAGCTGTTATACAAGTTGTTACATTAGATATCAGTCTTCTAAAACAGTTTTCCAATTTTATCAAAGTATAATTGGCATTCAGAATACCTTGTTTTATTGTGCTTTGCTTTTTTCTGCTTTGCAAATATGGCATTTAATATAAATTGAAGGTTTGTGGCAACCTTACATCAAGCAAGCCTATAAGTGCCATTTTTCAACATTAATTACTCACTTTGTGTTATTCTGTCGTATTTTGATAATTCCCTCAATGTTTCAAACTTTTTCATTATTATATTTGTTATGGTGATCTGTGATCAGGGATTGTGACTAAAAACTCAGATTATGGTAACATTTTTTAGCAATAAAGTATTTTTGGATTAAGGTGTGTATATTTTTTAGGCAAAATGCTATTGCACACTGAATAGATGACAGTGTGGTATAAACATATCTATATGCACTGGAAAATGAAAAACAAATATTTTATTCACTTTATTGCAATATTAGCTTTATTGCAGCATATTGGAACCAAATCCACAATATTTCTGAGGCATGCCTATACAAAAACAAACTCTCTCTCCTAAGTCCCTGGAAATTATCATTCTATTGTATACTTTTATACCCTTGACTATTTTATATGCCACATATAAGAGGAATCATGTAGAATGGGGGGGGGGTTGTGACTGACTTATTTCACTTAGCATAATGTCTTCTTTTTTTTCCCCTCCTTTTTTTTTTTTTGTTTTGGAATTTTTCTTTAATTTAAATCCAAGTTAATTAGCATATAGTACAAAATGATTTCAGGAGTAGATTCCTTAATGCCCCTTCTTCATTTAGCCCATCCCCCCTCCCATAACTCCTCCAGTAACTCTCTGTTTGTTCTCCAAATTTAAGAATCTTTTCTGTTTTGTCCCCCTCCCTGTTTTTATATTATTTTTGCTTCCCTTCCCTTAAGTTCATCTGTTTTTATATCTTAAAGTCCTCATAGGAGTGAAGTCTATGATATTTGTCTTTTTCTCTGACTGACTAATTTCACTTAACATAACGCCCTCTAGTTTCATCCACGTAGCTGCAAATGGCAAGATTTCATTATTTTTGATTGCCGAGTAATACTCCATTGTATATATATACTACATGTTCTTTATTCATTCATCCTTTGACGGACATTTGGGTTTTTCCATACTTTGGCTATTGTTGATAGTGTTGCTATAAACATTGGGGTGCACGTGCCCCTTCAAAACAGCATACCTGTATCTCTCAGATAAATACCTAGTAGTGCAATTGCTGGGTTGTAGGGTAGTTCTATTCTTAATTTTTTGAGGAATTTCTGTACTGTTTTCCAGAGTGGCTGCACCAGTTTGCATTCCCACCAACAGTGAAAAAGAGATCCTCTCTCTCTCTCTGCATCCTTGCCAACATCTGTTGTTGCCTGAGTTGTTAATGTTAGCCATTCTGACAGGTGTGAGGTGATGTCTCATTATGGTTTTGATTTGTATTTCCCAGATGATGAGTGATGTTGAGCATTTTTTCATGTGTCTGTTGGACACCTGGAAGTCTTCTTGGAGAAGTGTCTATTCATGTCTTTTGCCTGTTTCTTCACTGGATTATTTGTTTTTTGGGTGTTGAGTTTGATAAGTTCTTTTTAGATTTTTGGATACTAACCCTTTATATCTGATATGTAGTTTGCAAATATTTTCTCCCATTCTGTTGGTTGCCTTTTAGTTTTGCTGATTGTTTCCTTCGCTGTGCAGAAGCTTTCTATTTTGATGTCTCAATAGTTCATTTTTGCTTCTGTTTCCTTTGCCTCTGGAGACGTGTTGAGTAAGAAGTTGCTGCGGCCAAGGTCCAAGAGGTTTTGCCTGCTTTCTCCTCGAGGATTTTGATGGCTTTCTGTCTTACATTTAGGTCTTTCATCAATTTTGAGTTTATTTTTGTGTATGATGTAAGAAAGTGGTCCAGGTTCATTTTTCTGCATGTTGCTGTCCAGTTCCCCAGCACCACTTGCTGAATAGACTGTCTTTATTCTATTGTATATTCTTTCCTGCTGTGTCAAAGATTAGTTGGCCGTACATTTGTGGGCCCATTTCTGGGTTCTCTATTCTGTTCCATTCATCTGAGTGTCTGTTTTTGTGCCAGTACCATACTGTCTTGCTGATTACAGCTTTGTAATATAGCTTGAAGTCCAGGATTTGATGCCCTGGTTTTCTTTTTCAAGATTGCTTTGGGTATTCGGCATCTTTTCTGGTTCCATACAAATTTTAGGATTGTTTGTTCTAGTTCTGTGAAGAATTAGTGTAATTACTTCTAGGTTTATACATTTTGTCACAAATGATAGTATTACTTTTGTAAGGTTAAATAATATTCCATTGTATGTATATTTTTCATCCTTTGATATATTGACGGATATTTCAGTTGTTTTTATGTCTTGGCTGGTGTGATTAATTCTGCAATTTAAATGGTAGCACAGAGATCTCTTTGATATTCTGATTTAAATATACACCCAGAAGTGGGTTTGCTGGATCATATGACATATATATATACATATACATATATACATATGTATATGTATATGTCTTATGATATATATATCATATATATATGTATATTTGTTTTTGTTACCTATGGGATATATATACATAGCAAATATATATATAGCAAATATATATATAGCAAATATATATATGCAAATATATATACATAGCAAATATATATATAGCAAATATATATATAGCAAATATATATATGCAAATATATATACATAGCAAATATATATATCTGTGCTTTTGTTACCTGTGCTTTTCATGTCATATCAAAAGAAAATTTCCTAACTAGTCCAATGTCAAGGAGCTGCTTTTCCCTTCTGTGTTTTTCCAGAAGTTTTAAATTTTCTGTTCTTACTTTTAAGTCTTTAATATATTTAGAATTGATTATGTATATGTTGTAAGACATGGGTCCCATTTTATTCCATATCTATATCTATATCATCTATATCTATCTACTATCTATCTATCTATCTATCTATCTATCTATCTAATCTATCTCTATATCTATCTATCTCTATATCTGTCTAATCTATCATCAATTTATCTATCTATATGTAGAGAGGGAATAAAATTGAGAATATATATTGAGGAATCCTTGCGCTGTTATCCATAATGGCTGTAAAAATTTACACTCCAAAAAACAAGTACCAGCGTCCCCTTTTGTCCATATCCTTGCCAATATGTTTTGTAATTTGTGTTTCTGACCATAGCCATTCTAATGCATGTGAGATGATACCACAATATGGTTTTGATTTGCATTTCTCTGATTAGTGATGTTGAACATCTTTTCATGTACCTGTTACTCATTTGTAGGTTTTCTTTGGGGGAAATATATATTCTGGTTATTTCTGTCATCTATCTATCTACCTATCTATCTATCAATCTATCTATCTATCTATCTATCTATCTATCATCTATCAGGGTGCCTGGTGACTCAGTCAGTTAAGCGCCCAACTTAGCTCAGGTCATGATCTCACAGTCCATGAGTTTGAGCACCGCATCAGGATCTGTGCTGACAGCTCTGAGCCTGGAGGCTGCTTCGGATTCTGTGTCTCCCTCTCTCCCTGCCCCTACCATGCTCATGTTCTGTCTCTCTCTGTCTCAAAAATAAATTAAAAATTTAAAAAATTGATCATTTATCTATCATCAATCATCTGTCTATGTATTAGCTATCTATCTATCTACCTATCATCTATCTATCATCTATCCTTTATCTCTATCATCTATTTATTGATATTGAATTGAAGGAGTTTTTATTAATAATATATTTTAGATATTATACCCCTATCAGATATATAGCTTGCAAAGATATTTTCATTTTTAATTTATTGATTAATTCCTTTGCTCTGCAGAAGCTTTTGATTTTATGTAGTCCCAATTGTTCATTTTGGCTTTTGTTACCTGTGCTTTCCATGTCATATCAAAGAAAAATAAAATTCCTTCCCAGTCCAATGTCGAGGAGTTTTCCCCCTTGTGGTTTTCCAGAAGTTCTACATTTTCTGGTCTTACATTTAAGTCTTTAGTGTATTTAGAATTGATTATGTGTATCTTGTAAGAAATGGGTCCCATTTTATTCCTTTTTATATAGATAACTACTTTCCTCAGTATCATTTATTGAAGAGAATATATTTGCCCTATTTTGTATTCATGGTGCTCTTGTTGAAGGGCACATTAGTTGTATCTATGTATGTGGATTTATTTCTGGGCACTCTATTCTGTCCCATTGGTTTATGTGTCTGCTTTTAAGCCAATAGTTTATTGTTTTGCTTACTATAGTTTGTGATGCAGTTTGAGGTCAGGAAGTATGGTGCCTTTAGTTTTTTTTTTTTATTTTTCCTCAAGATTTCCTCAACTTTCTGAGGAAATTTTCTGTTCTTTATGAACTTTATAATTGTTTATGTGAAAAATGTAGTTGGAATTTTGTCATAAATTATATTCAATTTGTATATTTCCTTGGATCATCAGGAAATTTTAGCAATATTTATTCTTCTAATCCATGAACATAAAATAACATGTTCACAAAATATGTTTTCATTTAATTATGTTCTTCAATTTATTTAATCAATATTTTATATTTTTTAGTATACATAACTTTTACTCTTTTTGTTTAGGTTTATCTCTAATTATTTTATTATTTTTGGTGCTGTTGTAAAGAAGATTGTTTTCTTATTGAGAGTTCATTGTGTAGAAAAAAACTATTTTTATATGTTGATTTTGTATCCTTCAACTTTACTGAATTCTCTTATTAGTTCTAACAGTATTATGGTGGAGTCCTTAGAGACTTCTATGTATGGATCATGTCATCTGTAAACAGAGTCAATATTACTCCCTCCTTTGTAATTTGATTGTGCTTTTTCTTCTCTTGGCTAATTTCTCTGTCTAGAAATCCAGGAGTATGTTGAATAGAAGTGGAATTGTCATCCTTGTCTAGCTCCTGATGTGAAAGGAAAAGTTTCCAACTTTCCATCTTTGAGTATGATGTTAACTGTGAGTTTGTCATATCTGACCTTAATAATGTTGAGATAGTTTCCTTTTAGACAGAATGTGTTGAGTGTGTTTGTTATGAAAGGGTGTTTAATACTTTCAAATGCCTTATCTGCATCTAAAATAGTCAAATATATATTTTTAAATTTTTGATTCCCTTAATATGATGTATCACATTAATTGATTTGCATAAATCAAAAAAAAGTTGTCCATCCCAGAGATAAAGTCAGTTTGGTCATAGTGCATGATACATTTAATGTGATATTAAATTCGATTTACTGGTACTTTGTTGAGGATATTTGCATCTGTGTTCATCAGATATAGTATTTTTTATTTTTTTAATATCTTTGTCTGGCTTTGATATCAGGGTGATGCTGGCTTCATAAAATAAGTTCGGGAGTCTTCCTTCCTCTTAAATTGTTAGGAGAGTTTAAGAAAAATGACATTTATTCTTTTTTAAATGTTGCTACAGTGACCAATTCTGTCATTTTTTCTTGGGCTGTTCTTTCTGAGAGGGTTTGAGATTATCATTTCAATCTCCTTATTTACTATTGATCTGTACAGATTTTCTATTTTTTCATGATTAATTCTTGATGGGTTGTATGTTTATAAAAATCAATCCATATTTTCTAGGTGTCTAGTTTATTTTTGTTTAAGTTTTTATAGCAGTCTCTGAATTTCTTGTATTTGGTGTCAGTTGTAATGTCTCATTTTTTAATTTATAATTTTTTTGTTTAAAAGTTTTCCCTTTTTCTTAGTCAATCTAGCTAAAGGTCTGCCAGTGTGTTTATATTCTCCAAAAACAACTCTTATTTTTAAAAATTGCTTTCTATTTTTTTCTAGTCTCTATTTCATGTATTTTTGGCTCTCAGCTTTATAATTACTCCCTTTAACTAACTTGAGATTAGTTTGTTCTTTTTCTCATTCTTTCTTTTTTTCTTAAAGTAAGAATTTATTGCTATAAACTTCTTTCTTAGAACTGCTTTTGCTGCATCTCAAGATTTAGTATGTTGTGTTTCTATTTTCATTTGTCTTAAGGTTATATATATATGTTATATATATATAGGTTATATATATATAGGTTATGTATATATAGGTTATATATATATAGGCTATATATATACAGGTTTTATATATATATATATATATATATATATATATATATATTTCTTTTAACTTCTTTGTTGCCCCATTGGTTGTTCAAGAATGTGTTCTAATTTCCACATATTTTGGAGTTTTCTAACAATCCTCCTATTATTGATTTCTTGTTTCATACCACTGTATTTGAAAAAGACACATGATAATCTTAGTAATCTCAAATTTGTTAAAATGTGCTTTGTGGCCTAACATATGATGCACTTTAAGATTTTCCATGTGTGCTTGAAAAGAATGTGTATTCTGAATTTGTTGGATAGAATGTCCTGTATATATTTGTTAACCCATCTGGTATTAAATCTTATGTTTTCTTACTGATTTTCTGTCTCGATTTTCTATCCCTTATTGAAAGTTTATTATTAAAGTTGACTACTATTATTGAATTATATATTGCACCTTTTAGTTCTATCAAAGTTTACTTTGTCTAGGTGTTTTGATGTTGTACACATATATATATTTATGATTATTATATCTTTTGTTGAATTGCTCCTTTTCATTGATCCTTTTTTTTTTGAATAATCATTTTGCCTTTATTTATTTTATAAGACAAATTGCACCCAACACGTTGGCTTAACATATAATTTACCTTATTGATTAAGTGTAATGTGAGTTAGTATCTTAACAATTAAATCCATTTAGTGGTAAGTTTTTGTGGCCTCTTTGAGTTCATGGACCAGCAATTAGGAAATGCTGGTTTATCTGAACAGAAAATGGTATAACAAGAACAAATAGAAGAATAGCTAAACTTTATAAGTACAAATAATGTGTTAGGCACTATTCTAAGTCTTTGACACAAATTACGCCATGGCTTGCTGGCTTGCTTGCATTTATTTATTTATCTATTTATTTATTTATCTCTTATTACACTTTTTTTCTTGTTGTCTAAAAGTCCATCTTGTCTGATATAAATAGAGCCATTCCTATTCTCTTTGGTTATCATTTCCATAAAATATCTTTTATCATTTCTTCACTTTCATCTTATGTATATTATTAAATCTAAGGTGAATCTCTTGTGGACAACATCTGTTTGGGTCTTGTTATTTTATTCATTCAGGTAGTCTATTCCTTTTTATGAGGTTTTGATTTTAATTCCATTTAGTCAACACACAAATTTATATTAGTTTCAGTTGTACAATATACTAATTCAACCCTTTCATACATCATCCTGTGCTCGTAACAAGTGTCTTCCTTAATCCCCATCACTTATTTAACCCATCCCCAAACATACCTCCCCTCTGGTAATCATCAGTCTGTTCTCTATAATTAAGAGTTGTTTTTTTTTTTTCTTAACATGTCTTTCTCATATTTTCCCTTTGTTTGTTTGTTTTGTTTTTTAAATTCCATGTATGAGTAAAATCATATGGGACTCATATTTCTGACCAACTTATCTTTTAACATACTCTCTAGTTCCATCCATGTTATTGCAAATAGCAAGATTTCATTTTTATGACTAATATATAGATAGGTAGATAAAGATATAGATAGATATAGATATAGATATAGATGATATAGATATAGGTATATAGATATATAGATATGGATATGGATATAGATATAGATGATATAGATATAGATATATAGATATACCACATCTTCTTTATCCATTCATCAATAGATGAGCACTTGGACTATCCATATCTTAGCTATTGTAAATAACGTGGCTATAAACAGAAGTGTGCATGTATCCCTTTGAATTAGCCTTTTTGTGTTCTTTGTGAAAATATACAGTAGTGCAATTCCTGGACCAGAAGGAATTTTATTTTTAACTTTTTGAGGAGCTTCCATATTGTTTTCTGCAGTGGATGCACCTGTTTGCATTCCTATCAACAGTACGAGTGTTTCTTTTTCTCCACATCCTTGCCAACACCTGTGGCAAGGTGGTATTGGCAAGGTGATTATCGTGGTATTGTGGTATTGATTTTAGCCATTCTGACTGGTGTGTGATATCTCATTGTAGTTGTGATTTGCATTTCCCTAATGATAAGTGGTCATTAGCATATCTTCATGTGTCAGTTGACCATCTTTATGTCTTCTTTGAAGAAATGTATTTTCATATCGTCTTCCCATTTTTAATTGGATTATTTGGTTTTTAGGTATTGAGTTTAATAAGGTCTTTATATATTTTATAAAGTAACCATTTATTAGATATATCATTTGATGGACCATTTGATAGACCTTCTCTCGGTCCATCGGTTCCCTCTTAGTTTTGTTGATATTTCCTTCATTGTGCAGAAGCTTTTTGTTTTGATGTGGTCCCAATAATTTATTTTTGCTTTTGTTTCCCTTACTTCAGGAGGCATATTTAGAAAGAACTTGATATGGCTTCTGTCAAAGAGGTTACCGCCCGTGTTATCTTCTAGGACATTTATGGTTTCACATTTAGGTCTTTAATCCATTTTGAATTTATTTTATGTGTATGGTGTAAGAAAGTGGTCCAAATTCATTCTTCTGCATGTCACTGTCCAGTTTTCCCAACATTATTGGTTGAAGAAACTGTTATTTTATCCATTGGATATTCTTTCCTGCATTGTCAAAGATTAATGGACCATATATTGTGGGTTTGTTTCTGGATTTTCTATTCTGTTCTATTGATCTATGTGTCTATTTTTGTGGTACTATCATACTGTTTTGACCACAGTAGCTTTACAATATAATGTGAAATCTGGAATTGTGATGTCTCCCGTTTTGTTTTTCTTTTTCAAAATTGCTTTGGTTATTTGGGATCTTTTGTAGTTCCATACCAATTTTACTATTCTTTGTTCTAGTTCTGTGAAAAATGTTCCTGGTATTTTGATAAGAATTGCATTAAATGTGTAAATTGCTTTGGGTAAATATAGACATTTTAACAATATTTGTTAATCCAATTAATGATCATGGAAGGTTTCTCCATTTCTTTGTGTCATCCTCAATTTCTTTAATCTGTGTTTTATAGTTTTCAGAATTATGGATCTTTCATCTCTTTGGTAAGGTTTATTCCTAGGTATCTTATGATTTCTGATGCAATTGTAAATGGGATTGATTCCTTGATTTCCCTTTATGTTGCCCCATCATTGGTATATAGAAATACAACAGATTTCTGTACACTGATTTTTTATCCTGCAACTTTACTGAATTTGGTATCTATATGGTATGGTCAATTAATCTTTGACAAAGTGGGAAATAATATCCAACAAATATACTGTCTTTTCAACAAGTTGTGTTGGGAAAAGTGGGTAGAAGCATGCAAAAGAATGAATCTGGACCATTTTCTTACACCATACACAAAAACAAATAAAAATGGATTAAAGAACTAAATGTGATACAGGAAACCATTAAAATCCTAGAGAAGAACACAGGCAATAATCTCTTCGACAGAGGACATAGTAACTTCTTTCTAGATATGTCTCCTAAGGCAAGGAACACAAAAGCAAAAACAAAACAAAACAAAACAAAAAAAAAAAAAGCAAAACAAAAAAAAACACAACTATTGGGACTACATCAGAATAAAATTCTTCTGCACAGCAAAGGAAACAATCAACAGAACTAATAGAGAACCTTCCAAAGGGGATATTTGCAAATATTTGCAAATGACATATCCTATAAAGGGTTAGTATCCAAATCTATAAAGAACTTATAAAATTCAACATCCAAAAAACAAACAATCCAGTTTAAAAATGGGCAAAAGACATGAACAGATATTTTTCCAAACATACAGATGGTCAACAGACACATGAAAAGATGCTTATGATCACTCACTATCAGGAAAATACAAATTGCAGCCATAAGGAGGTATCACTTAACACTAGTTAGAATGGCTAAAGTTAACAACATAAGAAACAAGTGTTGATGAGGATGTAGAGAAAGGGGAATTCCCTTACACTGTTGTTGGGAATGTAAAATGGTGCAGCCAATATGGAAAGCAGTATGGAGGTTCCTCAAGAAGTTAAAAATAGAACTACCTTATTATCCATCAATTGCGGTATTAGGCACTTACCCAAAGAATACAAAAATACTAATTCAAAGAATACATGTACTTTGATGCATCATTATCTACAATCACAGCATTATCTACAATTTACAATCACCAAATTATGGAAATAGCCCAAACGTCCATTGACTGATGAATTAATAAAGAAGATAAAGAAGTGGTATTATATATATATATACTATACAATACTACATATACTATGTATATATATATATACTATATATATACATATACTATATTATATACATATACTACACTACATATACTATATATATATATGATGTGTACCATATATATATATATATAGTGTGTGTGTGTGTGTATGTATAAACTCCCTTTTCTTGTTTGCTTTCTTTCTTAAATTCCAAGCTAAAGTGTATTATACTAAGTGAAATAAATCAGTCAGACAATGACAAATACCATATGATTTCACTCATATGTGGAATTTAAGATACAAAACAAATGATGATAAAGGATCATAAATGAAAAAAAGAGAGAGGAAAACCAAGAAACAGCTGGTTATCAGTCTGCTCAATTTTTCTATTTCTTCCTTTTTCAGTTTTGGTAGTGTACATGTTTCTAGGTACTTATGCATTTCTTCCAAGTTGTTCTTCCAAGTTATTGTTTTTCAAAATATTCTCTTATAATTGTTTGTATTTATGTGCTGTTTGTTATTTCTACTCTAATGTTTATAAATTTATTTATTTGGGTTTTTTTTCTTTTTTCTTTTTGATAAGTCTGCCTAGGAGTTTATCAATGTTAGAAATTTTTTCAAAGAACCACATCCTGGTTCCCTTGATTTATTCTATCTTTTTTTGTTTGTTTGTTTGTTTCTATATCATTTACTTCTCCTCTAATCTTTATTATTTCCTATATTCTTCTGGCTTTGGGCCTTGTTTATTGTTCTTTTTCTAGTCCTTTAGGTGAAAGATTAGGTTGTTTATTTGAGATTTTTCTTGCTTCTGGAAGTAGACCTGTATTGCTATAAACTTCTCTCTTGGAACTGCTTTTGTGCCTCCCAGAGGTTTTGGACCATTGTGTTTCCACTTTAATTTGTTTCCATGTACTTTTTAAAAATTGTTTTAATTTTTACTATTTAGTTTTGATAGAGAGATAGAGCGAAAGTGGGGGAGGGTTAGAGAGAGAAGGAAACACAGAATCCGAAGCAGGCTCCAGGCTCTGAGCTGTCCACACAGAGTCTGATGCGGGGCCCAAACTCACGAATCGTGAGATCATGACTTGAGCTGAAGTTGGACGCTTAAGCAACTGAGCCACCCTGGCACGCCTGCTTTCATGCACTTTTTAGTTTCTTTTTTTATTTCCTGGTTAAAAATCATTCATTATTTAGTAGCATGTCACTTAACCTCCATGTATTTGTGGTCCTTCAAGATTTTTTCTTCATATCATTATAGTCAGAAAAGATGCATGGTTTGACTCTGATTGTCTCGAGATTTTGAGGCTGGTATTGTTTGGCTAATATGTGATCTATTCTTTAGAATTTTGCATGTGCAATTGAAAAGATCTATTCTGCTGTTTTAGGATGAAATGTTCTGAATATATCTGTTAAATCTAGCTCTTCCAGTGTGCCACTCAAAGTTGTTTCCTTATTTATTTTCTGTTTAGATGATCTACCCATTGATATAAGTGGGGATTTAAAGTCCCCAACTATTATTGTATTGTTAGCAATTAATTCCTTCATGTTTGTTATTAACTGCTTTATATATTTGGGTGTTCTAGGTTGGGTATATAAATATTTACAATTATTATATCTTCTTGTTGGATTGTCTTCTTTGTTATTATTTAATGTCCTTCTTTGTCTCCTATTATATAAAAGTTTTAAAGTTTATTTTGTCTAAAATAAGTACTGCTACTCCAGCTTTCTTTCGACAAATATTTGCATGATAGATGTTTCTCCATTCCCTCACTTTCAATTTTCAGGTGTCTTTGGGTCTCAAATGAGTCTCTTGTAGGCAACTTATAGATGGGTGTTTTTTAAATCTATTCTGTCATTCTATGTTTCTTTTTTAAGTTTATTTTGAGAGAGAGAGCAGGGGAGGAACAGAGAGAAATAGAAGGGAGAAAATCCAAAGCAGGCTCTGCACTGTCAGCCCAAAGCCCAATGCAGGGCTTGAAATCACAAACCATGAGATCATGACCTGAGCTAACTCCAAGAGTAAGACACTTACCTGACTGAGCCACCCAGGTGCCACAGTCACCCTATGTCTTTTGATTGGAGCATTTAGCCTACTTACATTCAAACTAATTATTGATAGATATATATTTATTGCCATTTTATTATTTGTTTCATGATTGTTTCTGAAGATTTTCTCTTATATCCTGTATTGTTTTCTGTCGTTCATGTTTTCCTGATTTTCTTTAGTGATATATTTTGATTTTTTCTCTTTACTCTTTGCATGTTTATAAGTGGTTTTAATATATGGTTACCATTAGGTTTGTATATAATGTGCATGTAGAAGTCTATATTAAGTTGATTGTCATTTAAGTTTGAACTCATTCTTTTCACCTCTACTCCCCACATTTTAGGTATATGTTATTATATTTTATATCTTTTTTTTAGTTCCTTAACCTATTTTTAACAGAAATATTCATTTTCACTGGTTTTGTTTCCTACCTTCACACTGTCACTTTTGTTCTCTCCTTTCCATTCCAAGAGTCACCTTTAGTATTTCTTGCAGGCTGGTTTAGTGCTCACAAACTACTTTAGCTTTTGTTTAAGAAACTCTTTATCTCTCCTTCTATTCTGAATGACAGCGTTGCTGGATAATGTATTCCTGGATGCAGCTTTTTCCCATTTAAATACATCATGTTAATCCCTTCTTGCTTGAAAATTTTCTGATGAAAATATCCTGCTAGTCTTATAAGTTTCCCCTTGTAAGTTAATGACATATTTAATCTTGTTGCTTTTGAGGTTTTTTGTTTATCACTATATTTTGTGAGTTTAATTACAATATGTCTTGGTGTGGGTCTGCTTTGGTTGATTTTGATGGAAGTTCTCTGTATCTCCTGGATCTGGATATCTGTTTCCTTCACTATATTCAAAAAGTTTTCTGCTATTAGTTCTTCAAATAAATTTTCTGCTCCTTTTTCTCACTATTCTTCCTCTGGAACTCATACAATACAAATGTTATTACATTTGAGTCACTGAGTTCCCTGAATCTATTCTCGTTTTGTGCAACTATTTTTTTTCTCTCTTTTGTTCAGCTTGGTTACCTTCCATTACTTTCTTATCCTCTGCTTCTTCCATATTGCTATCCATTTCATCAAGTGTGTTTCTCATTTTATTTACTTAACCTTTTATCTCTGCTATGTTATTCCTTATCTGTGTTAGGGTCATCACTGATGCATTCTACTCCTTCCTCAAGTCCAGTGAGTATCTTTGTTATCATTACTTTAAATTGTCTATCAGAAATGTTACTTATATCTGTTTTACCCAGATCTCTGGCTGTGGCCTTGTTCTGTTCTTTCATTTGTAAAACATTTTTCTATCTCCTCATTTTGTCTTCCTCTCTGTGTCTGTTTCTGTGTGTTAAGAAAGTCAGCTATGTCTTTTGCTTTTGAAAATAGTGACTTTATGAAGAAGAGGTCTTGGGGTGCCATGCACTACAATGTCTCCTCACCACATGTTGGAACTTCAGGAGGTTACCTACGTGTGTTGCTTACATCCTGCTGTTGTGTCTGGGTCGCTTTTACTTTCAGTGAGTGTAGTCATCTGCACTTCCTCTCCTCCTATTTTAAGCTGTGATTTCTCTCTGTGGTGTTAGTAGGACCCAATCAGGCCAGGTCTGAGGGGGTGTGCCCACTGGGGAACTTGGGGGTGACTTGGTGGTATTAGCAAAATTTGTTGTTGTTGTGGGCCACTAATCCTATGCCAGATCCCTAGAATTGCTTTGGGAGCTCCACGGCTTCCAGGGTTCACAGCTGGGCATGAAGCAATGGCTGGTCTCAGTGAGGTGGCCAGGGGCCACATGCAGTGGCAGCTGTGCAGCTGGTGGCTGGGCACAACACATGACGGCTGCTGGGGCCCATGTCCTGGTGCAGCCTGGTGTATGTGTGTAGCAAGTGTGGCAGCTGTGTGGCTGAACAGAGTGCATACATGGCTTTTACAAACATTTTCACAGCAAGAACAGCCGGCTTGGAGTGGCCTTGTCCTCAGGAGAACTCAGGGAAATGGTGCACTGCCACTGAATCAGGCAGCAAATGTCTGTGTATCCCTGCCTCTGGCAGGTGGCTCTGTGTTTATGTTGTGGGAAAGGGAGGAAAATGGCATCCGCCAACTCCCTTGTTTTCATAAAAGTTCTTCAACATGCTCCAAAATCTGTATGAGTAGATCTGTCTTCTGTTTTTCCTCAGCATTGTGCAAACTGCCATTTTTTGGTTGCCTCTCCATGCAGGCTGCTGTCTCATTAAAGGCAGTGACCCAGCTATAACTCACCCTCCCTGTTCACCCAGTGCTGAGTCAGCAAACTTTTAAGGCTCTAGGCTCCAAGTATCACTGGTTTTATGAACTCATGGAATTTATAAAAGGCTCTGGTTTTTAAAGCAAAGCATTATGAGAATTTGTCTTCCCTGTGTGAACTGCCTGGTGCAAAGGCCCATTTCTCTTCCCCCTCAACATGCACAGCTCCCTCTTTCCTGTGGTCAGCCTCCTTCTACCTTTCTGATCTTCCTAAATTTTAAGCTTCGGCTTCCTGTCTATATTTAGTTGCGAAGTTTGTTCTTCCAGCCCTCAGATTGCTCTCTGGTTTGTTGACTTGGATGTGGATGATATCTAGTTGAAAATGTGGGATGTGATGGGCTCAGGGACCTCCTATTCTGACATCTTCCCAGGAGTTTTTCACTCTATGTCTTTTAACTCATTAGTTTAATTAATTCACATTGAAGGTAATTATTGACAGGTAAGCAATTAATATTGCCATTTTGTTAATTATTCTGTTTTATTTGTAGTTCTTTTGTTCTTGCTACCTTTCTTTGTGGTTTCATGATTTTTTTGTCTATATATGGTTTATTTACTCTTCAGTTTTTGTATATTTACCATAAGCTTTCTTTGTGGTCACCATGGGATTCACATTAAACTACTTATAGTTATAATGGTCTGATTTAATCTGATAACAACCTCAATGGTACACTAAATATCTACACTTTTATTACTAGGGTTAAAGTAATATATGTGCCATTGTACAGTATTATAATATTCTATTTGTCTGTATACTTACCTTCACTAGTGAGACTTGTATTTTCATATGCTTTTTTGTTTCTGTTGAGTGTTCAGTTTTTAACTTGAAGATTAAGTTGAATCCACCACTTAAAGTGGTGACAAATTCCCTCATTGTTTTGTTTAATTGGGAAAGTATCTCTTCTTTATTAAAAACAATGTTTTATAGGAGATACAGGCTACCAGTTAGGAAGTAAATAAGCCATGGGAATAAAAGTAGAGCAAGAGGAATATAGTCCATTAAATTATAATACTGTTGTATGAAGACAAATTGTAGCTACACTTATGGTAAGAATAGCATAATATATAGAGATGTGGTAGCATTCTGTTGTATACCTGAAACTAACTGTGTGCCAACTATACCCAAATGAAAAAGGGAAAAAAAGTTTATTCTTTTTAAATAAATCTTGCAAATGATACATGTTAAAATGTAAACAAATTTAAAATATTAAAAATTTAAAATTTTTTTCCAGGATTAATATTCTTGGTTAGCAATTTTATTCTTTTAGTCTTTTAAATACACCATCCCTTTATCTCCTGGCATGCTTGGTTTCTACTGAGAAACTACTTATAGTCTTATGGGAGTTCCCTTGTATAGCTAGGTTGCTTACATATTGCTGCTTTTGAAACTCTGTCTTTGAACTTGACAATTTAATTATGATGTGTTCTAGTATATGCTTATTTGGTCAAATCTGTTGGTGACTTTTGGGCTTCATTAATTTCTTTTTTAATGTTTATTTATTTTTGAGAGGAAGGGAGACAGAGAGAGGGAGACACAGAATCCAAAGCAGCCTCCAGGCTCCAAGTTGTTAGCACAGATTTTGATATGGGGCTCAAACTCACGAATGGTGAGATCATGACCTGAGTTAAAGTCGGACACTTACCTGACCGAGCCACACAGGCACCCCCATTAATTTCATTTCCCTTCCCAAATTTGGGAATTTTCAGCCAATATTTCTTTAAATAGAATTTCTGCCCCTTTTTGTCTCTCTTCTTCTGGGACTCCCATAATGTAAATATTGTGTTACTTCATAGAATTCCATACTTCTGTAGGCTTTATTTACCCACTTTAATTCTTTTATATTTTTGTCCCTCTGACTGGGTAATCTCAAATGACTAGTCTTCAAGTTCATTAATTCTTTCTTCTGTTAGATTGAATATGCTGTTGAAGTTGTCTATTAAAAATTTTTACTGTGTTATTGTATTGTTTATTTCTAAGATTTCTGTTTGATTTTTTATGGTTTTAATTTTTTTGGTTAAATTTTTTTGGTTCATGTATCATTCTCCTGATTTCATTCAGCTGCCTATGTATGTTCTTTTCTAGTTCCCTGAGTTTCTTTTAGACAAGTTTTTTGTGTTCTTTATCAAGCTGTTTGTAGATTTGTTTATTTAAAAATGGTTATTGTAGCTTTATTGGTTTCCCTTGATAGTGTTATATTTCCCTAATCTCCTCTAGTCCTTGTGTCCTTGTATTGGTATCTGCACACTTGAGAAAGTAGTCACATCTTATAGTATTTACAGCTTGGCTTAAGAATGAAAAGTCCTTTACCAATAAGTCCAGCCTAAGATTCTGGGTAGACCAGCTCTTAGCATACATGGACCAGCAGGGAAAGCTACCAGTGCTGTTAGTTTCAGTGGGAACATTAGCTGTGCCCTGAAATTGCAGGTGCCCTTGGATGGACTTTGTCTTCAGGTAGGGACATTGAATGGACTGTTCATTAAGATGGTGATCTGGCTGAACTTCTTCATTAGTTGGGTCCTCTCGATGGGCTCTGCAATTTGACAGGACTACTGGTTGGGCTCTAAGTTTCACTGGGGTTTCCTGCATAGGCATTACTGATGGTTGGGCTGCTAGCTTACCTCTCCAGGTAGGCAGAGGACCTGGTTGGGCTCTATAGCTGGGATGCAAGTTGGACTCCCTGGTTGGGTAAGGCTGGTTGGAGGCATTCCTTGTTGTAGCAATGTTACTGGCAAGATATCCGATTTTCCAAACTGCTAGTGGGAGCACAGGCCTTCTGCTAAGATTTGCATCACTCATGAACCCATTTCCCTGTGTACCCATGTCCCTTTTCCCTGTTTCTAACAGTCCCCATGTGGTCTGCCAATTCTAATTCCTCCTGTTCCATATAAGACAAGAGAGAAGTGGGCATCTCAGTATCCCAAAACACTGGAGAAGTTGGATGTATTCTCCACTTTCCCCCAGTGGAGAAATCATGGGCCAAGGAGATAGTTCCTGAGGAAGATCTGGTACTGTGCCAGCGTGGGGGAAGGTGACAAGAATAAAATGAAACCTTTACTCTGACCCTTTTTAATTTTTTTAATCAATTTTTGTACTCCCCAAGTCTGCTAAAACATTACCTGTGAGGCCTGTGATTCTCAGAAAGGCATTTTTGTTTGTATATTTGCTAAATTGATTTTCCTGTGAGGGAATTAAGGCCAGAGACCTCCTTTTCTGTCATCTTGCTGATGTCACTCCACATTAGCCTTAAGTCTTAAATATGTATACTGATAACAAATTTGTGTTTGTGATTGATTATGCAACCATCCGACTTTGAAAGAATAGAGGTTTTTGAACACTGATAACAACTAAAATATGACATGCTGATTAACAAGAATCATGGAAATTTCTCTAAAAGATTTATATTATTTATTATAAAATTATAGTGGAAGACAAGATAAAATATTTTTGAAAAGGGAATTTTTAGACCAAGCTGTGAAAAGAGTTACTAAGTTTTGGACTGATAAAGTGAAATGTCCATTACTCATATCCAGGAACTTCTAACCATGACTTTAGAAATATTTACTTCTTTAAAAATTAGAAAATTAGATATCAAGAGGAGCTAAGAAGAATACCATTGGAAAATGTGAATTATATTATAGGACTTTTCTTTTACCTCAATCATATATGTGGGTGGCTTTTTCAAACAAGCAGCAAACTCATTCATACAGAAGGAATATGGGGAAAATTTGGGAATTGTGTAACATTTGTATAGGATTAAATAATTTAGGAAATTACACAAATATGTGCTGTTTGTCAGGAAAAAAATCTTTATAAGAAACATATAAGTCTAAGGTCAATGTTACCTGAGATATGATGGCAATTGGACTTTATTTAGATTCAAACTTTAGAAGGTTTTACATATTTTTAGTAACGTTGTACATGATGTCTATATGACCACACATATGTCTGTAAGCTAAAGCTGATGCTTACATTGTGAACAGTGCCTGACTAAATTATACCATCTCAACTTTTGGAATTCCTAAACATGTATAATTCAATAAAAGAAGTCATTTTGTATCTGTGGTAATTCACAAGCTCTGTAATATCTTATAAGGACTCAAAATTTGATAACTGTTAGTCGTGTGTAATCTGATAGGCAAGTGGAATGAATAAACCATTCCATAAGAAAGTATTTGACTAAATTAAATCAAGCTGCTGACTCACAGTGACCCAAATTCCACTGATTTTATTAAAAATAATATTAACTCTCTGTTGTAAGTATGTACTTCTTTCTTTGAATTTGGAAAACTTATAAATTTAGGGTTTAAGCCTAACCCTTTACCTGGTACAATGAAAAAATAGTCATAATCAGATATAATAAAGAGTTTGTGGGTTTCCCTGGGCTAATTATGCCATTATGTGACCAGGTGCTGAAAAATATCCCCCTGAGGAAGTGTATTATCATTATGGAACAGGAGGCTTGGTCTGCATTAAAGTGTAACAATGACAGACTGGTGATCATCACACTAGACAGAATCCTACCAGGTGATGTTGATAACGTACTACCATCAAGGTAAAGAAGAACCCAAGTGAATGCATGCTTCACATATGAGACCAACACCTACGATTGAGCAAGTTTTAATTATTAAGGATAATTAAGACATTTTAAGGATAAATTATTTAGACAGTTACTTATAATAACATGAAAGCTGAAGAGAAATCTCAGCTTTCTGAAATCAAGAACTTTAAGGATAAATTCTTTAGTTACTTACAATAACATGAAAGCTGAAGAGAAATATTTAATAGACAGGATAGATAAGTTGCTTTGTTAATGTCTTCTTATATTATCTTGACCATTATAATTTTGATATTTATTCTAGTT
This sequence comes from Acinonyx jubatus, assembly GCF_027475565.1. Taxonomy (NCBI): domain Eukaryota; kingdom Metazoa; phylum Chordata; class Mammalia; order Carnivora; family Felidae; genus Acinonyx; species Acinonyx jubatus. Next base: position 23,656,688 of record NC_069386.1, read on the forward strand.
AATATTACTTGTGCATGAAACTTAGAGTATTCACCTTTTAGTTTTGAAATTGTGTCGCTTAACTTCAAGGAATTTTAAATTAATTATCAGTTGTCTCGAATATGGGTTGAGCACTTCAAGAATCCTCTATTTTTGTCATAGTACATCAGATCCACGAATTTTATCATTTAAATTTAGAATAAACAGAAAATTTAAAGTGTCATAAAGTGATCAATATTACCAAAAAAAGCAATCTTAAAAAATAATCTTCAATGTTATTGAATATACTGATGGGAAAGAATTTACATAATCAAGTTTAATACAATTATATTCAAACTGACAATTCCTGAGCAATGACACAAAATCCAACTTCTTTCTGTCTTATATAGCCATAGGGGGCCCATTTAACCATACTGAAATAGATGTGCAAATGAGGAAGAAACATTCCTACCCAAATATTAAGAGTTAGTTACTTCGGAAGTCCCCAAATATATCATTACATAAAAATGAACCTACAGCGTTTAGGACTTAGCAATCCCCAGTTTCCATACTTTAGATTTATATGATTATTAAATTATGGGGCACCTGGGTGGTTCAGTTGGTTGAGCGTTGGCTCAGGTCATGATGTCAGTTTGTGAGTTCCAGCCCTGTGTCAGGCTCTGTGCTGATAGCTCAGACCTGGAGCCTGTTTCAGATTCTGTGTCTCCCTCTCTCTCTGCTCCTTCCCCACTCGTGATCTCTCTCTCTCTCTCTGTCGCAAATAAATAAACATTAAAAAATTTATATGATTATTAAATGAATACCTTCAAATTTTACTAGTGAAAATGTGGATTAATTCAATTCTATTTCTATGCCTTAGGTTTTACCATTATAAAAAGTTCTTATGTGAAGATTAAAATGGTGCCATTATGAAACTAAAAGAGATTTATTAAATACTATATTTATAAGTAAATATAAAATTGACCAAATTGCAAACCTTATTTGTATAGAAATGATGAAATGCTGAAGAACATATTTAGTGCTTTGGGACAATTGCAGAAACATGTAATTAAGATGCAAACAAGATGAAATAAAAACCTAATGCAGGATACAACAATAGAGAAAATGGAGAATGGAGTTGGGAAAGAATTTGGAACTGGCCATCCAGAAATGAAATCCTGCTTCAAAAAAATAGCTAAGGAATTTTCATAAGCCTTCACTTGTATAACTGAACAACTAGTTATTCAATAACTACAGTATATACTTAATAGTACTGAACTACAAGATTTTACCTACTTAGGAAAACCAGATGTTTGGCATGATACTACCTCTGGATTGATAAATAGTGTTGTAAAAAGAGTAATCATGTTATAGAAAAAGGTGAAATTTGGCGACTAAAGATTGAAACTCCTGAAAACCAAACTAATAAAATTAATTTTACAAAGAAACATAAATTTCTTCTATATGTATGTGAATCTGATATGCTAGATGGGTGCCTAAACTTCAAATGAAGCAATGAAACATTGAAATCAACTTACTTGGCTGAAACAGTCTACGTGCTTATAAGTGGGTAATGATTTATTTAAATTACCAATAATTCCAGAGATGCCTTGGTGGCTGAGTCTGTTAAGCTTCCGACTTCAGCTCAGGTCATGATCTCCCAGTCCGTGTATTCAAGCCTCACATCAGGCTCTGTGCTGACAGCTCAGAGCCTGCAGCCTACTTCAGATTGTGTGTCTCCCTCTCTGTCCCTCCCCAACTCATATTCTGTCTCTCTCTCTCTAAAAAATAAACATCAAAAAACTAAATATATAAATATATATTTATATAAATATTATGTAAATATATAAATATAATTCCTAATAGTTTCACACATTTAGGTTCCATGCTTGGCTTTTTTGGTGTCTTATAGCAAGACATACTTCTAAGAGTTAGATCTTTCTATTATAAGAGGTGAATGGCATACTTTGGTGACAGATTAATTCCACATAAGTCACTGGACTAGTAAAGATTCATCCTCAAGCAGGGTTTATTCATTAGTCAATCTGGATATTGGGGTGTTCTTATTGAATTACTGGTCTACTTAATGTGATACTATGACAAAGTTTTTACTTATTACCTGAATTTGATGTGATTAATAGTGAAGAAAATTTTGACTCATTGGTATCCAGATATATATTTGATACTTATCTGGGTGTCTATGTGACTAAAGCAATATATTTTTAAGCTTAAATGATATTCTAATAGTGGCATGCTGTTTTAAAGTCACTGACGAACTTTTAATAAAGGATCCTGTCAACAATGATAACAATGTGAAATTAAGTAATTTTCTATTTGTATTAAACCTAAAATTGATTCTACTAATGAGAAACATAGATGAATTTCAGCTCTTAAATATTATGTTAATGTCATATTTTCAGTATAGTAAGTTGTATGCTATGAATTATGGAAACTTCTTGGAAATGAGTACTATTCCCAGTGACCTAATACTTTTTTGTAAATACTGTTTCATGTGGCTTCAAGTGTGTCATTTTAGAAGAGTTCATGTGCAATGGACCATGCCAAATGATATTGTTATAACATCCTTTGAATTTATATATGTATATATATTAAATTACATATATATGTATATATATGTAATGATAAGTGGAATGCTGTGTTTTTCTGACACTATCTGAGTGGCTTTCCAAAAAAACCTGTATTGTGTAATTCATGTGTAAGGTGATCAGTAGTCTACAACCTCTGTAATAGGTCATTATTTTGAGTACTGACCAAATTGTATCATTAAGGAAAAGCTTTCAAGAACCATACTCCAAGAGAGACTTAGGTTTATGTGTTGATACCTGTCCTGTTCCTGTACACCTAAAATCATCATTTCAGAGAAAGAGCACAGTTTGGCCTTAAACTTGGGGGAATTAATATAAGTCAGGTGCCTAGCACTGAATATATCAAAACTCTTGTCTGAATCAGTACCACAATTGTCTGGTAAACATCTTCAGGTATGAGTGTATGTATGCATTTGGAATGTCATAGCTAGGGTCAAAAGTGAGAACTTATTGTCTTCAAGAGTGATGATGACTGAAAGTCATGATCAAGAGGATTATGGTAAAGACAAACTCATCATAGGTGAAGGTGAAATTCTGGGGTAGGATTGTCGGAACATGTTGGAACTCATTACTTTTCTCTAGGCATTTTATTTGGGGCTTGAGACAAGGAATTCTTGAAAGAAACTCATGTTAACCAATCCTGTCTATGCGCTCAAAAGTGAAAAATAAATATTCCTTCTATAAACTTTGTTTCAGGGATTTATAATTCTTAAGAGCTGGGAACATTCAAGATTCAGTCCTTCCCTGTTTTTCTCTTAATGTGTCTTTGAGTAAGACATCTTACCAAGGGTTGAAACACTGCATTGATAGTATATTTCTGGTTTTCTTTGGTCACAGATATATGTCAAAAAGCAATTGACTGGAGAAGATGCTCTTCTAGGGCATACAAGTTTACACATTAGGTAACTTGGATAGAGATATGGATTTTTTCTGAATAAGTGACTGATAAATGCAATGTGATTTTATTACAAAATCTTTTGTTTGAACTTGAAATTTATATTGAAATTGAGAAAAAAATAGATCCACTGGTTCTCAGTACAATGTTTAATATTCTCATTCTACATACAAGATAAAATCAATCTCTGTAATTTTATGGGATTTTAACTGCTTTGGGTTACTTTGGAGTCATTGAAAATTTTTCTGTATCTAAACTACTATTAAGTAGTTCTACTGGTTATAGGACTAAAATATGAAACTTAAAATTGTGTGTATCCATGAAGAAACACATATAAGAATTCCAGATCCTGATATGATTCCATTATTACATATAATAAGGATATGCAACAAATGATGCTCAAAGTTCTAATTTACACTCTGAATTGGCTAGTGTCACCAAACCAGCATTATAAATTATTATTCTCAATTTAGTGACTATATTACTTGAAGCACTCTCAGGAAGAAAACTACTTTTTTACTGAAAATTTATTGAAAGGATATGAGACTTTTTTGTGCTCTGGTTCTCACTCCATTTTGCAATTTTCTTTGGCCTAAATATACAAGTAAACATATGTACACTAATTATTGTATTTTCCTTGTTCTGCTTTTGTCAAAATTGTGACATTTAAGAGAACTAACAACATAATACAATGGCTTATTGGTCATGATCTGAAAACCCACTTATATAGTTCCAAAGAATTCATAAAATGGTCACAATTTCAATCATCCTGACCTCTTATTAGGTTTTCATGTGGCTGAAAGAGTATGATTTTATGTGAATTTATATGCAATGAACCATGGCAAATACTCTGACATGAACTCTTGACTGGATAGAATATTATTGGCCAATGGATATCTCCCATGTTCACAACCACCACATGAAAGTTTACCCCAAATTAAGAAACCTGTATAGTCTTTTTTATGCTTGGTAAATGAAAGATGCATGAAATCTGTAAGAGGTCATTTTTTGCAGATATGGTCATAAGACTTCCTTAACATAGAGCATGGATAAATCACAACCCGGGACAGATGTAACAATATGTTTTGCAATCTATCTTACAACTAACTACACAGATAATGACTTTGAAAAAGAGCACTGTTTGCTGCCACAGAATGAAGCTATGTGAGTCAGGTGTCCATGATGATATATGACAAAAGTCATATCTATTTTGGCATCACAAATTACAAAATCTATATCTGATAAACATATACAGGTCAAAGCATATACATGGGTAGGTAATGCCATAGCTAGATCAAAGTTGAGAATTCATATTGTCTTGAAGAGAAATTATGACCTAAAAATCATGCTCAATAAAATTACAATGAAGCCCAATGTAGTCAATAATGCCAAAGCAAAACGTTGAAGTTCCATATTTCCCTTGTAGAGTAATGCAATTTGGTTCTTCAGGCAACCAGTCCCTTCAGGGAATCTCTTATATAGGTTTCATGTCAACAACACATCCTCAAGTTTAAGCTATATTTGGTGAACTATATTTCATCACAAAAAACTGTTCTTCAGAGCATCCCTTAGTTATATTTTTATCATTGTGTTATTCAGTTAGAAATTTTGGAAATAATTGTGCTGTTTCATTAAAATCTGAAGTGATTGAATATGTTTGGTCATAGATATAGGTGACACAGAAAATTGGATGATACAAAAAGCCTGACTTAAGGAGATAAATAAGTGACTCTTTTCAAAAATGTAAATACTGTAAAGGGTTGATTTATGCCTGGAAATCAGCCCATTGGAATAGTACCCCTGCAAACCTTTTAGTTATACCTAAAATGGATAAGATTCCAAATGGATGAAATATTTCCTCCACTACCCCTCCACCACAGAAACATTACCGTCTGTGCCCAGATTGAAAACTAACCGTAATACATTGATACACTGAAGAGATAATAACTTCTGGGATCTTCACTGCATACTCAAAAGAAAATCCCAAAAGGAAGGATCATGGCCATGACATCCAAAGAGTGAAATGCAAGAATTAATCTGCCAATTGGTATTGGCTAAAAAAAAAACTGTTAAGTATTCAGATAACTACATTGTGACCCCTGAGTATTAGGGCTTTAAAATTTCAATTTAAGGAATTGTGGGTTATTGGTGATGACAGTTTTTCCTAATTGGCCCTTTAATCTGTTTGATTTTGCCAAATGAAACACAAGCTTCACATTTGACATTCTTCTCAAGACACAAATCCTTTAGAAGCTGGCACCATAAAGGAAAAAGATTAAAAAAAATTAGGAAGAAAAATTTATCATATATATATATGATATTGAGATCTTTGAAGCTTTGTTCAAAGAAGAGAAATAAAGATATATATTACAAAGAAAACCTTTTGCATTACTGATTGGAAGATCTTGATAACAACATGAAAGAGGAGTCTGAACAAAAAGAATATGTTATTCAGATCATGGCCTAAAAAGCCTTATGCAAGGGTTTGTCTCAGTGATGGGTATTGAGGACATTTTCAAGCCACTGGCTATCTGTCTCAATAAAACTAATTCTACATGATTTTACAGGGTCATTTTATGGGTGTTCATGGCCAATAGTCACGCCCAATTATCCACATACGAGTACTGCTGTCTAGACAAAAAAAGAGCCATAAATTTGATTTTATCAGACATGTCCTGAACTCTTTTCCAATCTAGAAACTTATTTACAAGGACTTCTCTTCGATGTTGAATCAATGGTGCTTAGCATTTTCATAAGCTAAATTTAAATGTATTTCTTAGAAATTAATTAATTAATTAATTAACAACTTTATTTTGTATTGATTCATTCATTATTTTATCCATTAATACTAGGTGAATCATGGAATTTCAGACTTAAGATAACAATCCCCTCAAGGCAATCCCTTGTGGTGTACAATGTCTATAAGATTCCATGTACCTCACACTTGCTCATATTTTAGGCTTTGTTTCATGATCCATGATCCATGATACAAAGGAGCCTTTATTTTGGATAATTCTATAGCTTTTTCCCTCCTTGCGTCTTCAGGTGAACGTTTTGTCAATGGTTAACTTAATGATATGAGGTGAGATGATGCCTTTGATGATAGATACAGGCCACAAAGAACATGGACAAAAGGAGAGGCTCACCTAAAGGCAATAAATGTTTGACTCATTTTGGAAAACTAAATAGTAGAGAGTTGATTTTCTTCCTGAGTGAAACCCTACAGGATAGAATCTCTAGAAAGCATAACTTTGTCATTTTCAAAGAAATAGGTAACGTGGCAGTGGAGGATATCATTCTTTCATGGCCACTGGGAAACATGGCACAAGTAAGTAGGTGTTCAGGTTGAAGAAAATATCTCAAATACACTTCAAAGATGATAACAGTTGGAGTATGCATTTGAATCTCAGAACACTTCCCCTAGAAAAGGTTCCAACCATGGTGTTCAGAGGGTAAGATGCAAAACTTTACCACACCCATGGATCTTAGTTGCAGGATACTGAAGAGGATTCAGATAGCTAACTTGTGACTCCATAGATTGATAAAACTTCCAATGACAATTTAACAAATTGTGGGTTATTGTTATTGCTAGCTGTTCATGATGAGAACTCTGACCAGCTAAGTTTCACCCAAGAGGGCACTAGTTTTCATACCATTTGAAGAATTTATTTGGGGAAAATTATGTCTTAAAGAATGGACAATCAAGAATACAAAAGCTCTGTCAAAAATACTTTCATAGATATAAATTAGAAAAATTCTTCAGAATCATTAAATCAACTCCTTCATGAGATCATGTTTCTTTTATAAAATAACTGGAACCATACACCTGGATTATGAAGTGTAAGCATCACACTTTAAACAGTGTTAGCAGGATATGGAAGACAATATAAACAAAACATACATGGCTTTTGAAACATGAACTGGAAGTTCTAGTGCAGGGATCTCCCTAGATGATAGGGAGCAAGTATCTTTTAAAAACTTCAGATGTAGGTTTTCCAGAAAACCAATTCCATATCAATTAATATCATCATTTCAAGAGTGTTCCTGAACAATATTAAATTACTGCTCCAAGAAAATCAAATATAAGCAAGAAAAATTAATGAGCCATAAAAGTAAAATTATGAAAAACATAGAGAGTTTACAAATAAAGAATTCAAAGTCTGGGCCTTTGAATGAGTGTAAATCTATATATATAAATGAAGACTATTTTCATATTTAACATTTATTTATGAATGAAGATACATATGGATTTGCTAAAGCATTATAATTATACATGAATTTATTGATTTAGTCTAAATACATTCATTTATTATGTAATTAATGAAAGTGTAAGAAATATAAAACAAAAATGGCACATATGGGAAGGTGGCTTTGACAACTGTTCTACTTCTCTCTACACAGAACACATCCTCAGATGAAGATTCCCCGTCCCCACATGCACATATGTCAGCTTGGCTCCAGGAATAGGCACAAACTCATGTGGCACCCGGGCTTCCTGCTTTCCAGAAACCATCTCTGGTAAGCATGTTCAGGTGGGAGCACATGGACATGTGGGGAGTGCCTTAGTCAGGTCGATGATAAGAACTTATATTGTCTTTAAGACAGATGATGACCTAAAAATCATATGCAATAAAATCACACTGAGACTCAGTAGAGAGCACAATCATGGGTAAGAATCCCAGGATGCCATGTAGCACTCAGAGAGTGATAGAATTTGAGGCTTGAGATTACCAATCCCCAGAGGTATCCCCCTGTGTCCATCCACTGTCAGTGGGATTCCACATTCCCAAGATATGCTCATGCTGTAGGCTTTGTATGCAAACACATAGTTCCTCCCAAGACACCTCATTTGGAGCTATTCCTTAGCACCATTGGTCTTCTTGTGTCTTTCAGCGGGATTTCATGACCAGGATCTCATCGTTGACTCCACCATGTGAGGTGAGTGAATGCATCTGACCAGAGACAGAGGCTGCAGAGGATATAGGGTGCGTGGGGAGGCTCTCTTCAAGGCAATGCTTGACTTTTAGTCAGGATGGAGACATTCATAGCCATCACATTCTTTGTGACCATCAGCCCTACACAGTAGGAGGTCAAGAAAGTGAAACATTATCATTGCACCTGAAAGGGATCTTAATGTCCAGGGAGGACAATTCTCCTCCATTGGAACACAGGCCACATTAATTTGTATCAGTTTGTACTCAGCGTGAGGCCAATATTGCTAATGCACTTCAGGGACACTAAGTACTAGGTGGGCGATGAAGCCTCATGCAGCATCCAGCAGGGCAAGGGACCAGCCCAGGGCATCCAGAGACAGTGGTGCAGGAATATAACTGGGGGGGGGGGTCTTCTTAGCTGGACATTAGACAGAATTCTAATAGCAGAAAGATGGCACCTGAGAAGTGCTTAATTCTTCCCCAGGTCTAGAGACATAGCTGTATAGACTAGGTCCTGTGTGGTGTTCCCCATCTGCTCACTGGTGGTGGCTTCTAGGTATAATGGGTCCACTGGTCTCTTACCAATTGATGTGGAGCAGTTCCTGCAGATGCCATCTATGTGGGTAGCCAGGACCCTGGGAAGAGCAAAACCACTCTAGCATGTATGTTACTACAAGTGAGGTTGAGAATTTTGAATAGGATGGTCATGACTCCCCCATGAGATCCCTTTCTATATGCACCCTTCCACCAAAGAGGAAGGGTGTGATTACAAACCATACCAGCATCTCTCCCTGAATCACATTCACCACCAAATCATGAAGAGAGAAGTTGGTCTCAGCAGGGACATATAGACATTGCTCTTTGAAGATGTGGATTGTGATAGGATGCACAGCAGGGCACTCTATACCTCAGAAAGACATCTGTCAGGCAGGGTCTAGGGCAACACTTTGCCTGAATGGAGGACAGTGGGCAGCTTTTAGAACTCCTTGTACATGAATTCCTAAGAAAGCATTTCATGGTGCTTTATATCCTGGCTCCCTATGTCCCCAGAAGCCCTGTGCCCAGGCCAGGATTCAACATAGAGCTCATTCCTAGCAATAATTAATGCTGTGCTCTACATACCATGGCCCTCAAATTTGCATGCCACATTCAGGAAAGCAGTGTGCCGGGACTGCTCCTCAGTTGTACATAAATGATGCTCACCCCCCTGTGTGAAAACTCAGAATTTCATTGCTGTGGGTTCAGCTATATGGGTAGATATCCTTCTGCAATGTGCTGGATACTTCCTGTCTTCAATCATTGCATAATAGATTCATGTGTTGAGACATAGCATTCTGCAACTGGAACTAGCAGATGTGGGCCAGAAGGGCAGAAGGAATGCATAAGGTGTTTTAAAAGCTGAAGTGTCTTTTGAACACAAACCACATACCTATATGAAGATGTCACAGCAAAATATATATGAGTTTGTCCCAGCTTCAAGAATAATCCCAAACTCAAGACATGCCACACATCCTACCCTTCAGAAACTATCTCTTGTAAGCATGTTCAGAATGGGGGACCCAGACAAGTGGTGACTGCCTCAGTTGTGTCAATTATGAGAACTCATAATGCCTAGAAAAGACATTATAACATAAAAGTCATCCTAAATAAGATTATGCTGAGGCCAAATGGAATGGAAAATCCTGTGGCAGGATCCAGGGGATTCATGTGGCCAATGGAGAGTGATGGATTTATGACTTGAGGTGACTGATCATTTGACTCCTGGGTTTGGCTCTTCAATGTCCTTAGGCAACCAAATGTCCAGACATGCTCATGATGTGGGGCTTTGTATGCTGAACCATAACTCCTTGGCCTTTTCATGCAATAGACAATTTAGATGGTGCCTTGCCCAAAGAAGATCAGAGCTCCTCTTCCATACACACTCTTGCCAATAAAGTTCACATCTTTGGAAACCAGGAAGCATCTCTCCATAAGGCCCCACTGGACTGATGGTCAGGAAGAAATGAGTGGACACTGCAGAGGACATCTATATATCCTTGTTAGGAGATGGTGATGTTGATGTAATGCACACCAGGCCATTGAACATGCCAGGTATTTTCTGTGGGTCTCCATATGGAAGCATCTGGAGAGGAGTTTTGCCTGCCAGGTAACTGTTGGTCAGCTCCCCAGAGGTCCACTAAAATTCTTGCTGAGGAGGAATTATATTCCATGGTTCAATGGGCTTTGATTACCATGTCTTATACAGACCTGGCCAATCCCAGGATGCCAAGCCCACCCGTTCCTCAAAAGCCAAAGGCCAAGCCTACCAGCCATTGCTTATGATGCTATATGCAACATGATCGAAAAAAACTGACCCATTCATTTGGAGAGAATGTGTAGCAAGAATGCTGCCTAGTGGTGCATGTGCAATGCTCAGACACATGTTGGGGCCAGTTTTCCCAAGATAGTATATACACATACAGGCTGAGGGCTTTGGGTGCCAGGCTGCAGCACTCCCGCCACCCCTCAATCCTTGCTGGAATCATGAGTCAGGCCCCATGAATTCGAGTATCATGCACATGGCCCACCAGGTCAGGGCCAAAGGGGAAGGGTATTGTCATAGCTTCCCTACCTTTCTCGATACAGACCCCATGCCCAAACAAAGATTCCACCTGGCATATAGTGGGAAATTGGCCCAATATGGGAATAGGCCCTGAGCCAGGTGCCCAAATGGCCAACCTGTGCTTCATAAATGATCTCTTGTAAGCAAGTTGAGCTGGCGGAAAGAAGACAGAGGCTCGTGGGGACTGCCTTGGTTGGGTCAATGATGAGAACTCATATGGTCTTGAACAGAGATGATGACATAAAAATCATGCTCAATAAGATTACACTGAGGCCCAATCAAAGAGACAATCATGGGGTGGGATCCAGGAGACCATGGGGCACTTGGAAATTGCAGGCAAATTGGGCTTGAGGTGACCAATCCCTCGAGGCTCCCAGTGTGGCTCTCCCCAGGCTTGGGGGCTTGAATGTGACCAAGTTGGGCTCGTGCAATGGTGATTTGTGTGCTCGTAATTAGTTACTCTGGATACACCTCATTTGCAGCCTTGGATTAGCTCCCTTGATGTCCGTGTGTCTTTCAGTGGAACATCATTGTGACAGGGTCTCGAGGCAGCACCAATAAGAAGAGGTGAGTGCATCCCTGCGCTCATACACTGAGGCAAGGGATTGCGTGGTCCTCCAAGGGATCCTCTTTCCTGCCAGCCTGTAAGCTGTGTTCTCCACTGTAGGAAGGCTGTCAGGTTGATGTCAGAATCACTGAGGCCCTTGGAGGAATGCAAGGTGCGACAGTGGGCATTGGAGCCCCCCACCCATGACCTCCTATGGGGAAAAGTTCCCACCAAAATTTCACGCAATGGGCGATGGAGGAAGATGCTGGGACTGGGGCTACCTGGCTGGACACTAGATAGCTTTGGCATAGCGCGTAGATGGTGTCCAAAAATTGCTGGAAACATGGACTGGACCTCAGGTGGCATTCAGGCTCCTGACTCCTAGATCTTCACCATTGGCCATGACTTATGGATTCATGTCCTTATGGGGCCTGTGGGAATTCCCCAAACTGGATGGCACTTGGCCTGATGATAGCCTTTTGGTTGGTGCCATGAGCCAGGGCATGCTGGGGTTCTTGACTTGTGGCCCAATTCCCAATGAGGTTGAAGTCGCTGGGGAACCATGGTAGCCCCTCTCCTAGCAATAACCTTAAGTGCAAAGACAGGAAGGGATGAGGTGTCCAAATGGGAGACATGGAGGAGCGCTGGTTGGGGATGGCGATGGACACTGGCGGGATGCATGCCATGCCCCAGGACACCCAACTAATTTTTGTGTTGGGTCCCCCAGGCAGCATCTGTGACCTGTTCCAGGACACCATGCCTGCCCATCCATGGCAAAGCCCAAGGCTGGCCCCGCCAATGATGTCCCAGGATTCTGCATGCCCCAGGCCCACAAAGGGGTGTCCCAATTGCACTGTGAGGGGTCATGTGTGGCTGCCCATGTGCCTGATGCTGCAGCCTCCATGATCAGTTTCCTGTGGGGCTCTGATTTCCCTGGTGTCCAGTGGAGCCACTGGGCTGAGGCTGAGGGACTTGGTGCCACGCTGGAGCCTTCCTTCCTGCCATCCCAGGATTTTTGCTGGTGTCATGAATGCAGGCCACCACCACCCATTCTGAGCTCTCTCCCAATGGCAAAAGGTGAAGTACAATGGGGAAGTGCATTCTCATGGCTGAATTGCATCTTTCTGCACAGAGCCCGTGACAGGACATAGAACCCACCTGGTTCAGGGAGGGTAGATTGGCCCAGCTTCAGGAATAGGTCGCAAGCCAGAAGAAAAATTGCCACCCTGCGCTTCACAAACAATCTATGTTAACCATGTTGAGCCGGAGGGCTGAAGACAGAGGCACGTAGGGACTGCCTTAGTTGGGTCAATAATGAGAATTCATATGGTCATGAACAGAGATGATGACTTAAAAATTATGCTCAATAGGATTCTGCAGAAGCCCAATGGAGGCCATTGCACTGAGGTACGATCCTGGAGAATCCTGTGGCCCTGGATTACCACTGGACCCAGGGGCTCGAGGTGACAAATCCCTCCAGGTTACCGAGGGGGTTCTCCTTGGTCTATGGACCTCCACATGCCTAAGACCTGTTCTGGCCCTGGGGTGTTGTGTGTCCATCACTAGTGCTTCTTGACTCATCCCTGGGAATCCAACTAAGCTCCCTCAGCATCCTTGTGTCTTTCAGTGGGACATCGCTTTGTGACCACTTTCTCGCCATTGACCCCACCATGGGAGGAGAGTGGATGCCTGTGTGAGTACCCGGAGACCCAGTGTACATGGGCATGGTGAAGCTGACCTCAGGGCAAGGCGAGCCATCTTGTGGGACTGGGGCTCAAACATCGCCCCAGAGAGGTGGCGTGTCCTTGAAACTCTACCCTGGACAGTAGGCTGTCTGGAAAAAACTGGTCACCTGCAACACCTGAAAGGGATGCCACAGTCCCCCGTGGGATCCTCTTAATTGACAGACCATAGGCTATGTTTTCCAGTGTGGGATGGCTCTCAGGTTAATGTCAGAATCACTGTCTCCCTGGGAGGCACCAGAGTTGCTGTGGTGGGCATTGCAGACAGCCAAGGCAACCGACTGTGGGGATTCCGCCGATTTTCCTCACAATGGGCATTGGAGGAAGGGGCCGGGCCCAGGGCTTCTTGGCTGGACACTAGAACTTTTGGAATAAGGGGTAGAATGTATCTGCTTGCCTGGACCCAGAGTGTCACGTAGGCTTCTGGCTCCAGGTTCTTCACCATTGGCCCAGTCCAATGGTCGTGTGTCCTTAAGGGGCCCATGGGTCATCTCACAGCTGGATGGGGCTTTGCCTGACAATGGCCCTTGGGTCGGTACCACGAGTCAGGGCAGGCTGGATATCTGGACTGGTGCCCCCGAGTCCCAGTGAGGTTGAAGTCGCTGGGGAAACGTGCTGGCCCCCCACCCTTCCCTCACTGTAATCTCAAAGACAGGAAGGGATGGGGTTTCCACACAGAAGTCATGGAGCAGCGCTGATGGAGACAGTGTTGGACGCTAGTGGGATGCCCATCAGGCCTTGATGCCCCAAGGGATGTTGGCACTGCGTTTGCGTGGCGGGCCCCATGCCCGCCCATTCCTGGCAAAACTCAGGGCCACTCCATGAAAGGAAGGCCCAGGTTTCTGCCTGCCACCTACTCGCCAAGGTCTGTCCCAACCACGTTGCAGGAGGACCTGTGCCTGCTGTAGCAGCCTCCATGCTCAGATTCCTGTGGGGTTCTGAATTACCTTTTTTCCAGTGGAGCCACAGAGTCTGAGGGCCTTGTGGACACGCTGCAGCCTTCTTTCCTGCCAGGCCAGGATTGCAGAATTGTGTCATGAATGCAATTCCAGTCCCGCACATTCTGAGATCCCTCCCATTGCCACAGGTGAGGTCTGAGGGGGAAGGTGTTTGTCATTGCTGACCTGCCTCTCTCTGCACAGATCCCACACCCCGACCGAGATCCCACCTGGCGCATGGAGGGGAATTTGGCCAATCATCTGTAACAGACCCCGAGCCAGGGGCTCTCATGGCCACCAAGGACATCACAATCCATTTCTGGTAAGCATGTTGAGCAGGTGGGTAGAAAGCAGAGGCGGGTGGGGACTGCCTTTGTTGGGTCAATGATGAGAACTCATAAGGTCTCGAAGACAGATGATGACCTACAAATTATGCTCAATAGGATTAAGCTGAGGCCCAATGGAGGGCACTGCACTGAGGCGGGATCCTGGGGAACCCTGTGGCCCTGGCATAGCACTGGCACCTGGGGCTCGAGGCAACTGATCCCTCGAGGTTCCTCAGTGCTGCACACCCAGGACTCTGAAACTCGGCACACCTAAGACGTGCTCCCACCCTGGGGCATTGTGTGCCCATTACTAGTGCTTCCCAGGACTCATCCCTGGGAACCCAACTAAGCTCCCTCGGTGTCCTGGTGTCTTTCAGTGGGACGTCGTCTTGGCGACCAGGGTCTCACCATTGAGCCCACCATGGGAGGAAAGTGAATGTCTGTGTGAGTACCCGGAGACCCAGTGCCCTTTGGCGGATTGGCGAGGCTGCCCTCAGGGCAACTCCAGCCATCTTGTGGGACTGGGGCTTTGTCCTCACCCCGGAGGGCTGGTGTGTCCCTGAAAGTCTGCCCTGTGCTGTGGGCTGTCTGGAAAACACAGGTCACCAGAGACACCTGCAAGGGATGCCATGGTCCCCCATGGGATACTCTTACTTGAAAGCCCATGGGCCACATTTCCCAGTGTGGGTGGTGCTCCGGTTGATGTCAGAATCACTAATGCCTTAGTAGGCATGCGAGGTGATGCGGTGGGCAATGCATATGGCCAATGTGACAACCTGCGGGTAAGTGATGCACCCAAATTTCACATTACGGGCTTTGGAGGAAGGGGCCGGGGCTGGGGCTACCTGGCTGGACACTAGACAGCTTTGGCATAAAGGTTAGATGGTATATGAAAAATGTTGGCAGCATGGCCCAGACACCAAGTAGCATGTGGGCTTCTGCCTCTGGATTGTTCAACATTGGCACCGTCTGGTGGTCACGTGTCCTTATGGGGCCCATGAATCATCCCACAGCTGGATGGGGTTTTGCCTGACAATGGCCCTTTGGTTGGTGCCACAAGCCAAGGCACACTGGGGTTCTTGACTTGTGACCCCGTGTGCCAGTGACTTTGTAGTCACTGGGGAACCGTGCTGGCCCATCACCCTTACCTCACCATAATCTCAAAGACGAGTAAGGATGAGGTGTCCCCACAGAAGCCATGGAGCAGCGCTGATGGAGACAGTCTTGGATGCTAGTGGGATGCTGGACAAGGCCCTGATCCCCCAAGGGATCTTGTCATTGCATTTGCGTGGTAGCGTTCGTGGGACTTTCCGGCGCCTCATGCCCGCCCATTCCTGGCAAAACGCAGGGCTGGTCCCTGCCACCCAAGACCCGGGATTCTACCTACCAAAGAACCACCAAGGTCTATCCCAATCACACTACGGGAGGACCTGTGCGTGTGGCCTGGTGCCTGCTGTGGAGGCCTCCATGCTCAGATTCCTGTTGGGCCCTGAATTCCCTTGTTTCCAGTGGAGCCACAGAGGCTGAAAGCTTTGTGGACACACTGCAGCCTTCCTTCACGACAGACCAGGATTTTTCTGGCATCATGAATGCAGACCCAGCCCTGCCCATTCTGATATCCCTCCCATTGTCACAAGGTGAGGTCTGATGGGGAAGGCAGTTGTCATTGCTGACTTGCCTCTCTGCGCAGATCCCGCAGCCCAACCAAGAACCCACATGGTGCACGGAGGGGATTTTGGCCCACCTTTGGGAACAGGCCCCGAGCCAGGGGTCCTCATGGCCACCCTGCTCATCACAGACCCTCTCTAGTAAGCATGTTGAGCTGCAGGTAGAAGGCAGAGGTGGGAGGGGACTACCTTGGTTGGGTCAATGATGAGAACTCATATGGTCCCAAAGACAAATGATGACCTAAAAATTATGCTCAATAGGATTATGCTAAGGCCCAGTGGAGGGCACTGCACTGAGGCGGGATCCTGGGACCCTGTGGCCTTGGCATAGCGATGGCACCTGGGGCTTGAGGCCACCGATATCCCGAGGCTCCCCGTGGGGCTCTCCTGGGTCACTGGGCCTCCACACGCCTAAGACGTGCTCCCGCCCTGGGGCGTTGTGTGCCCATTACTAGTGCTTCCCGGGACTCATCTCTGGGAACCCATCTAAGCTCCCTCCCTTTTTCAGGTGACTTTCAGTGGGACATTGTCTTGGTGATCATGGGCTCACCATTGAGCCCACCATGGGAGGAGAGTGGATGCCTGTGTGAGTACCTGGAGACCCAGTGACCTTGGGCCGATTGGCGAGGATGCCCTCTGGGCAACATCACCCATGTTGTGGGACCTGGGCTACGTCACTACAGCAGAGGGCTGACGTGTCCCTGAAAGTCTGCCTTGTGCAGTAGTCTGCCTAGAAAAAACTAGTCACCCAGACACCTGAAAGGGATGCCATGTTCCCCAGCGGGATCCTCTTCTTGAGGGACCATGGACCACATTTCCCAGTGTGGGAGGGTGCTCTGGTTGATGTCAGAATCACTAATGCATTAGTAGGTATGCGAGGTGTTGTGGTGGGCATTGCAGATGGCCAATGTGACCTCCTGCATGGAAGCGGTACACCCAAATTTCATGCAATGGGCTTTGGAGGAAGGGGGTGGGTCTGGGGCTACCTGCCTGGACACTAAACAGCATTGGCATAACAGGTAGATTGTATCTGAAAAATGCTGGCTAAGGGTCCCAGACCCCGAGTGGCATGCAGGCTCCTGCCTCCGGGATCTTCAACATTGGCACCGTCTGGTGGTTGTGTGTCCTTATGGGGTCAGTGGGTCGTTCCACAGCTGAATGGGGCTTTGCCTGATAATGGCCCTTTGGTTCGTGCCACTAGCCAGGGCACGTTTTGTTATTTGATTTGTGACCCCGACTCCCAGTGACTTTGAAGTCGATGGGGAACCAGGCTGGCCCCTCACCCTTCCCTCACCATAATCTCAAAGACAGGAAGGGGTGAGGTGTCCCCCCGGGAGCCATGGAGCAGCGCTGATGGAGACAGCTTTGGATGCTGGTGGGATACCCATCAGGGTCCTGATCCCCCAAGGGATTCTTTCTGCGTGGTAGCATCCTTGGGCCCTTCTGGCACCCCATGCCCGCCCATTCCTGGCAAAATGCAGGACCAGTCCCTGCCAGCCAAGGCCCGGGATCCTGCCTGCAACCGACCAGCCAAGGTCTGTCCCAATCCCACTGCGGGAGGACCTGTGCGTGGCCTGATGCCTGCTGTAGCAGCCTCCATGCTCAGATTCCTGTGGGGCCCGAATTCTCTTGTTTCCAGTTGAGTCACAGAGGCTGAGAGACTTGTGGACACGCTGCAGCCTTCCTTCCTGCTAGGCCAGGATTTTTGCTGGCATCATGAATGCAGTCCCAGTTCCACGCATTCTGAGATCCCACCTAATGCCACAAGGTGAGGTCGGATGGAGAAGAGGTTTGTCATTGCTGAGCTACCTCTTTCTGTGCAGATCAGCGCCCCAACCGAGATTGCACCTGGCGCACCGAGGGGAGTTTGGCTCAGCATCAGGAACAGGCCCCGAGCCAGGGACCATCATGGCCACCCTGCACATCACAATCCCTCTCTGGTAAGAATGTTGAGCTTGTGAATAGAAGGCAGAGACGGGTGGAGACTGCCTTGGTTGGGTCAATGATGAGAACTTATATGGTCTTGAAGACAGATGATGACCTAAAAATTATGCTCAACAGGATTACCCTGAGTCCCAGTGGAGGGCACAGCACTGAGGCGGCATCCTGGGGACCCTTGTGGCCCTGGCATAGAGCTGGCACCTGGGGCACATAGCAACCCACCCCTCGAGGCTCCCCAGTGGGGCTCTCCCGTGTCTCTGGGCCTCCGTGTGCCTAACACGTGCTCCCACCCTGGGGCGTTGTGTGCCCATTACTAGTGCTTCCCGGGACTCATCCCTGGGAACCCAACTAAGCTCCCTCGGTGTCCTGGTGTCTTTCAGTGGGATGTCGTCTTGGTGACCAGGGTCTCCCCATTGAGCCCAACATGGGAGGAGAGTGGATGCTTGTGTGAGAACCCAGAGACCCAGTGCCCTTGGGCCGATTGGCGAGGCTGCACTTAGGTCAACGCCAGCCATCTTGTGGTACTGGGGCTTCGTCCTCAACCCAGAGGGCTGGTGTGTCCCTGAACGTGTGCACTGTACACTAAGCTGTCTGGAAAAAAAAGGTCAACCACGACACCTGCAAGAGATGCCACGGTCCTCTGCATGATCCTCTTACTTGACAGTACATGGGCCACGTTTCCCAGTGTGGGAGGGCACTCTGGGTGATGTCAGAATCACTGAAGCCTTAGTAGGCATGCGATGTGCTGTGGTGGGCATTGCAGACGGCCAATGTGACCGCCTTCATGGAAGCAGTGTGTCCAAATTTCATGCAATGGGCTTTGGAGGCAAGGGCTGGACCCAGGGTTACCTGGAAGGGCACTAGACAGCTTTGGCATAACGGGTAGATGGTATCTGAAAAATGCTGGCAGTGTGGCCCAGACCTGAGTGCCATCCAGTCTCCTGCCCCTGGGTTCTTCACCATTGGCACGGTCTGGTGGTCTCGTGTCCTTATGGGCCTCAGGGGTCATCCCGCAGCTGGATGGGGCTTTGCCTGACAATGGCCCTTTGGTCGGTGCCACCAGTCAGAGCACGCTGTGGTTCTTGATTTTGACCCCGAGTCCCAGTGAGTTTGAAGGCACTGAAGAACCGTGCTGGCCCCTCACCCTTCCCTCACCATAATCTCAATGACAGGAAAGGATGAGGTGTCCCCATGGGAGCCATGGAGCAATGCTGATGGAGACAGAGTTGGATACTGATGGGATGTCCATCAGGGTCTGATCCCCAAAGAGATCTTGGCATTCCGTCTGCGTGGTAGAGTTCGTGTGACCTTCCAGTGCCCCATGCCCGCCCATTCCTGGCAAAACACAGGGCCGTTCCCTGCCAGTCAATGACTGGGATGCTGTCTGCCATCGACCCACCAAGGTCTGTCCCAATCACACTGTGGGAGGACCTGTGCATGTGGCCTGGTGCCTGCTGTGGAGGCCTCCATGCTCATATTCCTGTTGGGCCCGAATTCCCTTGTTTCCAATGGATCCACAGAGGCTAAGGGCCTTGTGGACATGCTGCTGCCTTCCTTCCTGCCAGGCCAGGATTGCAGGATTATGTCATGAATGCAGTCTCAGCCCCACCCATTCTGAGATCCCTCCCATTGCCACAGGTGAGGTCTGATGGGGAAGGCATGTGTCATTGCTTAACTGCCTGTTTCTGTGCAGATCCCCCGCCCCAACCAAGATCCCACCTGGCACCAGGAGGGGAGTTTGGCCCATCTTCTGGAACAGACCCTGAGCCAGGAGCCCTCAGGCCACACTGTGAATCACAGATCCTCCCTGGTAAGCATGTTGAGCTGATGGGTAGAAGGCAGAGGCGGTAGGGGACTGCCTTGGTTGAGTAAATGATGAGAACTCATATGGTCTCGAAGACAGATGATGACCTAAAAATTATGCTCAATAGGATTATGCTGTGGCCCAATGGAGGCCACCTCACTGAGGCGGGATCCTGGGGACCCCTGTGGCCCTGGCGTACTGCTGGCACATGGGGCTCAACTCGACCAATCCCTCAAGTCTCCCCAGTGGCGCTCTCCCCAGTCTCTGACCCTCCGTGCACCGAAGACATGCTCCTGCCCTGGGACATTGTGTGTCCATTACTAGTGCTTCCCGGAATTCATCCCTGGGAACCCAACTAAGATCCCTAGGTTTTGGGTGTCGTTCAGTGGGACGTCGTCTTGGTGACCAGGGACTTGCCACTGTGCCCACCATGGGAGGAGAGTGGATGCCCGTGTGAGTACCCAGAGACCCAGTGCCCTTGGGCCTATTGGTGAGGATGCCCTCAGGGCAACTCCAGCCATCTTGTGGGACTGGGGATTCATCATTGCCCCAGAGGGCTGACGTCTCCCTGAACGTCTGCCTTTTGCAGTAGACTGTCTGGAAAATACAGGTCACCCATGACACCAGCAAGGGAAGCCCTCAGTGCAATGCCAGCCATCTTCTGGGACTGGGGCTTCATCCTTGCCCCAGAGGGCTGGCATGTCCCTGAATGTCTGACCTGTAAACTTGGCTGTCTGGAAAAAACAGGTCACCCACAACACATGTAAGGGATGCCACAGTCCTCTGCAGGATCCCTTACTTGACGGCCCATGGGACACTTTTCCCAGTGTGGGAGAGCACTCCAGTTGATTTCAGAATCACTGATGCCTTAGTAGACACTCGACCTGCTAGAGTGGGCATTGCAGATGGCCAACGTGACCTCCTGCGTGGAAGTGGTGTGCCCAAATTTCACGCAATGGGCTTTGAGGCAGGGGCCGGACTTGGGGATACCTGGATGGACACTAGAGCTTTGGCATAACTGGTAGACAGTATCTGAAAAATGCTGGCAGCGTGGCCCAGACCCAAGTGGCATGCAGGCTCCTGCACCCAGGTTCTTCACCATTGACACCCTCTGGTGGTGGCATGTCCATATGGGGCCCATGGGTGGTCCCGTAGCTAGATGGGGTTTTGTCTGACAATGGCCCTTTGGATGATGCCACAATCAAAGGCACGCTGTGGTTCTTGACTTCTGACCCCGAGTCCTACTGAGTTTGAAGGCGCTGGGGAACCGTGCAGGCCCCTCACCCTACCCACACCATGCTCTCAAAGATGGGAAGGGATGAGGTGTCCCCACAGGAGCCATGGAGCAGTGGTGATGGAGACAGTGTTAGATGCTGGTGGGCTGCCCATCAGGGCCCTGTTCCCCAAAGGGATCTTGGTATTGCGTCTGTGTGGTAGCATTCATGGGCCCTTCTGGGGCCCCATGCCCACACATTCATGGGGAACACATGGCCGGGCCCTGCCAGCCAAGACCCGGGTTTCTGCCTGCAACCGACCCACCAAGGGCCTGTCGCAATCACGCTGTGGGAAGACCTGTGCATGTAGCCTGGTGCCTGCTGTGGCAGCCATTTTCAGATGCCTGTAGGGCTTGAATTCCCTTGTTTCCAGTGGAGCCACAGATATTGAAGGCCTTGTGGACACGCTGCAGCCTTCCTTCTCGCCAGACCAGGATTGCAGGTTTGAGTCATGAATGCACTCCCAGCCCCGCCCATTCTGAGATCCCTCCCATTGCCACAGGGAGGTCTGATGGGGAAGGCGTTTGTCATTGCTGAGCTGCCTCTCTCTGTGCACATCCCGGGCCCCAACTGAGATCCCACCTGGCACACTGAGAGGAGTTTGGCCTATCTTCAGGAATAGGCCCCAAGCCAGGGGCCCTAATGGCCACCCAGAGCATCACAAACACTCTCTGGTAAGCATGTTGAGCTCAAGGATAGAAGGCAGCGGCGGGAGGGGACTGCTTCTGTTGGGTCAATGATGAGAACTCATATGGTCTGGAAGACAGATGATGACCTAAAGATTATGCTCAATAGGATTACCTGAGGCCCATTGGAGGGCACCTCACTGAGGCAGAATCCTGTGGACCCCTGTGGCTCTCGTGTAGTGCTGGTACCTGGGGCTCGAGGCGACCGATCACTCGAGGCTCCCCAGTGGGCTCTCCAGTCTCTGAGCCTCTGCACACGTAGGATGTGCTCCCGCCCGGGAGTGTTGTGTGCCCATTACTAGTCCTTCCCGGGATTCATCCCTGGGAACCCAACTAAGCTCCCTCGGTGTCCTGATGTCTTTCAGTGGAATGTCGTCTTGGTGACCAGGGTCACCATCTTGTGGGACTGGGGCTTCGTCCTCTCCCCAGAGGGTTGGCATGTCCCTGAACATCTCGCCTCTGCACTAGGCTATCTGGAAAACACAGGACACCCTCGAAACCTGCAAGGGATGCCACGAACCCCAGGAGATCCTATTACTTGAAGGACCATGGGCCACATTTCCCATCAACTCTGGTTGATGTCACAATCACTGATGCCTTAGCAGGCACGTGATGTGCTGCGGTGGGCATTGCTGATGGCCAATGTGACCTCCTGCCTGGAAGCAGTGCACCTAAATTTCACGCAATGGGCTTTGGAGGCAGGGACCAGACCTGGGGTTACCAAAATGGACACTAGATAGCTTTGGTATAATGGGTAGATGGTATCTGAAAAAACCTGGCAGCATGGCCCAGACCCCAAGTGGCATGCCGGCTCCTGCCCCCAGTTTCTTCACAATTGGTACCGTCTGGTGGTCACGTGTCTTTATGGGGCCCATGGGTCATTCCGCAGCTCGATGGGGTTTTGTCTGACATTGGCCCTTTGGTTGGTGCCACATGCCAGGACACGCTGTGCTTCTTGACTTGTGACCCTGAGTCCCAGTGAGTGTGAAGGCACAAGGGAACTGTGCTGGCTCCTCACCCTTCCCTCACCATAATCTCAAAGATGAGTAGGGATGAGGTGCCCCCCACAGGAGACATGGAGCAGTGGTGATGGAGACAGTGTTAGATGTTGGTGGGATGCCCATCAGGGCCCTGTTCCCCCAAGGGATCTTGGCATTGCGTCTGCGTGGTAGCATTCGTGGGCCCTTCTGGGGCCTATGCCTGCCTATACCTGGCAAAACACAGGACAGGTCCCTGCCAGCAAAATCCCGGGATTGTGCCTGCCACAGACCCACCAAGGTCTGTCCCAATCACACTGCAGGAAGACCTGTGCATATGGCCTGGTGCCTGCTGTGGCAGCCTCCATGCTCAGACTTCTGTGGATCTTGAATTCCCTTGTTTTCTGTGGAGCCACAGAGGCTGAGAACCTTGTGGACACACTGCAGCCTTCCTTCCTGCCAGGCCAGGATTGCAAGATTGCATCATGAATGCAGTTCCAGCCCTGCGCATTCTGAGATCCTTCCCATTGCCACAAGGTGAGGTCTGATGGGAAAGGTGTTTGTCGTTGCTGAGCTGCCTCTCTCTGTGCAGATCCCGCGCCCCGTTCTTTATCCCACCTGGCGCACGGAGGGGAGTTTGGCCTATCTTCGGGAATTGGCCCCAAGCCAGGGGCCCTAATGGCCACCCTGCACATCACAATCCCTCTCTGGTAAGCATGTTGAGCGGGCAGGTAGAACACAGAGGCATGTGGGGACTGCCTTGGTTGGGTCAATGATGAGAACTCATATGGTCTCGACAGATGATGACCTAAAAATTATGTTCAATAGGATTACACTGAGGCCCAGTGGAGGGCACCACACTGAGCCGGGATCCTGGTGACCCCTGTGACCTTGGCATAGCGCTGGCATCTGGGGCTCAATGCAACCAATCCCTTGAGTGTCCCCAGTGGGGCTCTCCCTGGTCTCTAGGTCTCCATGCACCTAAGACGTGCTCCCACCCTGGGGCATTTGTGCCCATTAGTAGTGCTTCCCGGGACTCATCCCTGGGAACCCAACTCAGCTCCCTTGGTGTCCTGGTGTCTTTCAGTGGGATGTCGTCTTGGTGACCAGGGTCATGCCATTGAGCCCACCATGGGAGGAGAGTAGATGTCTATGAGTACCCAAAGATCCAGTACCCTTGGGCCAATTGGTGAGGAAGCCCACAGGGAAATGCCAACCATCTTGTGGGACTGGGGCTTCATCCTCACCCCAGAGGGCTGGAGTATCCCTGAACATCTCCATTGTGCACTGGGGTGTCTGCAAAAAAACAGGTCACCCACAACACTGCAAGGGTGCCACGGTCACCTGCAGTATCCTCTTACTTGTTGGCCCATGGGCCATGTTTCCCAGTGTAGGAGGGCATTCCAGTTGATGTAAGAATGACTGATGCCTTAGTAGGCAAGCGACGTGCTGCCGTGGGCATTGCAGACAGCCAATGTGACCTCCTGCTTGGAAGTGGTGCGTCCAAATTTCATGCAATGGGCTTTGGAGGCAGGGGCTGGGCCCGGAGTTACCTGGATGGACACTAGACAGTTTTGGCATAACGGGTAGACGATGCCCGAAAAATTCAGGTAGCGTGGCCCAGACCCCAAGTGGCATGCGGGCTCCTGCCTCCGTGTTCTTCACCGTTGGCACCTTCTGGTGGTTGCATGTCCTTATGGGCCCGAGTCGTCCCGCAGCTGTATGGGGCTTTGTCTGACAATGGCCCTTTAGTCAGTGCCATGAGACTGGGCATGCTGGGGTTCTTGACTTGTGACCCTGAGTCTCAGTGTGTTTGAGGGCGCTGGGGAACCGTGCTGGCCTCTCACCCTTCCCTCACCGTAATCTCAAACATGGGAAGGGATGAGGTATCCCCACAGGAGCCATGGAGCAGCACTGATGGAGACAGTGTTGGATGATGGTTGGGTGCCCGTCAGGGCCATGTTCCCCCAAGGGATCTTGGCATTGTGTCTGCATGGTAGCATTCGTGGGCCCTTCTGGGGCCCCATGTCCACCCATTCCTGCCAAAATGCAGGGCCGCCTCCCTGCCAGCAAAGGCCCGGGATTCTGCCTGCCACCGACCTGCCAAGGTCTGTCCCAATCATGCTGCGGGAAGACCTGTGCATGTGGCCTGGTGCATGATGTGGCAGCCTCCATGCTCAGACGCCAGTGGGTCTTGAATTTCCTTGTTTCCAGTGGAGCCACAGAGGCTGAGAACCTTGTGGACACACTGCAGCCTTCCTTCCCACCAGGCCAGGATTGCAGGATTGTGTCATGAATGCAGTCCCAGCCCCGCGCATTCTGAGATCCCTTCCACTGCCACAGGTGAGGTCTGATGGGGAAGGCGTTTGTCATTGCTGACCTGCCTCACTCTGCGCAGATCACACACCCCGACTGAGATCCCACCTGGCACACAGAGGGGAGTTTGGCCCATCTTCGGGAACAGGCCCCAAGCCACGGGCCCTCAAGGCCACCCTGCGCATCACAACCCCTCTCTGGTAAGCATGTTGAGCGGGCAGGTAGAACACAGAGGCGTGTGGGGACTGCCTTGGTTGGGTCAATGATGAGAACTCATATGGTCTCGAAGACAGATGATGACCTAAAAATTATGCTCAATAGGATTACACTGAGGCCCAGTGGGGGGCGCCAAACAGAGGCGGTATCCTAGGGACCCCTGTGGCCCTGGCGTAACACTGACACCTGGGGCTCGAGGCCACTGATCCCTCGAGGCTCCCCATTGGGACTCTTCCCAGTCTCTGGGCCTCCTTGTGTCTAAGACGTGCTCCCGCCCTGGGGCGTTGTGTGCCCATTACTAGTGCTTCCCGGGACTCATCCCTGGGAACCCAACTAAGCTCCCTTGGTGTCCCAGTGTCTTTCAGTGGGATGTCGTCTTGGTGACCAGGGTCTCACCATTGGGTCCTCCGTGGTAGGAGAGTGGATGCCTGTGTGAGTACCCAGAGATATAGTGTCCTTGGGCAGATTGTCAAAGGAGCCCTCAGGACAACGCCAGCCATCTTGTGGGACTGGGGCTTCCTCCTCACCCCAGAGGGCAGGCGTGTCCTTGAACATCTCCCCTGTGCACTAGGGTATCTGGAAAAAAAGGTCACCCGCGACACCTGCAAGAGATGCCATGAACCCCCGCGAGATCCTCATACTTGACTGCCCATGGGCCCCTTTCCGAGTGTGGGTGGGAACTCCAGTTGATGTCAGAATCACTGATGCCTTAGTAGGCACGCGATGTGCTGCGGTGGGCATTGCAGACGGCCAAAGTGATCTCCTGACTGAAAGCGATGCGCCCAACTCTCACACAATGGCCTTTGGAGACAGGGACCAGACCCGGGGTTACCTGGATGGACACTAGACAGCTTTGGCATAACGGGTAGACGGTATCTGAAAAATGCTGGCAAGGTGTTCCCGACTCCGAGTGGCATGTGGGCTCCTGCGTCTGGGTTCTTCACCATTGTCACTGCCTGGTAGTCACGTGTCCTTATGGGCCCCAGGGGTCGTCCTGCAGCTGTATGGGGCTTTGTCTGACAATGGCCCTTTGAACGGTGCCACAAGCCAGGGCACGCAGGGTTCTTGACTTGTGACACCAGGACCCAGTGAGTTTGAAGGCCCTGGGGAACTGTGCTTGCCCCTCACCATTCCCTCACCATAATCTCAAAGACGGGAAGGGATGAGGTGTCCCCACTGGAACCATGGTGCAGTGGTGATGGAGACAGTGTTCGATGCTGGTGGGATACCCGTCAAGGCCTTGTTTCCCCAAGGGATCTTGCTATTGCGTCTGCGTGGTAGCGTTTGTGGGCCCTTCTGGGGCCCCATGCACGCCCATTCCTGGCAAAACTCGGGGCTGGTCCCTGCCACCCAAGGCCTGGATTCTGCCTGCCACCAACCTGCCAAGGTCTGTCCCAATCACGCTGCAGGAAGACATGTGCGTGTGGCCTGGTGCCTGCTGTGGCAGCCTCCATGCTCAGGTGCCTATGGTGCTTGAATTCCCTTGTTTCCAGTGGAGCCTCAGAGGCTAAGGGCCTTGTGGATATGCTGCTGCCTTCCTTCCCACCAAGCCAGGAATGAAGGATTGTGTCATGAATGCCCTCCCAGCCCCATGGATTCTGAGATCCCTTCCATTGCCACAAGGTGAGGTCAGAAGGGGAAGGAGTTTTGTCATTGCTGAGCTGCCTCTCTCCATGCAGATACCGCGCCCCCACCGAGATCCCACCTGGTGCATGGAGGAACATTTGGCCCACCGTCAGGAACAAGCCTCAAGCCAGGGGCCCCCATGGCCATGCCACACATCAAAAAACTTCTCTGGTAAGCATGTTTAGCTGGCGTGTAGAAGGCAGAGGCAGGTGGGGACTGCCTTGGTTGGGTCAATGAGAACTCATATGGTCTCGAAGACAGATGATGACCTACAAATTATGCTCAATAGGATTATGCTGAGGACCAGTGGAAGGCATGGCACTGAGGCGGGATCCTGGGGATCCCTTTGGGCCTTGTGGAGCACTGGCACCTGGGGCTTGAGGCGACAGATCCCTCAAGCCTCCCCAGTGGGGCTCTCCCCAGTTTCTAGGCCTCTACACGCATAAGACGTGCTCCCACCCTGGGGAGCTGCGTGCCCATTACTAGTACTTCCCAGGACTCATCCCTGGGAACCTAAACTCCCTTGGTGTCCTGGTGTCTTTCAGTGGGATGTCGTCTTGGTGACCGTG
Organism: Acinonyx jubatus; assembly: GCF_027475565.1. NCBI lineage: Eukaryota > Metazoa > Chordata > Mammalia > Carnivora > Felidae > Acinonyx > Acinonyx jubatus. The sequence continues at coordinate 23,684,312 of NC_069386.1, forward strand.
GTCTTGCTATTGAGCTGACCAAGGGAGGAGAGTGGATGCCTGTGTCAGACCCCAGAGACCCACTGACCTTTGGCCTACAGGCGAGGCAGACCTCAGGGAAACTCCAGCCATCTTGTGGGACTGGGGCTTCGTCCTCGCCCCAGAGGGCAGGTGTGTCCCTGAAAGTCTGACCTGTACACTTGGTTGTCTGGAAAAAACAGGTCACCTGCGACACTTGTAAGGGATGCCATGGTCCCCCACGGGATCCTCTTACTTGACGGACCATGGGACACGTTTCCCAGTGTGGGAGGGCACTCCAGTTGATGTCAGAATCACTGATGCCTTAGTAGGCACACAACATGCTGCGGTGGGCATTGCAGATGAACAGTGTGACCACCTGCATGGAAGCGGTGTTCCCAAATTTCACAAATGGGATTTGGAGGCAGGGGCCTGGCGGGGGTTACTTGGATGGAGACTAGACAGTTTTGGCACAACAGGTAGACGGTATCCGAAAAATGCTGGCAACGTGGCCCAGACCCCACGTTGTATACAGGCGCCTGCCACCAGGTTCTTCACCATTGGCACCGTCTGGTTCTCGCGTGTCCTTATGGGCATCCGGGGTCGTCCCACAGCTGTATGGGGTTTTGTCTGACAATGGCCCTTTGGTTGGTGCCACAAGCCAGGGAAGGCCTGGGTTCTTGACTTGTAACCCTGAGACCTAGTGAGTTTGAAAGCACTGGGGAACCGTGCTGGCCCCTCACCATTCCCTCACCATAATCTCAAAGATGGTAAGGGATTAGGTGTCCCCACCAGAACCATGGTGCTGTGCTGATGGAGACAGTGTTGGATACTGGTGGGATGTCCATCAGGGCCCTGTTCCCCCAAGGGATCTTGGCATTGCGTCTGCGTGGTAGCACTCATGGGCCCTTCTGGGGCCCTATGCCTGCCCATTCTTGCCAAAACACAGGGCCGGTCCCTGCCAGCCAAGGCCCAGGATTCTGCCTGCCATCGACCCGCATTGACCTGAATGGACAATACACAACTTTGGAATAACGGGTAGATGCTATCTGAAAAATGCTGGCAGCGTGGCCCAACCCCGAGTGGCATGCGGGTTCCTGCCTCTTGGTTCTTCACCATTGGCACCGTCTGGTGGTCATGTGTCCTTATGGGCCCCAGGGGTCATCCCGCAGCTGTATGGGGCCTTCTCTGACAATGGTCCTTTGGTCAGTGCCTCAGGCCAGGGCACGCTGGGGTTCTCTACCTGTGACCCTGAGTCCCAGTGAGTTTGAAGGCACCTGAAAACCGTGCTGGCCCCTCACCATTCCCTCACCATAAACTCAAAGACGGGAAGGGATGAGGTGTCCCCATGGGAGCCATGGAACAGCGTTGATGGAGACAGTGTTGGATGCAGGTGGGATGCCCATCAGGGCTCTGATCCCCCAAGGGATGTTGGCATTGCGTCTGCGTGGTAGCGTTCGTGGGCCCTTCTGTGGACCCATGACAACTCATTCCTGGCAAAACGCAAGTCTGGTTCCTGCCAGCCCAGTCCGGGGATTCTGCCTGCCACCAACCCGCCAAAGTCTGTCCCAATCACACTGTGGGAGGACCTGTGCGTGTGGCCTAGTGCCTGCTGTGGCAGCCTCCATGCTCAGACTCCTGTGGGGCTTGAATTCCCTTGTTTCCAGTGGAGCCACAGAGGCTGAGGGCCTTGTGGATATGCTGCAGCCTACCTTCTCGCCAGGCCAGGATTACAGGATTATGTCATGAATGCAGTCCCAGACCCATGCATTCTGAGGTCCCTTCCATGGCAAAAGGTGAGGTCTGATGGGAAAGGCATTTGTCATTGCTTACCTGCCTCACTCTGCACAGATCACGCACCCCGACGGAGATCCCACCTGGCACACGGAGGGGAATTTGGCCCATCTTCGGAACAGGCCCAGAGCCAGGGCCCCCATGGCCTCTCTGCACATCACAAACCCTCTCTGATAAGCATGTTGAGCTGGCAGGTAGAAGGCAGAGGTGGGTGGGGACTGCCTTGGTTGGGTCAATGATGAGAACTCATATGGTCTCAAAGACAGATGATGACCTAAAAATTATGCTCAATAGGATTACACTGAGGCCCAGTGGAAGGCATGGCACTGAGGCGGGATCCTGGGGACCCCTGTGGCACTTGCGGAGAATGGCACCTGGGGCTCGAGGCGACCGATCCCTTGAGGCTCCCTTGTGGGTTCTCCCCAGTATCTAGGCCTCCATGCGCAAAAGTCGTGCTCCCACACTGGGGTGCTGTGTGCCCATTACTAGTACTTCCTGGGACTCATCCCTGAGGAACTCAACTAAGCTCCCTTGGTGTCCTGGTGTCTTTTAGTGGACGTCGTCTGGGTGACCGTGGTCTTTCTATTGAGCCCACCATGGGACCTGAGCAAATGCCTGTGTGAGAACCCGGACACCCAGTGACCTTTGGCCAATAGGTGAGGCAGCCTTCAGGGCAACACCAGCCATCTTGTGGGACTGGGGCTTCGTCCTCACCCCAGAGGGCTGGTGTGTCCCTGAAAGTCTGACCTGTGTACTTGGCTGTGTGAAAAAACAGGTCACCCACGACACCGGTGAGGGAAGCCATGGTCCCCCACGGGATCCTCTTACTTGACGGACCATGGGACACGTTTCCCAGTGTGGGAGGGCACTCCAGTTGATGTCAGAATCACTGATGCATTAGTAGGCACACAATGTGCTGCGGTGGGCATTGCAGGCGACCAATGTGACCACCTGCTTGAAAGCAGTGCACCCAAATTTCATGAAATGGGCTTTGGAGGCAAGGGCTGGGCCCGGGATTACCTGGAAGGACAGTAGACAGCTTTGGCATAATGGGTAGACGGTATCTGAAAGATGCTCTTAGCATGGTCAAGACCCCGAGTGGCATGCGGGCTCCTGCCCCCAGGTTCTTCACCATTGACACCATCTGGTGGCCGTGTGTCCTTATGGGCCCTAGGGGCTGCCCCACCGCTGAATGGGGTTTTGTCTGACAATGGCCCTTTGGTCAGTGCCACAAAGCAGGGCATGGTGGGGTTCTTGATGTGACCCGGAGACCCAGTGATTTTGAAGGTGCTGGGGAACCATGCTGGTGCCTCACCCTTCCCTCAACGTAATTTCAAAGATGGGAAGGGATGAGGTGTCCCCACAGGAGCCATGGAGCAGCGCTGATGGAGACAATGTTGGATGCTGGTGGGATGCCCGTCAGGGCCCTGTTCTCCCAAGGGATCTTGGTGTTGCGTCTGTGTGGTAGGGTTCATGGTTCCTTCCGTGTCTCCATGCCTGCCCATCCTGGCAAAATGCAGGGCCGGTCCATTCCAGCCAAAATCCGGGATTCTGCCTGCCACCGACCCACCAAGGTCTGTCCCAATCATGCTGCAGGAGAACATGTGAGTGTGGCCTGGTGACTGCTGTTGCAGCTTCCATGCTCAGACTCCTCTGGGGCCCTGAATTCCCTTGTTTCTAGTTGAGCCACAGAGGCTGAGGGCCTTGTGGACACACTGCAGCCTTCCTTTCCTCCAGGCCAGGATTGCAGGATTGTGTCATGAATGCAGTCCCAGCCCCACGCATTCTGAGATCCCTCCCATTGCCACAAGGTGAGGTCTCATGGGGAGGGTGTTTGTCATTGCTGAGCTGCCTCTCTCCTCGCAGATCCTGCGCCCCGACTGAGATCCCACCTGGTGCACGGAGGGGAGTTTGGCCCATCATTGGGAACAAACCTCAAGCCAGGGGCCCCCATGTCCACTCTGCACATCACAAAACCTCTCTGGTAAGCATGTTGAGCTAGAGGGTAGAAGGCAGAGGTGGGAGGGGATTACCTTGGTTGAGTCAATGATGAGAACTCACATGGTCTCGAAGACAGATGATGACCTAAAAATTATGCTCATTAGGATTATGCTGAGTCCCAGTGGAGGGCACCGCACTGAGGCAGGATCCTGGGGACCCCTGTGACCCTGGCATAGCGCTGGATCCTGGGGCTCGTGGCGACTGATTCCTCGAGGTTCCCCAGTGGTGCTCTCCCTGGTCTGGGCCTCCGAGCACCTAAGATGTGCTCCCACCCTGGGGCATTGTGTGCCCATTACTAGTGCTTCCTGAGACTCATCCCTGGGAAAACAAGTAAGCTCCTTCGGTGTCCTGGTTTCTTTCAGTGGGATGTCGTCTTGGTGACCAGGGTCTCGCCATGGAACCCACTGTGGGAGGAGAATGGGTGCCTGTGTGAGTACCCAGGATCCAGTGCCTTTGGGCTGATTGGCCAGGGAACACTCAGGGAAAAGCCAGCCATCTTGTGGGACTGGGGCTTCCTCCTGGCACCAGAGGGCTGGCGTGTCCCTGAACGTCTCCACTGTGCACTAGGCTGTCTGGAAAAATATATCACCCGCAACACCTGTAAGGGATGTCATGGTTCCCTGTGGGATCCTCTTACTTGACGGACCATGGGCCATGTTTCCCAGTGTGGGAGGGTGGTCCGGTTGATGTCAGAATCACTGATGCCTTAGTAGGCACGCGACGTGCTGCGGTGGGCATTGCAGACAGCCACTGTGACCTCCTGCGTGGAAGCAGTGTGCCGAAATTTCATGCAATGGGCTTTAGAGGCAGGAGCCGAACCCGGGGTTACTTGAGTAGCACTAGACAGCTTTGGCATAACGGGTAGACGGAATCTGAAAGATGCTCTCAGCATGGTCAAGACCCTAGTGGCATGCGGGCTCCTGCCCCTGGGTTCTTTACCATTGGCACCGTCTGGTGGTCGTGTGTCCTTATGGGTTCTGTGGGTTGTCCCACAGATCGATGGTGTTTTGTCTGACTATGGCCCTTTGGTCGGTGCTACAAGCCAGGGCATGCTGCGGTTTTTCACTTGTGACCCCACGTACAAGTGAGTTTGAAGACGCTGGGGAGCCGTGCTGGCCCCTCACCTTTCCCTCACCGTAATCTCAAAGACGTGAAGGGATGAGGTGTTCCCATGGGAGCCATGCAACAGCGCTGATGGAGACAGTGTTGGATGCTGCTGGGATGCCTATCAGGGCCCTGTTCCCCCAAGGGGTCTTGGTGTTGCATCTGTGTGGTAGCGTTTGTGGGATCTTCTGGGGCCCCATGTCTGCCCATTCCTGGAAAAATGCAGGGCCGGTCCCTGCCAGCCAAGGCCCGGGATTCTGCCTGCTACTGACCCACAAATATCTGTCCCAATCATGCTGCGGGAAGACCTGTGATTGTGTCCTGGTGCCTGCTGTGGCAGCCTCCATGCTCAGATTCCTAAGGCCTTGTGGATATGCTGCAGCCTTCTTTCCTGCCAGGCCAGGATTGCACGATTGCATCATGAATGCAGTCCCAGCCCTGTGCATTCTGAGATCCCTCCCATTGCCTCAAGGTGAGGTCTGATGGGGAAGGCATTTGTCATTGCTGGGCTGCTTCTCTACGCAGATCCTGCACCCTGACTGAGATCCCACCTGGTGCACAGAGGGAAGTTTAACCTGTCTTTTGGAAATGGCCCCGAGCCATGGGCCTTCATGGCCACTCTGCCCATCACAAACCCTCTCTAGTAAGCATGATGAGCTGTGGTTAGGAGGCAGAGGCATTTGGGGACTGCCTTGGTTGGGTCAATGATGAGAACTCATATGGCCTTGAAGACAGATAATGACCTAAAAATTATGCTCAATAGGATTACACTAAGGCCCACTGGAGGGCACCCCACTTAGGCGGGATCCTGGGGACCCCTGTGGCCCTGGCGTAGCGCTGGAGCCTGGGGCTCGAGGTGACTGATTCCTTGAGGCTCCCCAGTGGGGCTCTCCCCGGTCTGGGCCTCCGTATTACTAAGACGTGCTCCCACCCTGGGGCGTTGTGTGCCCATTATTAGTGCTTCCCGGGACTCATCCCTGGGAACCCAACTAAGCCCCTTCGGTGTCCTGGTGTCTTTCAGTGGGAAGTCATCTTGGTGATTAGGGTCTCGCCATTGAGCCCACCATGGGAGGAGAGTGGATGCCTGTGTGAGTACTCAGAGACCCAGTGCCCTTCTGCCAATTCATGAGGCTGCCCTCAGAGCAATGCCAGCCATCTTGTGGGACTGGGGCTCTGTCATCGTCCCAGAGAGTGTGTCCCTGAATGTCTGCCCTGTGCAGTAGGCTGTCTGGAAAAAACAGGTCACCCGTGACACCTGCAAGGGATGCCACGGTCCCCTGCAGGATCCTCTTACTTGACGGCCTATGGGCCACGTTTTCCAGTGTGGGATAGCACTCTGGTGGATGGCAGAATCACTGAGGCATTAGAAGGCACTGCGAGGTGCTGTGGTGTTCATTGCTGATGGCCAGTGTGATCTCCTGCATTGAAGGAGTCCGCCCAAATATCATGCAGTGGGCGTTGGAGGAAGGGGCCCTGGCTGGGGCTACTTGGCTGGACACTAGACAGCTTTGGCATAACGGGTGGATGGTATTAGAAAAATGCCTGCAGCTTGGTCCAGACCCCGAGTGGCATGGGGCTCTTGGCCCCAGGGTCTTCACCTTGGCCCCATCTTCTGAATTTCTATCCTTGTGAGGCCCTTAGGACTTCCCCCACTCTGTTGGGGCTTTGCATGACAGCCGCACTTCAATGGGTGCCTCGAGACATGTCAATGTCAGGTTGTTGTCTTGTGCATTTAATTCCCAATTATGTTGACATTGCTTGGGAACTGTGGAAGCCCCTTTCCCTGCACTAACCCTAAGCTCAAATACCGGAAGAGATTAGGTGTCCCAATGGGATACATGGAGCAGCGCTGTTTGGGGAAGGTGGTGGAGGGTTGTGGAATGCATGCCAGGCCCCTGAGCACCCAAGGAATCTATTTCTTGGGTCCCTGGGGTAGTGGCCATGGCCCTTTCCAGGACACTATGCCTGCCCATTCCTGGAAAAGCCCATGGCCAGTCTCTGCAATCCAATGCCCGGTATTATGCCTGCCAACAGCCCACCAAGTGGTGTCCCAATCATGCTTAGGAGTACACCTGTGTGGCTGGCCTTGTGCCTGATGTTGCAGACTCTATGCTCAGACTCCTGTGTGGCCCTGATTTCCCTGGTGTCCAGTGGAACCACAGAGGCTGAGGGCCTTGGCCCCACTCTGCACCCTTCCCTACCGCCATTCCACAGTTTTGTCTGGCATCATGGATGCAGTCCCAGCCCCACGGATTCTGAGCTTTTCTGATTGCCACAAGGTGAGGTCTGATGGGGAAGGGGGTTGTCATTCTTGAGCTGCCATTCTCTGCACAGATCCTGTACCTGGACTGAAATCCCACCTGGCACATGGAGGGAAGATTTTCCAGCATCTGGAATAGGCCTGGAACTAGGGGTCCAAATGACCAATCCACACTTCACAAACCCTTTCTGGTAAGCATGTGGATTTGAAGGAGTGAAGACAGAGTCATGTGGGAACTGCCTTGGTTGGGCCAATGATTAGAACTCATATGGTCTCAAAGAGAGATGATGATCTAAGAATTACACTCAGTAAGATTATGCTGAGGTCCAATGTAGTGCACCGACCTGAGGCAGTATTCTGGCGACCCTGTGGCCCTGTCAAAGCCCTGGAACTTGGGACTGGAGGCAACAGATCCCTCGAGGCTCCCCAGGGCAGCTCTCCCTGATCTATGGGCCTCTACTTGCCCAGTCAGCCTCCCACCATGGTGCTTGTATGCTCATTTCTAGTGCATCCTGGGACACCTCCCTGGAAGCCCAACTAAGTTCCCTCAGTGTCCTAGGGTCTTTCAGTGGGACGTTGACATGTGGCCAGGGTCTCACCATTGCCCTAACCATGGGAGGAGAGTGGATGCCTGTGTGAGTAGCGAGAGGGCAAGTGCACTTGGGCCAATTGGGGAGCCTGGCCACAGGGCAACGCCAGCCATCTGTGGACTGGGGCTCTGTCATCACCCCAAAAGGCTGGCGTGTCCCTGATCGTCTGCCCTATGCAGTGGGCTGTCAGGAAAGGATAGGTCACTTGTGCTCTACAAGTGATTCCATGGTGCCCAGTGGGATCCTCTTTCTTGCTGGCTCATGGGCTGAATTCTCCAGTGTGGGAGGGCACTCAGGGCGTTTTCAGAAACACTGAGGCCCTTGGAGGAGGCGTGGTGCTGCACTCAGCATTGGAACCCCCCTCAACCTCCCGCAGGTTAGAGTTTCCATTCAAATTTCCCACAATGGGCATTGGAGGAAGAGGGCAGACCCGAGACTACTTAGTTGGATACTAGACAGCTTTGTGATAGCAGATAGATGGTCCCTGAGGCATGCCCGCAGCTTGGCTGTGACCCCTAGTGTCCTGCTTTGCTGCTGACTCACAAGTCCTCTTGATGGGCCCACTCTTAGTGGACACGTGGCCTCATAGGGCCATGTAGTGTTCCCCAGACTGATTGGGGATTTGCCTGCCAATGGCCTTTTGGCTGGTGTCCCAGGACAGGACAGGGTTCTTGTCTTGTGCACCCTCCTGTGCTAAACCTAAGCACAAAGACAGAAAGGGACGAGTTGTCCCCATGGGAGACATGGGAGAGCACTGTTTGGGGATGGATGTGGATGCTGGTGGGATGCATGCCTAGCCCCTGAGCACCCCAGGAATCTTTGCAGAGGTCCACCAGTGCAGCATCCATGTCCTGTTCCAGGCCACCATGCCTGCCCATTCCTGGCAAAGCCCAAGGCCATGCCTTGCCAGCCATTGCTGGGATTCTGCATGCCACCAGATCAACAAGTGGTGTGCCAATCACACGGTGGGGGGACCTGTACTGCTGGCCTGCTGCCTGCTGTTGCAGCCTCTATGCTCAGCTCCTTATAGGGGCCCTGCTTTCCCTGGTGTACATTGTACCTGGAACTGGGCTGGACACATCCTTCCAGCCATCCCTGGATTTTTGCTGGCATCCTGAATGCGGGAATGGCCCCACACATTCAGGGCTCAGTCCCATGGCCACAAGGTGAGGTCCGATGAGGAAGAGTGTTGTCATGCCTGAGCTGCCTGTCTCTGCACAGAGGCCATGCCCAGACTGAGATCCCACCTGTTGCATAGTGTACAGTTTGGCCCCACTTCAGAAATAGGCCCCAAGCCAGGAGTCTAAATGGCCATCCTGCGCTTCACCCAACATCTCTGGTAAGCATGTTGAGCCTGTGGGGCAAAGGCACAGGTGTGTGGGGAATGCCTGGGTTGGGTCAATGATGAGAACTCATATGGACTCAAAGAGAGATGATGACCTAAAAATTATGCTAAATAGGATTACGCTGAGGCCAAATGGAGAGCAACGTCCTGAGGTGGGACCTGTGGACCCTTGTGGCCCTGGCATAGTGCTGGCACCTGGGGCTCGAGGCTTCTGATCCCTTGTGGCTTCCCAGTGTGGCTCTCACTGGTCTATCAACTTCCATGTGCCTAAAACTGCTCCCACTCTTGCACTTTGTGTGGCCATCCTTAGTGCATCCCAGGAGCCCACACTCAGAGGCCTGGCTAAGCTCCCTCAGTGTCCTTGTGTATTTCAGTGGGACATCATCTTTGTGATCAGGGTTTCCCCATTGACCCCACCATGTGAGGTGAGTGGATGCCTATGCAAGCAGACAGGGGCCCCAGGGCACATGGGCCCTATGGGGAGGCTGGCCTCAGGGCAATGCAAGCCAGCCTGTGGGACTGGGGCCCCATCATCCCCTCAGAGGGCTGGCACGCCCTGAAAGTCTGCCCTGTGCAGTGGGCTGTTGGGAAATAATAGGTCTCCTGCAAGTGGTATGACTCCTGCAAGTGTTTCCACGGCCCCAGAGGGATCCTCTTTCTTGTCTGGCCATGGTCCGCTTTCTGCAGTGTGGGAGGGAGCTCAGGTTGATATCAGAATCGCCGAGGCCCCTGGAGGCACGCAAGGTGCTGTAGTGGGCATTGGGGCCCCCCGTGACCTCCCACGGGAAAGAGTTCCCACCCAAATTTCCCGAAATGGGCATTGGAGGAAGAAGCCGGACCAGGGGCTACATGGCTGGATCCTGGACAGCTTTGGCATAGCGGGTAGTGACAGTCCCTGAGGACTGCTGGGAGCTTGGCTGGGACCCCAGTTGGCAACGTGGGACTCCTGGCTCCCAGATCTTCATTATGGGCCCATTCCTGGTGGACACATGTCCTTATGGGGCTCCTGGGTCTTCCTCAACTGGATGGAGCTTTGCCTGACAATTGCCATTCGGTGGTGCCCTGAGGCAGGGCACGCCGACATTCTTGTCTTGTGCATGCTCTTCCCAATGAGGTTTAAGTCACTTGGGAATCATGCTAACCCCTCTCCCTGCACTAATCCTAAGTGCATAGATCGGAAGGAACGAGTTGTCCCATGGAAGACATGAAGCAGTGATGTTTTGGGATGGAGGTGGACACTGGTGGGAGGTATGCCAGGGCCCTGATAACCCCAGGAATCTTTGTGTGCATCCTCTGCGTGCAGCATCCATGGCCCATTCTAGGCCACCATGCCTGCCCATTTCGGGCAAAGCCCAGGGCCAGGCCCTGTCAGACATGGCCCGGGAATCTGCATGCCACTGGCTCACCAAGGGGTGTCCCAATCACACGGTGGGTGGACCCGTGTGGCTGGCCTGCTGACTTCCAGTGCAGTCTCCATGCTCAGCTCCCTGTGGGGGCCCTGCCTTCCCTGGTGTCCAGTGGAACCACACAGGCTGAGGGCCTTAGTGCCACACTGGAGCCTTCCTTCCTGCCATCGCTGGATTTTTGCTGGTGTCAATTATGGTGTCATGTCCTCATGCATTCGGGGCTTGTGCCCATGTCCACAAGGTGAAGTCCATTAGGAAAGTCATTCTCATGGTTGAGCTGCCTCTCTCTGCACAGAGCCCTTGCCCAGACCAAGATCCTGCTGGGCACATGGAGGCCTAATTCGACCCAGCTTGGGGAATAGGCCCTAAGCCATATACCCAACTAGTCACCCTGCTCTTTGAAACCATCTCTGGTATGCATGTTGAGCTGGCAGGAGAAGGATGCAGGTGGGAGGGGACTGCTTGGTTTTGTCAATGATGAGAACTCATATGGTCTCGAAGAGAGATGATGACCTAAATATCATGCACAATGGGATTATGCTGAGGCTCACTGGAGGCCACCATCCTGAGGATTCTGCCTCAGGATCCCACCCCTGTAGCCCTGGAAAAGTGCTGTCACATGAGGCTCCAGTCGACTGATCCCTTGAGGCAACCCAGTGTGGCTCTCCCTGGTCTATGGGCCTTCATGTGACTAAGACGGGCTCCCACTCTGGGGCTTTGTGTGCCCATCCATATTGTGTCCTGGAATGCCTCACTTGGATCCTTGGATAAGCTCCCTAGGTGTCCTTGTGTCTTTCAGTGGGATGATTTCTTTGTGGCCAGGGTCTTGCCATTGCCCCCATCATGTGAAGTGTGTGGATTACAGTATGAGTACATGGAATTCCCAAAGGATGTGGCAATTCCTGATGGGGAGGCTTGCCTCAGGGCAACACCAGCCAGTGTGTGGTACCTGGGCCCCATCATTGACACAGAGGCCTGGCATGTCCCTGAATATCACGCCTGTGCCATGTGCTTTCCTGACACCATATGTAATCTGTGTCTCCTGCAATGATTCCAAGTTCCCTGGAAAGCTCCTCTTTCTCAAGGGCCTATGGTCTCCCTTCACTGGTTTAGCATGTTTTTCATCTTGATGTCAGAATTGCTAAGGTTTTGGGAGGGACGTGAGGTCCTGCCGTGGGCTTTGGAGCCTATGGCAAACTCCTGAAGGAAAGGGCTCCCGCCCACATTTTCTAGAATGGGCACAGGGGGAGGGTGGCAGGAACAGGACTTTCAGCTGGATGACTTTAGAGCACTCTGGGATAGTGGGGAGACCTTCCCTGAAGAGTGCTTGCTGCTCTCAGGGACCCTGAATGTAGGTATTCCCTCTTGGCTCCCAGGTCTTCCCAATCAGCCCTCTTATGTTGGATGCATTGCCTTATGGGTCCAGGCATCTTCCCATACCTGGAATGGGCTTGCCTGCCATCGCCCCTTGGGATGGTGCTCCAACCCAGGGCATGCTTGTTTTTCTGTTACCAATGACGTTGACATGGTTTTATAACTGTGCTGGACCTCCTTTTTCTAGCCCAATGTGCAAAAATAGGAAAGGACGAGGTGTTCCTACAGAGGACTCATAGCAGCACTCTTTGGGAATGGATGTGGATGCTGGTGGGATGCACAGCAGTCCCATGAGCACCCCAGGAATCTTTCCATAAGTCTCTGAGCGCTGCATTCAGAGCAGGGATTTACCTGCCAAGTGGCCGTTGTGTAGCTCCTCAGGTCTCCATATACACTTTCTGCCAAGGAGGTATTCGTTTCCACTGATCAATGAGCTTGGACACCCATGTCTTCAACAGCCCTGGGCCCATCCCTGGCTTCCATCTCTGCCCACTCTTCCTGAAGCCAAGGGCAGGGCCCTACCAGCGATGGTCCATGATTCTGCCTGCCACATTTTCTCCAAGTGTTGTCTCACTCACTTGGTGACCTGTGTTGCAGTCCTGCCTCTTGGTGGCTCTTTTCCCATTCTCATCTCCCTGTGGGGGCCTAGGTTTCCTTTGTGTCAGGTGGACACATATGCACTGAGGACCTTGCATGCTGCTCTGGAGCCTTCCTGCCATCCCTCAAGTCTTGCTTATGTCATAGGTGGAGTCATGGTGCTACAACTTCAGGGCTCATGCCCATTGCCCAGAAGGTCAAGAGCAATGGGGAAGGCCATTGTCAAATCTGTGTTACACTCTGTCCACAGATCCCCTGCCCAAATGAAGATCCCACCTGGCCCACATAATCAATTGGCCCAGCTTCTGGAATACGCCCACACTAAGGTGCCACCCCAGCCATCTCGCATTCAAGACACCCTCTTTGGTAAGCATGTTGTGCATGGGATTGGGAAGCACAGGTGCGTGGGGACTGCCTTGGTTAGGTCAATGATGAGAACTCATATGGTCTCAAAGAGAGATGATGACATAAAAATCTTGCTCAATAGGATTATGCTGAGGACCAATGGAGGGGACCATTGTGGGGTGGAGTCTTGGGGACCTATTTAGCCATCTGGTTTCGGCCCTTGGGCTTGAATTTAATAAAACCTCGATGGTTCCACATGTGTCTCTCCTCTGTTTGTGGGTCTCCACGTGCCCTGGAAGGCTCTTGTACTTGGGCTTTTTGTTTCCTTCCCAAATTCCCCTCCTGACGCCTCATGTGAATCTGTTGTTTAGCTCCTTGGTGTCCTTGTGTCTTTCAGTGGGACGTCATCTTGGCCAGGGTTTCACCATTTCCCCCACCATGCCAGGTGAAAGATGCCACTGCTTGTAGTGGAGGCCCTAGAGGACATGGTGTGGATTTTGAGGCCTGTCTCATGGCAATGCCGGCCTGTGTGTTGAACTGGGGCCTGTTATGGCCACAGAGGTCCGTCCTTTCTGTGAACATCAGCCTTGTGCAATTGGCTGTCAGTAAAGCAACAGATCATCTTGGCATCTGGAAAGTATGCAAATGACAATGGATGGCCCTCTTCCTCGCTGGTCCATGGAACAGTTTTACTGGTGTGAGAGAATGCCCAACTGGAGGCTCAAACTACTGCAGTATTTGGAGGTATGCTAAGTGCTTGGGTCTTCGATTTGGCTTATTTTTGTGGTTTTTACTTGGACATCTCTAAACTGGGGTGGATGAGGAAGCTAGCTTTAGGGCAGCACATATCTTTAATGACATTGTTTAAAGGAGAATGTGGAAGCATGGTTCGAGTGTGGGACTTCTTACCTGAATGATTTTAGACAACATTCTGAAAACATAAGTGTAGTTCTTTAGGAATGCTTATCGTTTCCTCTGGAACACAGATGCTGTGTTTTGGGAGCACACAATGCTTTTCTTCATTTGAAACACTTTTAGATATATCAAATAATTCTATTTACCCAAAAAAATCTTTCAGAGTAAAACTTTCAGAGTAAATCTTTCAGATTTATCTCCACACTAGAGGTTGTGAAGAAGCCAGTTTGAGAAAGGTAGAATATATGGAGTCATCATTGATGGAAAAACATTGACAATTGCTGTCAAGGGGAAGGAGCCCTGGTTATGGAGAAATTCAAGAGAGAATGGTGCACATATGGGAACACATATACAAACACATCACTGAAGCCATTGGTTGAGAAAACGAGAGCAGCTGATTTTGTGCAGTTTTGTAAAAAGTGGGGCTTGAAGACTGGAGTTTTAACCTTTGCAAGCTTGCGTTGTGACTCTGCCCTATTTCTAGACAGAAGGCTTTCAAATAATCCCAGGGTATTCATCAGGATCTCAGGATCTCCTGGGGCACACAATAAGATTATTTGCTTTCTTGGAGCATGCCATGAGAGGCAAGGTTTATAGAGAGGGCTCTCCAGGGACAAAGGATCCAGGGGACACATTTTTGTTTCCCACCCTTAGGCGTAAGTGCAGAGCTACCTGCCAAGGGCAGCTTGGCTCCAACATTGGCTGCCTAGTGTGCTTACTCCAAGTCCTACACCCCTGTGCCCTTATGAGACTATACTTCTTGGTAATATTTCCTGTTTCAGTGCAGTGATTCCCTCCCCCAGAAGACCATCACAGGTCCCTGCCCATGCCTTGTGTCTAAATCCTGGAGTTTTAAAAGTCAGCAGGCATGGCTGGGATTGAATATGGAGAGCACTGTGCTGCTTCTGAAGAGAAGGCAGACAAACAACCCACAGTCAGATAACGTGAAAACAGTGACTGAAAAAATACCTGATACACACAAGTTGGAGATTATTTACTTTTCTTAGAATGCCTCCCTGAAAACTGCAAGAATGGAGACCCTTTTCCAGGTACATGGGAGCTGGCTGGTGCCATTTCCCTTCCCTGCCCCTTAGCATAAACATAGTACAACCTTCTGTAAATAACACGGCACCAACACTGACTGCCTAACCTGCTTACACCAGGTCACCCACCCATGTGGTATGCCAGTACTGCACTTATAGGTAAAATTTGCCTCGGTCCCAGCCTGGTGGGTCTCTTATTCAGAAGACCAGCATAAACCTCTGTCCACATTACGTTTACTGACTAGAGAGTTCTGTGTGTTCTGTTCTAGTGGAGGTAGCATCAGGTCTTATTTAACATGCAAAACAGAGCACACCTAGGGAAAACTCACCACACTCTGTTCATGGTCCAAACACTGCCCACTCCAGCCAAGGAGAGCCTCTGCAGCTGACTGGTCTGAAGGATAGAGAAGTCAAATGACAGCAGCAGAGTGCATACAGCATACATCAGAGACTCTCCTTGAAGTGCCAGGCCCTGGACAGTATGTGATCTCTTATTCATAAAGTCATTACATTAATGAGCAGGACTTAATAGGATTTCCTAACACAGAGAAGAAGACAGATACTTAGGCAAAATGCCAAGACAGAGGAATTCATCCCATAAGATAAAACAAGAGAAGGTGACAGCCAGAGATGTAATCAAAACAGATATAAGAAATATGTCTGATGGTGAATTTAAAGCAACAACCATGGGGATACTCACTGGTCTTGAGAAAAGCATATGAGACATCAGGGAGACCCTTACTACAGATATAAAGAATTAAAAACCAAAAATGAAAAATGTGATAACTGACATTCAAAACTGACTAAATATAATGACCACAAGGATGGAAGAAGCAGAGGAATGGATAAGTGATAAAGAAGATAATATAATGAAAAATAATAAAGCTGAAAAAAAAAGAGAGAGAAAGAATGATTATGGAACACAAGAGTAGACTTAGTCAACTCAGTGACTCCATCAAACACAATAACATTTGTGTTATAGGAGTCTCAGAAGAAAAAGAAAGATAAAGAGGGCATAAAATTTATTTGAGAAAATAATAGCTGGAAACGTTCCTAATCTGAGGAACAAAAGAAAATCCAAATCCACGAGGCTCAGAGAACTCTCATTAAAAGCAACAAAAGCAGGCCAACCTTAAGAAATATTATAATTAAATTTGCAAATTATAGTGATAAAGAAAAGTCTTAAAAGTGGCAAAACTTAAGAAGTTCCTGGATGAGTAGTTAAGATGGTGGAATAGTAAGGAAACCCTGGGATTTTCTCATCTGTTGAACAAAACTAGATCAACATCAAACCATTTTGAATACCTTGGGAATTGATCTGAAGATTAACAGAGCAATATGCAAAATTTGTGGGAGGGAACACAGCAGGTATATGGTGCAGAGAGGTGAATTGGAGGAGAGAAGAGCTGTGGTGGCACAGAGGGAAAAGAGTCATTTTCGTGGAAAGAAGAAAGACAGAGGGGGAGGGAGAATAGCACATCATATTTGTGCATGAATGCATTCCCCCTGAAAGCAGTTAGAGAGAAAACACACACAGGGGACTGCACAAGAAAAATGTTCCCCCAAAAAATTGAAGGGGGAAAAAGGAAAAGGTTTCAATACCACCAGGTCTTTATAAATAGCAAAGCAGATACTGAAGTTTCAGAGGTCAGCTCCTGGTAGTGCTCTGGTGAGGAATCAGGGAGGACCCCTGAAGCAGACAGCATGGTCTGAATAACCCCTGGTCACATGGGGAGAAGTGGTTCCCCTGATTGGAGTGAATCTGGTAGAGGTGATATGACCTCTCTGTAAGAAAAAGACCCAAATGTCCTCGTCAAGCACGACCTTCACATTTATAGGAACAAAGATGCCAGCTGAAGTCATCAAACCCTGGTGGTGGTTGTGTGTTGCAATTTACCATAAACTCTGAGCCACTGCCACTACACAGTTGTGTGACTTTCTTAGGACAAGCCAGCCCTGGCCACAGCATGGTGAGACCCTTCCCCAGAAGATCAGTGCTGGTCCGAACCATGGCGGGGGGGGGGGGGGGAGTAGTATGAAGCATGGAGCTTTGAAACACAGCTGCACCTAAGATAAAACTCTGGATAGAGGCACCACCTTGTAGGCAGACAGCTCAGACACAGACAGGAGGTAGGTGGGGAGCTGATGGAAGTGAGAGACCCAGGAGGGGTGACTGTCAACGTGCAAACTTTCCACTCTGGAGACTAGAGTCCATTTTCACCAGTAGTCCACCAACGCTGATATACCTTAGGGAGCTAACCAGCGCCACCAAGTGGAGAATGAGTCATTACACTAAACCCTGCCTGCCTTTGCCCTCCAGGCACATCTCCACTAGAATCAGAGCAGCAGACCCCTCACCCAAAAGACCAGCACAAATCCCTTCCATGAACTTCTACTAAACATAGACTGCTGCAAAGTTTCAGCTCTAGGGGAAACTGGATCTAGCTTCATTTCAGTTTTTTTGTTGTTCATGTGTTCATTTTATTGTTGCTTCTATTTCAATTTTTTCTTGTTGTTTATTTTTCTTTTGTTTCTTGGATACAGAAAAGAGCAAATTTTACTTTATCTACTTATTATTTTATTTTTTAATTTTTTTAATTTTTAATTTTTCTCTCTTCCTCTTTTCTCTTTTTTTCTATTAAGTGTCTCTTAACAAGCAGACCAAAACACACCTAAGATCTATCTTACTTTATTTGATTTAAACATTTTTTATTTCATTCTATTATTATTATTTATTTTCTTCCTCCAAACTGACAAGATGGAAGGTTCACCTCCAAAGAAAGAACAGGAAGATATGATGGCCAGGGATTTAGTCAATGCAGATATAAGATGTCTGAACTAGAATTTAAAATAATAATTATATTGGGACACCACGGTGGCTCAGCCAGTTGAGTGTCTGACTTCGGCTCAGGTCATGAACTTGCTGATCATGGGTTCAAACCCCATATTGGGCTCTGTGCTAACAGCTCAGAGCCTGTAGCCTGCTCCATATCCTGTGTTTCTTTCTCTCTCTTTTGCTCCCCACTTGCACTCTCTCTCTCTCATAAAAATAAATAAGGATTAAAATAATAATAATAAAATGAAATAAAATAATGATTATAAGGATATTAACTGGCTTGAAAAAAGCTAGAAGACACCAGAGAATCCCTTTCTGCAGAGATAAAAGAAATAAAATCTAGTCAGGCCAAAATTAAAAATGTTATAGCCAAGATGAAAACCTAAATGAAGGTTGTAAAAAATGAGACTGGATAAGGGAGAGGAGCAAATTAGTGGTACAGAAGATAAAATTACGGAAAATAATGAAGCTGAAAACAAGAAGGAAACAAACATCAGAGATCATGAGGGCATACTTAGGGAACTCAGTGATCTATTACAAAGTAATAACATTCATATTATAGGGATCCCAGAAGTTGAAGACAGAAAAAAAGGGGCAGAAGGTTTATGTGAGCAAATTGTAGCTGAAAACTTCCTTAATCTGTGGGAAGGACACAACATCAAAATCCAAGAAACAGAGAACCCACATTAAATTCAACAAAAGATGGCCATTGCCAACATATATCATAGTCAAATTCACAAAATACACAAATAAGGAAAGGATCTTGAAAGCAGCAAGGGAAAAGAGTCCTTAACCTACAATGGAAGATACATTAAATTCATAGCAGATCAGTCCACAAAAACTTGGAAGACCATGAGTCAGGATATAATAAATGTGCTGAATGGGAAAGTTACACAAGCAAGAATACTCTATCTAGAAAGGCTGTCATTCAAAATAGGAGATATAGTTTCCCATACAAACAAAACTTAAAGTGGTTTGTGACCACTACACCATCTGTAACAAGAAATTTTAAGAAGAACTCTTTGAGTGGAAGAAAAAAAGTCTAAAATCAACAAAGACTAGAAAGGAACAGAGATATCACCATAAATGCCAACTGTACATGTAACACAATGGCACTAAATTCATATCTTTCAATAATCAGTCTGAAATTAACAGGACTGAAGAAGATATATATAAATATATATATATAAGATATATATTTATATAATATATGTTTATATTATATATATATGAAAAGATATATATAAATATATATATAAGATATATATATTTATATAATATATGTTTATATTATATATATATATATATATATATATATATATATATATATATGAAAAGATGGCAGTCCAAAACCTTTGGGATGAAGCAAAGGCATTCCTAAGAGGGAAGTATATTGCAATTCAGGCCTACCTCAAGAGGAAAGAAAGGTCCCAAACACACAACCTAACCTTACATCTACAGTATCTAGGAAAGGAAGAGCAAATAAAGCCTAAAGCCAGCAGAAGAAGCGAAATAATAAATATTCAAGTAGAAATAACTGATATAGAAGCAGAAAAACCAGTAGAAAAGATTAACAAAACTAAGAACTGGTTCTTTGAAAGAATTAACAAAATTGATAACACCCTAGCCAGACTTATCAAAAATAAAAGAGAAAGGATCCAAAACTCATGAATGAAAGAGGACAGATCACAAACAACACCACAGAAATACAATTATAAGAAAATATGATGAAAAATTATATGCCAACAAAGTGAGAAATCTGGAGGAAATGGAGAAGTTACTAGAAACTCACAAACTGCATAAACACCCACACACTTCCAAAACTCAAACAGGAAGAAATAGAAAGCTTGAACAGACCCATAACCAGCAAAGAAATTGAATCAGTTATCAAAAACCTCCCAACAAATAAGAGTTCAGGACCAGATAGCTTCCCTGGGGAATTCTACCAGAAATTTAAAGCAGAGATAATACCTATCCTTTTCAAGCTGTTCCAATAAATAGAAAGGGAAGGAAAACGTCCTGACTCATTCTATGAAGCCAGCATTACTTTGATTCCTACACCAGACAGAGACTCAGTAAAAAAGAGAACTACAGGCCAATATCTCTGATGAATATGGATGCAAAAATTCTCAATACGATACTAGCAAATCGAATTCAACAGCATATAAAAGAATTATTCACCATGATCAAGTAGGATTCATTCCTGGGCTGCAGGCCTGGTTCAACATTCGTAAATCAACCAATGTGATACATCACATTAATACAAGAAAAGAAAAGAACCATATAATCCTGTCAATCGATGCAGAAAAAAGCATTTGACAAAATTCAGCATCCTTTCTTGATAAAAACCCTCAAGAAAGTCAGGATAGAAGGAACATACTTAAACATCATAAAAGCAATTTTTGAAAAGCCCACAGCTAATATCATCCTCAATGGGGAAAAACTGAGAGCTTTCTCTCTGAGATCAGGAACATGACAGGGGTGTCCACTCTCACTGCTGTTGTTTAACACAGTGTTGGAAATTCTAGCATCAGCAATCAGACTACAAAAGGAAATCAAAGGCATCAAAATTGGCAAAGATGAAGTCAAGCTTTCGCTTTTTGCAGATGCCATGACATTATACATGGAAAATCCGATAGACTCCACCAAAAGTCTGCTAGAACTGATACATGAATTCAGCAAAGTCGCAGGATACAAAATCAATGTACAGAAATCAGTTGCATTCTTATACACTAATAACGAAGCAAAGGAAATACAAATAAAGAAACTGATCCCATTCACAATTGCACCAAGAAGCATAAAATACCTAGCAATAAACGTAACCAAACATGTACAAGATCTGTATGCTGAAAACTATAGAAAGCTTATGAAGCAAATTGAAGAAGATACAAAGAAATGGAAAAACATTCCATGCTCATGGATTGGAAGAATAAATATTTTTAAAATGTCAATACTACCCAAAGCTATCTACCCATTCAATGCAATCCCAATCAAAATTGCACCAGTATTCTTCTTGAAGCTAGAACAAGCAATCCTAAAATTTGTATGGAACCACAAAAGGCCCTGAATAGCCAAAGTAATTTTGAAAAAGAAGACCAAATCGGGAGGTATCACAATCCCAGACTTTAGCCTCTACTACAAAGCTGTAATCATCAAGACAGCATGGTATTGGCACAAAAACAGACACATAGACCAATGGAATAGAATAGAAACCCCAGGACTAGACCCACAAAAGTATGGCAAACTCATCTTTGACAAAGCAGGAAAGAACATCTAATGGAAAAAACACAGTCTCTTTCACAAATGGTGCTGGGAGAACTGGACAGCAACATGCAGAAGGATGAAACTAGACCACTTTCTTACACCATTCACAAAAACAAACTCAAAATCAATGAAGGACCTGAATGTGAGACAGGAAACCATCAAAACCTAGAGGAGAAAGCAGGGAAAAATCTCTCTGACCTCAGCCACAGCAATTTCTTACTTGAAACATCCCTAAAGGCAAGGTAATTAAAAGCAAAAATGAACTATTGGGACTTTATGAAGATAAAAAGCTTCTGCACTGCAAAGGAAACAATCAACAAAACTAAAAGGCAACCAACGGAATGGGAAAAGATATTTGCAAATCTGACAAAGGGCTAGTATCCAAAATCTATAAAGAGCTCACCAACTCCACACCCAGAAAACAAAGAATCCAGTGAAGAAATGGGCAGAAAACATGAATAGACACTTCTTAACCCTAACCCTAACCCTAACCCTAAAGAAGATATCCAGATGGCCAACAGGCACATGCAAAGATGCTTAATGTCGTTCCTCATCAGGGAAATACAAATCAAAACCACACTCAGATATCATTGCCTCACGCCAGTCAGAGTAGCTAAAATGAACAAAACAGGAGACTATAGATGCTGGAGAGGATGTGGAGAAATGGGAACCCTCTTGCACTGTTGGTGGGAATGCAACTGGTGCAGCCGCTCTGGACAACAGTGTGGAGGTTCCTCAAAAAATTAAAAAGAGACCTACCCTATGACCCAGTAGTAGCACTGCTAGGAATTTACCCAAGGGATACAGGAGTACTGATGCATAAGGGCACTTGAACCCCAATGTTTATAGCAAAACTCTCAACAATAGCCAAATTATGGAAAGAGCCTAAATGTCCATCAACTGATGAATGGATAAAGAAATTGTGGTTTATATACACAATGGAATACTACATGGCAATGAGAAAGAATGAAATATGGCCTTTTGTAGCAATGTGGATGGAACTGGAGAGTGTTATGCTAAGTGAAATAAGTCATACAGAGAATTACAGACTCCATATGTTTTCAGTCCTGTGTAGATCCTGAGAAACTTAACAGAAGACCATGGGGGAGGGGAAGGAAAAAAAATGGTTAGAGATGGAGGGAGCCAAAACATGAGACTCCTAAAAACTGAGAACGAACTGAGGGATGATGGGGGGTGGGAGGGGAGGGTGGGTGATGGGTATTGAGGAGGGCACCTGTTCGGATGAGCACTGGGTGTTGTATGGAAATCAATTTCACAATAAATTTCATATTAAAAAAAAGAAACTCACAAACTACAAAAACTGAAACAGGAAGAAATAGAAAATTTGAACAGACTCATAACCTGCAAAGAAATTGAATCAATAATAAAAAATTTCCCAACAACTAAGCATCCTGGGGCAGATGGATTCTCAAGGGAATTATACTAGACATTTAAAAAAGAGTTAATACCTATTCTTCTCAAACCATTCCAAAAAAATGGAAATAAAAAGAAAACCTCCAAACTCATTCTATGAAGCCATATTACCTTGATTCCAAAACCAAAGACCCCACTAAATATGAGACTTACAGGCCAATATCCCTGATGACCCTGGATGCAAAAATTCTCAAGAAGATACTAGCAAATGTAATTCAACAGTACATTAAAAATATTATTCACCATTATCAAGTGGGATTTATTCCTGGGCTGCATGACAGGTTCAATATTCACAAATCTGTCAATGTGATACATCACTAATAAAAGAAGAGATAACAAGTATTTGATCCTGTCAATAAATGAAGAAAAAGCATTTGACAAAATACAGCATCCATTCTTGATAAAAACCCTACACAAAATAAGGATAGATGTAACATATCTCAACATCATAAAAGCCATCTATGAAAGACCCATAGCTAATATGATCCTCAATGGGGAAAAAAAGAGTCTTTCTCCTATGGTCAGAAACAAGATGAGGATACCCACTCTTACTGTCACAGATCAGGAATCCTAAGTTCTTTGTTATCTGACAAGAGAGAAAATGCAGAAATAAAAATGAGACAGTCTAATGTCTGGGAGGCGACAAGAGCCCCAGACAGGGATTTCGTCCCCATATTTACCAAGCTTTCAAGATCTTACATACATGGTGAATGTGCAGAAGAAAACAATCAGGTAGTAGTCATTAACTCGTGTGTATAAGAAGCAAAGGGTCTGGGGGGGCAAGTGGCCTTTGAAGTTGTGATCAAAGCATAATACTACACTGGTTCCAGATGGAAAGTAGTTTCCTGTAGGTGATACAACTAATTAGCTGTTTTCTTTAAATTTTAAAATTGATGGAGCATACAGCTTTAAGTATAGCAAGTTACTCATTTTGCTATCTAACCTTGGGTGCTTTCACCCTGCCGCACTTTCTGCTCTATGCCTTGCTCTATTTAATGACAAAACTTGGGCGCTTTTGCCCTGTGGCAGCTTTTCACCCTAAGCCTTTTTAACCCATTTATGTAAGTGTAAGGAATTCTTGAACCTATTTCCCACGTCTTACCATTAGTATTTAACATAGTCCTGGAAGTCTTAGCCTCAGCAATCAGACAAGAAGAAATAAAAATCATCCAGATCAGCAAGAAAAAGTCAAACTTTCACTATTTGCAGGCGATATGATAAACTATGTAGAAAACCTGAAAGATCCCACTAAAAAATGGGTAGAAATAATACATGAATTCAGCAAAGTCACAGGGTATAAAATCAATGTACAGGGGCGCCTGGGTGGCTCAGTCAGTTGAGCATCTGACTTCTGCTCAGGTCATGACCTCACAGCTTGTGAGTTCGAGCCCCGCATCAGGCTCTGTGCTGACAGCTCAGAGCCTGGAGCCTGCTTCAGAATTCTGTGTCTCCTTCTCTCTCTCTCTCTGCCCCTCCTCCACTCACTCTCTCTCTCTCAAAAAAAAAATAAACATTAAAAAAATTAAAATCAAGTACAGAAATCTGTTGAATTTCTATACACCAATAATGAAGCAGCAGAAAAAGAAAACAAGGAATCGATCCCATTTACAATCACACCAAGAACACTAAGCTACCTAGGAATAAACTTAACTAAAGAGGTAAAAGACCTGTACTCTGAAAACAAAAGAACACTTATGAAAGAAATTGAAGATGACACAAAGAAATGGAAAAGCATTCCATGCTTATGGATTAGACAAACAAACATTTTTAAAATGTCTATACTACTCAAAGCACGGTATACATTTAATTCAATTCCAATAAAAACACCACTGATATTTTTTGCAGAGATAGAAAAAAACAGTCCTAAAGTTTGTATGGAACCACAAAAGACCCTCAATAGCAAAAGCAATCCTGAAAAATGAAAATGAAACTGGAGGCATCACGATTCCAGTTTTCAATCTGTACTACAAAGCTGTAGTCATCTAGACAGTATATTACTGGCACAAAAATAGACACATAGTTCAATGCAACAGAATAAAAAACTGATAAATGGACCCACAAGTATATGATCAACTAATATTATCACAGGAAAGAATATCATATGGAAAGAATAGTCTCTTCAACAAATGGTGCTGGGAAAACTGGATGGCAACATGCAGAAGAATGAAACTGGACCACTTTCTTTCACCATACGAAAAATAAATTCCAAATGGATGAGAGGCCTAAATGTGAGACAGAAAACCATAAAAATCCCAGAAGAGAACATAGGCAAAAACCTTTTGACCTTGGCCACAGCAACCTCTTACTAGACATGTCATCGCCATGGGAAAGGGAAACAAAGGCAATCATGAAATATCATCAAGATAAAAAGCCTCTGCACAGTGAAAGAAACAATCAACAAATTAAAAGGCAGTCTATCCAATGAGAGAAAATATTTACAAATGACAAAACTGATTAAGGGTTAGTATCAAAAATCTATATCAAATTCAACAACCAAAAAACAAGTAACCCAGGTAAGAATTGAGTAGAAGACATGAATAGATACTTTTCCAAAGAAGACATCCAGATGGCCAACAGACACATGAAAAGATGCTCAACATCACTCGTCATCAGGGAAATACAAATCAAAACCACAATGAGATAGCACCTTACACGTAAGAATGGCTAAAATTAACAACACAAGAAACAACAGGAGTTGGTGAAGATATGGAGAAAGCACAACCTTCTTGCACTGTGGTGGGAATGCAAACTGGTGTAGCTATTCTAGAGAACAGTATGGAGGTTCCTCAAAAAACTAAAAATAGAACTGTACAATCCAGCAATTGCACTATTAGATATTCACTGAAAGGATACAAATTATAGATTCAAAGGGGTACATGCAGCCCAATATTGATAACAATGGAATTAATAATTTTGCATACAGTGGAATATTACTAAGCCATCAAAAAGAACGTAATCTTGCCTTTTGCAGTGATGTGGATTAAGCTAAAATGTATTATGCTGAGCATAAGTCAGTCAGTGGAAGATAAATACCGTATGATTTCACTCATATGTGGAAGTTAAGAAATGAAATAGATGAATCCATGAGAAATATGGGAAGGGCAGAGAAGGAAACAAACCACAGAAGACTAATGATAGAGAACAAACTGAGGGTTGATGGAGGGAAGTGGGTGGGTGATGGGCTAGATGGGTAGTGGATACTGAGGAAGGCACGTGTTGTGATGAGCACTGGGTGTTGAATGTAAGTTATGAATCATTGAATTCTATTCCTGAAACCACTATTGTGCTGTATGTTAAACTAAAAATTTAAAAATATATATCGTACATGTGTTAATCAGATATATTTATTATATCTATTTCTTATTTTCAGTTATTTGCTATTAATATTTGATGCTCTTGCAAATAATAGTGCATTAAACCTAATTCAGATGCTGGAAAATCAGCAATATCAGGAAAATGACAAAAATATCCTTCTTGTAGGATGTTTTCTGTGACTTCTGAAAGGAAATGCATATTGTACATTAGTAAGGAGAACTGGATTTTGTGTTTAAAAATCCATATGTTTGGAAGCACTTCCAGATTAATGAGGGCAAGTCATGGAATACATTTGGCTTGTGTGTGTTGTGTACTGAAATAAAGTTGCTCCTAGTGAAATAAAACAGAATGGTGTGGGGACAATGATACTATGCTTTCAATATGAACATGTATCTTCTCTGGCCAGGGACTATAGACCTATCAAATGAAAGTAGTATCACATTGTATACTGTTTTCAGGTCTTAACATAACTTAATAATATTTTAAGTGATATAATCCAACTTCACAGATAACTTTTGATTCTGGTTCTATCTTATTGAATAAATATATCAGAATTGAAAACTCACCCACTGCAATATCACTTTATGTATCACTCTAAAGAGAAGGATTCTGGGAAGCTTCTGGAATTGCCATTAAAACCAGATATACTAAAGTCAAGTTAAATGTCTACCTGTGCTGTTTTTCACTGTAAGGCAAATGCATGTGTTAACTTGTTAAAAACATTAATGTGGTGTGAGGAAATTTTATTGGTTGGTACTTGTCCTGTCTGGATCATTAATAAGCATAAGTACTTGGGGTTGCTGAGGTCCAGCTGAGTGGTCTTCTAATAAGACAAGTAACAATTTTAGTATTGTTCAATTGACGAGGTCATCAATAATCTTCAGAATACCCCTTATAATACCCTCTCATAATACTCCTAAATAATCTCATAATACTCCTACTATGTGCTTTTAGTTTTTCACATCACAGGGCATTTTTAACATCACAATGTATTTTTAGTCTATATTGGGTGGAATACAGCTTTAGAATTTCCCATTTTAGAGAAACTGCTGTGTACATATTTGAATAGCTCATTGAAGAAAATTATTGGCCATTTGGAAAGTAAATAACTCTGGAAGGAAATAAGTGAATAAATGATATGACGAAGTAACAAAGGACCAAGCAACTATGATGTTTGTGGCAAGGGGTGTCTGTATGATTAAAACAGAACAAATGTTATGTCTTATTTTTAATTAATTTGATGCATTGTCTCATATTTTCTTTTTTGGTAATGTTTTTCAGGTCAAAAGCTAGAACAGGTTACTATTTTTTTTTCAAGTGAACAAGTTACTTTCAAGAAAGAAAGGTTAGTTGCTATCCTGGTACTTTTGAAATTCTTATGTGTTTTTGGCCAGTGATATCAGTATTTCAAAATCTGTGAGTTAGTTCTTTCAAAAGTTCAAGGAAAAATATCTTAATGATAGATATTTTTCCCAATGAATATACCTACGTGGATCAAGGAATCCTCATTATTGTTTCTTCACTTTTTAATATATCTTTTCAAAATAACTTGAATAACTTTGGGGAATCATTTCCATATTTCTTTTTTTCACAA
The DNA here is from genome assembly GCF_027475565.1 of Acinonyx jubatus. Taxonomy (NCBI): domain Eukaryota; kingdom Metazoa; phylum Chordata; class Mammalia; order Carnivora; family Felidae; genus Acinonyx; species Acinonyx jubatus. Next base: position 23,711,526 of record NC_069386.1, read on the forward strand.
TTTTGTATTGAATAAAAATAATCTTGTAGTGAAATTCAACTGTGATAAATACTGATTTTTTATATTTATCTGAAATATTCATAATATAGATGCTTCTACTTATATTTATACTATAATCATATTATTTTTGGTACCTCATTTGCTCCTTAAAATTTTAGCTGATTAAAGGGTTTTATATGTCCCCAATATATCTTATCTAATTTATTAGAACAAAGGTAGCATTTTAATGGTATATATATGAATCATATTATTAAGATACTAAATAAAATGTCTACTACATGTTTACTGTTCTTTAATCAAACCTACACAAAATCATCCTGGTTATGGAAATGATTATTTGTTGGGAGGGTGCCTGCCTAGATCAATGATGAGCACAATTGTCTGAAGATCCTGAGGGATTGATTCCAGATGTCAATCTGAGGTCCAGATGAATTGCCCTTTACTAGAACAAAAAAGACTTTCAAGGCCTGGCTCTCTTTGGTGACCTCTCAGTGCCAACACAATACCACTGTTAGCATGATTTATATTTTTCTAAGAAAAGAGCATTTGTGTCCTATTTTATAAGGCACTATGCACATTTAGATATGATCAGTAATCCAAGACTTGCTCCATTTTCTCACTTTGAACACACAGTTGTAGAGAGATACTTGTATATAGAAAATATGTTCTTAACCAACAAATAAGAGAATAAAAATGAATGAATTAATAAGGAGAGAAGCAATAGTAGTGGGTACTGAAATTCCCATTTGGACTAAAAGAAGAAAAAAATGTATGCCTATATTAAATAATGACAATGGAACCAATTTTAGTTTTTTGTTAATTTTGCTGTTGAATATTTTTTGATACCTTGTTTTTGCTTTTCTTTCTGTCAATTTTTGCTGAGATAGGATTGGAACCAGGTTTTCCACTTCAAAGAATAGAGGTGAGTAACAACAAAGATCTTTTGAAGTTCATATGTCATATTCTGTGTGCCAGGTCCTGAGGTCTCTGTGTTCATCTTTTAAGAAGCTTATTTATGAATATTTTTATAATGTGTCATTTTCCTCATTGAGACTCTTATCAGGGTTATCTACATTATTTTATCGTTATAATTTGTTTTTTCATTGTAATTATTTTCTGCTTTGATGGAAACATGTAGAATTTAAGAGAATTTTTTTGGCAGTTTCAGATCAGATAAAAAATTGTTATAGTGAAATCCAAATATTATCAGATTTTCTGTATTTGTTTAATTATTGAAATTTCAGAAGAGAGACTCCATGATTCACAAAGCTTTTGTGGTCACACTGCATTACATTTCTGCTTCTACCTTAATTTTTGAGGATTGACTTGAATTGTTTCTCAGTTTTACAACATGAGAAGCCGTATGTGAAATTTTGTTAGATCTCTTTAAGACCATAAAATTTTTATATGATTAAATTCTCAATAATTATTTTGAAACACAAAATGGTTCAATTTGCAATACTATTCTGTACTTAAAAAGATATGATGTTAAAAGCATCAAATGGAGAGATATGGAAATATCATATCATTATGATTTCTTACTAAAACTTGAAATATGCATCCTTAAGAAAAATGGTTTCTATATTTCCTGGCATGCCTTGTTGAGGATTTTGTGTTACTTGGGACCTAGTGGTTAATGCTTTATGAATAGGCAATTTTTGGGGGGTGGGAGGGAGGGGTGGGTGCGTGATGAGTATTGAGGAGGGCACCTTTTGGGATGAGCACTGGGTGTTGTATGGAAACCAATTTGACAATAAATTTCATATATTGAAAAAAAAGGCAATTTTTTCTTAACAAAGTTCTGTCACAACTCCTATCAAGTACTACTTATTTTTGTATTAATTTATTATGGATTTTTTATTTATATTTATTCTCTAGAATAATAGGAGGTAATTCTAAAGGACTCAGTCATAGATCAAAGAGGGAATTATTTCTGCCAGGTATTGAAATGACTCTAGAACCTCAATCATTAACAAACCTTTGAACAGGCATACAGATATCAGGACCAATAGGACATGTTTTTTTGTTTTTTTTTTAATTTTTTTTAACGTTTATTTATTTTTTGAGACAGAGAGAGACAAAGCATGAACAGGGGAGGGTCAGAGAGAGTGAGACACAGAATCTGAAACAGGCTCCAGGCTCTGAGCTGTCAGCACAGAGCCCGACAGGGGGCCTGAACCCACGGACCATGAGATCATGACCTGAGCCGAAGTCGGCCGCTCAACCGACTGAGCCACCCAGGCGCCCCAGGACATGTTTTTATTTAAAAGCGTATTCTCGCAAGCCCCTACTTGTCTATTTTTTACCATTAGTAGATTCACAGGTTCATGGAATTGGTGCTACTAACTCAATCCAAACAGTATAATAGCATATTGATGCATAATATCTATGCAGTAAATTGTCCATATTAGTATGCTATAATAGTACAGAACTCAGACATACAAGAAAAATATAACGCAATAGAATCTTCCCTATGACCAGATCCAGCCTCATAGCCCCAAATGCAATTCTTCTAAAAATGTATTTCACTTTTTTTATTTTTTTGTTATTTTTTTGTTTATAAAAATGTGATTATATAATTTTGCTTTCTTTGTGACTGCATCATTTGCTCAAGATTCTTACTAGTTAGATGAACATTTTATTTGAAACATCAAATTCATTACAGTAAATTTTTTAGTAATATCTTCTTATTTTGTATTTCTTACAGACATTCATATCTGTTATCTATCATTCTTGATTAATCTTGCTAGGAGGATTTCAATCATATTAATTATTTCAAATTATTTTTTGCTATTTTTTCCTTTTATAAGCATGCTTTTTATTTTGCTTATTTCTGCTCTCAACCTCTTTAAGTTTTCCTTATACTCTTCTGGATTATTATTTATCTTTATCTAGATTCTTGTAAAATAGAATTGATTGATTTTTTAGCCTTCCCTGATTCTAATATATTTTTTTCACTCTAAATTTCCCTGTAAGCACTTTCTAGTTTCATGAGCACAAGTTTAGCATTTACATCCTTACTATTACTCATATAAATATATTTTCTAGTTTCTATGTTGATTTATTTTTGAATTATGGATTATTTATAAAGGCATTGGTTAATTTCCAAGAAGTTAGGCTTTTTCTTTTGACTTTTATTACTCATTCCTAACCTAATTTCATATGATAAAAAACATACTTTGATGTTATTACTTTAGAATAATTTTTTATCTCTGTCATGGCCCCGGGTATGGCACAATTTAATAAATATTACAGTTATAATTACACTAGCATGTAATTATATCATTGTGGATGCAGTGTTCTCTACATGCCAGGTAGTTCTATTTTGAAATTATCTTATCTATATCTCTTGAATATTTACTAATCTATGATCTGAAAATGAGTTACTCATGGAAAGTCATATGGGAGATAGTCATGGAAATAAGATAACTGGGTGGTTTCTGCAATGTTTGGAATATTTGTGATTTTTCTGTCTTGATTAATTGGTTTGGATGGTGCAAATTTTAGAAGTTACATTTACTACAGTATACTACATTAGAGTAGTATACTGAACCTACATTGATATATTATTACTTAAAGTCCTTAATGTCCTTAAAGTCCCTAATGTAAAGTCCTAATGTAAACAATTTTCATATATGCACTTTTCTACACATATATTATATTTTAATAGAAAGTTTAAAATATCTCAGGGGTACCTGGGTGGCTCAGTAGGTTAAGCATCCAACTTTTGATTTTTGGCTCAGAGCATTATCTCACGGTTTATGGGATCAAGTCCTGCATCAGGCTCTGTGCTAACTAACAGTGCAGAAAATACTTGGTATTCTCTTCCTCTCTCTCTCTGTCTCCCTGCCCCTTCCCTGTTCTCTCTGTCTCTCAAAATGAATAAACATTTAAAAATGACATTTTTAAATTTTTTAAACTTCATTTAAAAATGAAAATAAAATGAAACAAAATAAAATGAAATATCTCATCAAACTAACCCAAATATTAGCTAACACATTTCTTAGGAATATCGTCTAATATTTGTAAATGTGTTACTTGGTACCTAAAGATTGATGTTTTCAGGATAGGTTGAGTGTTCTCTTTTAAACACATATATTTTCATCTATTTTTCCCCTCCGCTTCCCCCATGGTCTTCTAAACAGAGAGGGTGGGAGGCAAACCACAAGAGACTATTAAATACAAAAAACAAACTAAAGGTGGATGGAGGGGTGGGGGAGAGGGAAATTGGGTGATGGGCATTGAGGGGGACACTTGTTGGGATGAGCAATGGGTGTTGTATGTAAGCCAATTTGACAATAAATTATATTTATAAAAAGCCACATACATTTTCAGTAAATTGTAACATTACACTGACAGTCATACCAAGATAGACTTTCATTACTAATCACTTAAATATTATTATTAATTGCAAAGCAAAATTAGTATTCTAAGATTTAGATGTTCTGAAAAAGCCATTGAATAAATTACAGCTTTAATAAAATATTTATTTATAATAAGCTACATTCTGATAATATATGCAAGAATGACAATGGAGGACAAAATTTATTACACTGATAAAAAAAGTGTTCCCATAAAAAATAATCAGGATAGCTTCCTGATTATAATAGGAATTTTTAAGATTCTGGCATTCTATTTGTTTCTTTCCAGATGAATTTGAGCAGATTTATGTTTGTTGTATGGATTTTTCTTTTCATGTGTTTGTCTTTAGTGCTGGCAATTCATAATTGAGAGTGAAAGAATAAGAAAATAAATATAAAGGTATAGTTATGGTACCTGAGTTAGGTGGTAAATTAAGCACACAGGATATAGAGAATTTTAATCTAGCATGATGTTTACTTAGCTTTATAGAAGTCTGTAATATGCAAAATGGACTAATGTCATATCATTGAGAGATCTAATAGTTACTCATGCACAGTTTTATTTTGCACTAACCACCCTATAAATATTTTATGACTTAATTCATATAGAAGCCTAGGTGTGTGTGTGTGTGTGTGTGTGTGTGTGCGCCTGATACGGAGAAACAAAAATATCTATTTGTCAGTGCACTTTGTATATATACAGATAGAGTAATGTTGAGTAAGATTTACATATCAAACATGCCTTATTCAACTCGAGTGAGGCTACAGGTCATGTATTCCAAGTAGGGTTAGCAGGTTAAAGTCTCTTTGCACATAACATTTCACAATTATTTTCTGTCAGTATTTTCTAAATAGACTGTGTGAAAATAAATCCAAGGTCTTTTCTCCAGGCCAGCCTAAGTATGTGGTGAACTTATTACCTACTGTCTTATTTATAAAAAATTGTAATCACATTGAGAGATTATAACAAAGTTGGCATTATGGAATAGATACTGAAGTGTTAGTAATCATGCTGTTGGTTTGGCTTAAGATGACTTAAGAGAAAATTGGAAAAACACATAGAGAAAGTGTTGATATGACTCCTTTATCTAGAGAGTTTAGCTGTGTGTGTGTGTGTGTGTGCGTGTGTGTAATAGAAATTGTAATAGAAATAATGTCGCTAAATAGAAAAATTTTAGTTTTTAGTATTAACGGAGACAAAAAATTAAAGAAGGAACTGTAAGTGCAGATCAGGTAAAAATATGAAGTTATATCTAGGGATTAAATCAGTAGATGAGAACTTAGTAGTAATATTATTGTTCTAATGTGGGAAAATGTTGCTTAGGATAGAGAAGGGAGACAAAGTTTCTGAAATCAAGTTTATATAAAGTGTTGTTTTGGTGTGGATTAATTCTTGCTTGAATAACCTAAGTGGTAAATTTTGAAAATCAATTTTTGCAACATTATTTACTCTGTTATAATGTCTGTGTGTGTGTGTGTATGTGTCAACATTGCCATATCCCTAGCTAAACCATCACCATACAGAAGTGGATATGAAGAAGCTTGTGAAATTACCATACTGTCAGCTTCAATAAACTAAAGCTGAAATGTTCACTGTCTTAATATAGTATAAATAACAACCCTGTAAGAAAGTAACTCAGTTATGAAGGAGGCATGGGAAGATGGCAAAGTAGGAAGACCTTAAACTCACGTCATTCCATGATTACAACTAGATATCACTCACATCTGAGTAAATAAACTAGAGAGTTATCCAAAGACTAGCAGAACAAACTCCACAACTAAAGGTGTGGAAAAAGGCACATCAGAGAAGTTAGAAAAAGTAGAAGTTAGAAGGGTAGAAAGGGCAGAAAAGAGTTGCTCACAGAAAGGAGGGAGCCGCAATAGCAGACAGGGAAAAGCACCGGGGATCCCACATGGGGAAAACAAATCCCCAAAATGTCTGGATTTGAAAACCAGAGGGGCTGAATTCCATGAGTTTGTATAGCCAATAGGACTTTGAGCCTGTAACTTTAAAAGTCAGCCAACTCAGCACTGGGTAAACTGGTAAGGCCATTGATAGCTTGGTCTCTATCTATCTCTATCTATTAAAAAGACAGTAACTCAAAGGGAGACAACATAGAAGTGACAGCTTGCATAAAGTGAGGGAGGTCTGTTTATATTGATTTCAGAATGTGCTGGGGGACTGCTCTAGAAACAAAGGAGCTGGTGGATGCCTTTTTCTCCCCCACCCCCCAACATAAACATAGAGACACCTGCAGGATATAGCACTGCACAGACAATTGTTACATAATCTGCTAGCAGTGCACCCCACCCACAAGTTCTCCCAAGAACTCATCCACTCCAAGCCTATTTGCCTCAGCCTTTAGCTCAGCATGCATTTTATTAAGGCCACACACACCCTGCCTAGTCACTGACTCTCTGTGCCATGGCCAAGCAGCCAACATGCTTCTGGGGATCTGTTCAAGGACTATAGACTCAGTGCAAAATTTTCTAACACTAACACCACACCCCTGAGCCCTTCTGGTGTGACACCACCTCAGCTGGCCTCCCTGGTTCTCACTAACGTTAAAGACAGTAAGAAAAACCCACAACAGGCAAGAAGTCAGTATAGATGTCTGAAATGAAAGGAAAAGTGACTCAGACACGATATCAGGATGCAAGCAACATACATGGGTGCCAGGTTCTAGTGAACGGAAGACACTGCACTGCAGAGCACTACATGACCTTTTCTTCACAAAGTCACTACTTTCAAGAGTAGAAGATATAACAGACTTTCCTGACACAGAAAAACAAACACAGAGAGGTAGACAAAATGAGGAGAGAGAGGAATATGTGCCAAATGGAAGAACACGAGAAAAATCACAGCAAGAGATCTAAGTGAAAGAGAAATAAGTAATATGTCTGATACATAATTTAAAGTAACAATCATAAAGATACCCACTGGATTTCAGAAAAGGATGGAGGATATCAGTGAGAATTTGACAAACAGATAAAAATAACATCAGAGATAAAGAACTCAATAAATGAAATAAAAAAATACAACAGATGAATAAAGAATAGGCTACAGGAAGCAGAGGACAGTATCAGTGACCTGGAAGAGAGAATAGTAGAAAGCAATCAAGATGAATAGGTGAGAGACAAACAAATACTGCACAATGAGAATAGACCTAAAGAACTCATTGACCTCATCACGTGTAATAAAATTCACATTATAGGGACTCCAGGAGAAGAGAGAGAAAGGAGGGCACAAAATATATTTGAAGAAATAATGGCTGAAAATTTCCTGAATCGGGGGAGGGGAACAGATCCAGATTCAACACACATAAAGTTCCCCAACAAATTCAACCCTAGGAGGTCCACACCAAGACACATAGTAATTAAAATGGCAAAATATAATGATTCTGAAAGAATATTAAAAGCTGTAAGAGAAAAGAAGACAATTACATACAAAGGAAACCCCATAAGTATATCAGATGATTTTTCAACAAAAACTTTGCAGGCCCAAAGGAAATAGCATTATGCATTCAAAGTGTTGAAAGGGAAAAATCTATAGCCAAGAATACTTTTCTAGCAGGGCTATCATTCAGAATATAAGGAAAGCTGAATAGTTTCTTAGAAAACAAACGTTAAAAGAATTCATGACCACTAAACCAGCCCAACAAAAAAGATTAAAAACCTCTCAGTGGGAAACAAAAATCATAAGTAAGAGTAAGAAAAATAGAAAGTACAAAAGCAAAAAAAATATTAAGTATACTTATAAAAATCACTCAATACAAGCACAAAACAAAAGGATATAAAATATGATGCCAAATATCTGAAATGTGGATGGAGAGGAATAAATTAGTACAAAATTAAGCAGACATGAGTTTAACATAGGCTGCTATATGCAGAAAATGTTAGATATAAACAGAACGATAACTGCAAATCAAAAAACAATAATAGGAAAAAGAATAAATAGTTGGAAATCCAAGTATAATGCTAAAGACACACAGCAAACCATAAAAGAGCAAATGAAGAAAGGATAAGAGAAAAACTACAAAACAACCACAAAATAAGTAATAATAACATGGCAATAAGTGCATATTTATCAATAATTACTTTCAATGTAAATGAACCAAATACTAAAATCAAAAGACATAGGATAATAGAGTGAACATGAAAACAAGACCCATCTATATTCTGCCTACAAAAGATTCATTTTAGGCCTAAAGACACCCGCAGATAGAAAGTTAGGAAATGGAGAAACATTGATCATGCAAATGGATGTCAAAGGAAAGCCAAAGTAGCAAACATATGTCACACAAAATAGGCTTTAAAACAAAGTCTGTAACAAGAAACTAAGAAGGGCACTATGTGATATTAAAGGAGATGATCCAACCAGAAGATGTAACAATTGTAAATATCTATGCACCCAAAATAGGAGCAGTTAATACATAAACAATTAATAATAAACTAAAGGAAATAATATATAATAATATAATAATAGTAGGGGAAATTAACACGCACATTTACATCAATGGACAGATAACCTGAACAGAAAATAAGGAGCAATATCTTTGAATTACAAACTGGACTAGATGGATTTAACAGATATATTCAGAACATTTCATTCTAAAACAGAAAAATACACATTCTTTTCAAGTTCACATGGAACATTCTCTAGAATAGATCACACAGTAGCCCACAAAACTAGCCTCAACAAATGCAAGTTCAAAGTCATACCATGTGTCTTTTCTGATCACAACACTATGAAACTAAAAACCAACTACAGGAAAAAATCTGGAGAGACTACAAACACATTTAGGTTAAATAACATACTAATAAATGATGAATGGGTAAACGAAGAAATCAAGAAATAAATTAAAAATGCATGGAAAACAAGTGGTCCAGGTTCATTCTTCTGCATGTCGCTGTCCAGTTTTCCCAGCACCACTTGCTGAAGGGACTGTCTTTATTCCACTGGATATTCTTTCCTGCTTTGTCAAAGATTCATTGGCCATACGTTTGTAGGTCCATTTCTGGGTTCTCTATTCTGTTCCATTGATCTGAGTGTCTGTTCTTGTGCCAGTACCATACTGTCTTGATGATTACAGCTTTGTAGTATAGCTTAAAGTTTCGGATTGTGATGCCTCCTGCTTTGGTTTTCTTTTTCACTCATATGAGGACTTTAAGAGACAAAACATGAACATAAGGGAAGGGAAACAAAAATAATATAAAAACAGGGAGGGGGACAAAACAGAAGAGACTCATAAATATGGAAAATAAACTGAGGGTTACTGGAGGGGTTGTGGGAGGGGGAAGGGGCTAAATGGGTAAGGGGCACTAAGCAATCTACTCCTGAAATCATTGTTGCACTATATGCTAACTAATTTAGATATAAATTTTTAAAAACATTTAAAAAATACATGGAAACAAATGAAAATGAAAACAAAACAGTCCATAACTTTTGGAATGTAGCAAAAGCAGTTCTAAGAGGGAAGTTTGTAACCACATTGGCCTAACTCAAGAAGCAAAAAGAAGTTCAGAAAATAACCTAAACTTACACCTAAGGAAGGTAGGAAAAGAAAAACAACACCCAAAGCCAGCAGAAGGAAAGAAATAATATTAGGGTAGAAATAAATTGTATAGAAACTAAAAACACAATACAGCAGATCAAGGAAACTAAGAACTAGTTCTTTGAAAAGATAAAAAACATGATAAATTCATCAAGGAGAAAGAGAAAGAGAATTAAAATAAACAATATCAAGAATAAAAGAGGAAAAAATAAAAACCACCACAACAAAAATGCAAACCATGGTAAGACAATATTATGAAAAACTATGCCAACAAATTTGACAACTGGGAAGAAATTAATAAATTCCTAGAAACACATAACCTACCAAAACTGAAGCAGAAAGGAATAGAAATTTGAACAGGCTGGTTACCATCAAGGAGATTGAATCGGTAATTTAAAAAAATCTCAACAAACAAAAGCCCAGGACCAGATGGCTTCACAATGAAATTCCACAAAACATTTAAAGAAGAGCTAATACCTATTATTCTCAAACTCCCAAAAAATAGAAGGAGGAGGAAAACTTCCAAATTCATTCTCTAAGGTGAGTATCACTCTATACCAAAGTCAGATAGACATCATTAAAAAAAAGGTAACAGCAGACCAATAACTGATGAACTTTGATGCAAAACCAGCAAACAAAATCCAATACATTTAAAAAAAAACATTCATCATGATCAAGTGGGATTTATCCCTGGGCTTCAAGGGTGGTTCAAAATTCTCAAATCAATCAATGTGATACATCACATCAATAAGAGAAAGTATAAAAACATGATTATCTTAATATATTCAGGAAAAGCATTTGAAAAAATACAACCCTCAACAAATTAAGTTTAGAGGGAACATACCTCAACATAATAAAGGCCACATACAAAAAAAACCCACAGCAAATATTACCCTCAATGGGGAAAAACTGAGAGTGTTCCCTGTAAGGTCAGGGACAAGACACGCATGTTCACTCTCATCACCTTAATTCAACATAGTACTTGAATTCCTATTCACAGAAACTAGACAACAAAAGGAAATAAAGCACATTCAAAGTGGTAAGGAAAAAGTAAAAAATTTACTATTTGCAGATAACATAATACTCTATACAGAAAATGCTAAAGATTCCACCAAAAATATTAGAACTACTAAATGAATTCAATAAAGCCACAGGATAAAAAAAATCAATGTGCATAAATTTGTTGCATTCCTATACACCAATAATGAAGCAGCATAAAGGGAAAACAAGGAATCAACCCCATTCACAATTGCACTAAAAACCATAAGATACCTAGGAGTAAACATAGCCCAAGAGATAAAAGATCTGTACTCGGAAAATGATACAACACTAATGAAAGAAGCTGGTGAGGATACAAAAAAATGGAAAAACGTTCCACGGTCATGGATTGGAAGAACAAACATTGTTAAAATGTCTATAATACAAAAGCAATCTACACCTTTGGTGTAATACCTATCAAACAAACATCAGCAGTTTTCACAGAGCTAGAACAAACAATCCTAAAATTTGCATAGAACCACAAAAGACCCAGAATAGCCAAAGAAATCTTGAAAAAGAAAAGCAAAGCTGAAGACATCACAATTCCAGCCTTCACGTTATATTACAAAGCTGTAGTAATCAAGACAGTATGGTACTGATACAAAAACAGATACATAGATCAATTGAACAGAACACCCAGAAATGGGCCCACAAGTATATGGTCAAATAATCTTTTGAAAAGCAGGAACGAATATCTAACGGAAAAAAGACAGTGTCTTCAATGAAGGGTGCTGGGAAGACTCGACAGCAACATTAAGAAGAATGAAATTGGACCACTTTCGTACACCATACACAAAAATAAAGTCAAAATAGACAAAAGACCTAAATGTGATACAGGGAACCATCACAATCCTAGAAGATAAAACAGCAACCTCTTTGATTCAGGCTGCAGCAACTTATTACTTGATGTGTCTCTGGAGGCAAGAGAAATAAAAGCAAAAATGAACTATTGTGACCTCATCAAGATAAAATGCTTCTGAGGGCACCTGGGTGGCTCAGTCGGTTGAATGTCTGACTTCAGCTTAGGTCATGATCTCACAGTTCGTGGGTTCAGGCCCCACATCAGGCTCTGTGCTGACAGCTTGGAGCCTAGAGCCTGCTTCAGATTCTGTCTCCCTCTCTCTCTCTGCCCCTCCCCCACTAGTGCTCTCTCTCTCTCTCTCTCTCTCTCTCAAATAAATAAATGTTAAAAATATTTGTAAAAGAAGATAAAATGATCCTGCACAGCATGGGAAACAATCAACAAAACTATAAGGCAACTGACAGAATGGGAGAAGGTATTTGCAAATTACATATCTATAAAGGGTTAGTATCCAACATCTATAAAGAATTACCAAAGTCAACAAGCCCCGTCAAAAACAAAACAAAACAAGTAATCCAGTGAAGAAATAGGCAAAAGACATGAATAGACATTTTTCCAAAGAAGACATCCAGATGGCTAACAGACACATGAAAAGATGCTAAACGTCACTCATCATCAGGGAAATACAAATCAAAACCGCAATGAGATACCACCTCACACCTGTCAGAATGGCTAAAATTATCAACTTAGGAAACGAGATGTTGGCAAAGATGTGGAGAAAGGAGCACCCTCTTACACTGTAGGGGTGAATACAAACTGGTGCAGCCACTCTGAAAAACAGCATGGATGTTTAAAAAGTTAAAAATAGAACTACCTTAGGATCCAGTAATTGCACTACTAAGTACTTAACCAAACAATATAAATATACTGATTTGAAGGGGCACATGCTCCCTGATGTTTATAGCATCATTGTTATAGCATCCATAATTTGAATACACACACACACACACACACACACACACACACACACACGCAATGGAATATATAAAAAAAGAAAAATGAAATATTGCCATTTGCAGTGATGTGGATGGATCTAAAAAGTATAATGTTAAGCAAAATAAACCAGAGAAAGACAAATACAGTATGATTTGACTCATATGTGGAAGTTAAGAAACAAAACAAAGAAAAGGAAAAGGTAAGAGAGAGAGAGAGAGAGAGAAGAAACAGTCCCTCAATTATAAGTAAAAATCTGATGTTTACCAGTGGGATGATTATAAATGGGGGGATAGTTAAATAGGTGATAAGGGTTAAGGAGTTCACTTGCAATGAGCACAGGGTGATGTATGGAAGTGCTGAATCACTATATTGTATACCTGAAACCAACATAACAGTGTATGTTAACTAATTGGAACTAAAATGAAAACTTTAAAAATTATAAGGAAAAAATACATTTACAATACTATACTGTAAAAAAAAAGTCCATGTATAAGTGGACCTGCACAGTTACAACCCATGTTGTTCAAATGCCAACTGTACTATTTACTTATATATTAAATCTTAAAAAGTCAAATTCATAAAATCAGTGGAATGGTACTTTTCAGGGGCTAAGGGGTGAGGAAAGTGAGCAGATTTTGGTCACAGGGTAATAACTTCAGTTTTAAGATTAATAGTTTCTGAGAATCTAGGGGCGCCTGGGTGGCTCAGTCGGTTAAGCATCCGACTTCAGCTCAGGTCACGATCTCGCGGTCTGTGAGTTCGAGCCCCGCGTCAGGCTCTGGGCTGATGGCTCAGAGCCTGGAGCCTGCTTCCGATTCTGTGTCTCCCTCTCTCTCTCTGCCCCTCCCCCGTTCATGCTCTGTCTCTCTCTGTCTCAAAAATAAATAAACGTTAAAAAAAAATTTTTAAAAATAGTTTCTAAGAATCTAATGTAAAGCATAATGACTGTAGTTAATACTGTATTGTATACTCAAAATTTGCAAACAGATGTCTTAAATATTCTCACCATAGTAAAAAAAAAAAAAGGTAACTATATGAGGTGAGGGATGTATTAATTAACTTGATTGTGGTAATCATTTCACAGTGCATACTTCTATGAAATCATTGTGTTTTAAACCTTAAATATGTAAAATTTTTATTTGTCAATTTTACCTCCATAAACTCTTAAAAAATAGATCAATTAGGCAAGATTAATTAAGAAATAAAAAACTTAACACCTAACAGGCATCTGTAGAAATACAGATACAACAATAATAGAATATACATATTGCCCAAATGCCATGGAGCATTCTCCAGAAAGATTATTTGTTAAGCCATAAAATCCACATCACTATATTTAAAAGAATTGAAATCATTCAATTCATAATCTGTGACCACTAAGATATTGTATCATAAATGGATAACAGAAAGAAATTTGGGGAATTCATAATGAGGTGGAAATTAAACAATACACTCCTAAAAACCTTACAAGTCAAAAATGAACTACTGGGACTTCATCAAAATAAAAAGCTTCTGCACAGTGAAGGAAACAATAAGCAAAACTAAAAGGCAAATGACAGAATGGGAGAAGATATTTGCAAATGACGTACCAGATAAAGGGTTAGTATCCAAAATATATAAAGAACTTACCAAACTCAACACTCAAAAAAACAAATAATCCAGTGAAGAAATGGGCAAAAGACACTTCTCCAAAGAAGACATCCAGATGGCCAACCAACACATGAAAAAATGCTCAACATCACTCATCATTGGGGAAATGCAAATCAAAACCACAATGAGATACCACCTGACACCTGGCAGAGTGGCTAACATTAACAACTCAGGCAACAACAGATGTTGGTAAGGATGCAGAAAAAGAGGATCTCTTTTGCATTGTTGGTGGGAATGCAAGCTGGTGAAGCCACTCTGGAAAACAGATTGGAGGTTCCTCAAAAAACTAAAAATAGAACTACCCTACGACACAGCAATTGCACTACTAGGTATTTATCCATGGGATACAAGTGTGCAGTTTCGAAGGGACACATGCACCCCCATGTTTATAGCAGCACTATCAACAATAGCCAAAGTATGGAAAGAGCCAAAATGTCCATTAATGGATGAATGAATAAAGAAGATGTGATATATATATATATATATATATATATATATATATATATACACACATATATATATACACACACATATATACACAATGGAGTATTACTCGGCAATCAAAAAGAATGAAATCTTGCCATTTGCAACTACATGGATGGAACTGGAGGGTATTATGCTAAGTGAAATTAGTCAGAGAAAGACAAAAATCCTATGATTTCACTCATATGAGGACTTTAAGAGACAAAACAGATGAACATAAGGGAAGGGAAACAAAAATAATATAAAAACAGGGATGGGAACAAAACACAAGAGACTCACAAATATGGAGAACAAACTGAGGGTTATTGGAGGGGTTGTGGGAGGGGGGATGGGCTAAATGGGTAAGAGGCACTAAGGAACCTACTCCTGAAATCATTGTTGCCCTATATGCTAACTAATTTGGATTTAAATTAAAAACAAAAAACAAAAAACAAAAACAAACCTATCTATATATACTGCCTGCAAGGGACTCATTTTAGACCTAAAGATACCTGTGTATTGAGAGTGAGGGGATGCAGAAATATTGCTCATGCATGCAAATGGATGTTAAAAGAAACCCAGAGTAGCAATAGTTATATTGGAAAAATAGACTTCAAAACAAAGATTGTAACAAGGAACAAAGAAGGACACTGTATATAATAAAGGAGATAATACATCAAGAAAATACAACAATTGCAAATATTTATGCACCCAACGTGAGAGTACCCAAATACATATAACAGTTAATATCAAACATAAAGTAACTAATTGATAGTAATACAATAATAGTAGGGGACTTTAATGCTACACTTACATCAGTGAACAGAACATCCAAATAGAAAATCAACAGGGTGAGCCTGGGTGGCTCAGTCAGCTAAGCTTCCCACTCTTGGTTTCAGCTCAAGTCATTATCTCATGGTTCATTAGTTCGACCCCACTGGGGCATGACAGGGCAGAGCATGCTTGGGATTCTCTCTCTCTCCCTCTCTCTGTATGGTCCTCCCCCACTTGTGCTCTTTCGCTCTCTCTCAAAATAAATAAATAAACTTAAAAAAAAAAGAAAATCAACAAGAAAACTACTTTGAATGACACATTGTACCAGATGAATTTAACAGATTTGTTCAGAATATTCCATCCAAAAAACCCAGCAGAATACATATTCTTTTCAAGTGTACATGGAACATTCTACAGAATAGATAACATGTTAGCCTACAAAAAAAAGCCTCAATAGACCTGAAACCATAAAAATTCAGGCATATTCTACAGGCATAACAACTTATGATATAAGCCATAACAACTTTTTTTTCTAGATAAGTCTCCTGAGGCAAGGAAACAAAATCAAAAATAAACAATTGGGACTTCATCAAGATTAAAAGCTCTGCACAGCAAAATAAAAAACTACAAGGCACCTACATGGGAGATGATATTTGTAAATAACATATCTGATAAAGGTTTCATCTCCACAATATATAAAAAACTTATAAAACTCAACACCCAAAAAACAAATAATTCAGTTTAAAAATAGGCAGAATGCATGAATAGACATTTTTCCAAAGAATACACCCAGATGACTAACAGATACATGAAAAGATGTTTAACAACACTCATCATCAGGGAAATGCAAATCAAAACTACACCTCACACCTGTCAGAATGGCTACAATTAATAACACAAGAAACAACAGGTGTTGGTGAGGATGTGGAGAAAAAGGAATACTCCTGCACTGTTGGTAGAATGCAAACTGGTGCAGCCTCTAGAAAAAAGTATAGATTTTCCCCAAAAAACTTAAAAATATAACTACCTGATTACCCATCTATCACACTCCTGGGTATTTACCTGAAGAATACAAAAACACTAATTCAAAGTGATACATGCACCCCTACATTTATTGGAGGATTATTTGCAATAGCCAAGATATGGAAGGAGCCCAAGTGTCCATTATTTGATGAATGTATAAAGAGGATGTGGTATATATATAAAGTGGAATATATAAAAAATAAGAATGAAATCTTGCCATTTGTGATGACATTGATGGACCTAGAGAGCATTATGCTAAGTGAAATAAGACACTCAGAGAAGGACAAATAGCATATGGTTTCACTCATATGTGGAATTAAGAAACAAAACAAACAGAGAGAAACAAAGCAAACAAGCAAAGAGAAAAATAAGAGAGTTAATCAAGAAGTAGACTCTTAATCATAGAGAACAAACCAAACAAAACAAATTGATGGTTTTCAGAAGGGAGGTGAGTGGACAGATGGGTGAAATAGGTGATGGGGATTAAGGAGTGCACTTGTGATGAGCACGTGATGTATAGAAATGTTCAATCACTACAAGTGTACACCTGAAACTAATATAATACCCTTTGTTAACTAAATGGAATTAAAATAAAAACTTAAAAGAAAGTAATCTTCTTTGGCTAAATTCTCTGTCTTCCAACTCATCATGGTGATTGCTCTGAGCTCCGAGTGTCAGCCTTGTTGATCATTCAGTCATTTGGGAGGTCATTCTCTTTTCTTGAAGAAAACTTCATATTCACAACTGGATAGTTCTATTGACCCATCCTGTCAAATCCCAGAAATCTAACAGCTTTCCTTGATTTTGCCCCATCCCTATTCCCTTTAATTCAACCTGGCAGTTTTTCTTCTGATATAATTCCATCTCTATTCTTGGCTTCTGCTAAGATGGCTGGTTAAGTCAATGAGTTACACCTGTAATCTCTTTATGCAGCTGTTTTCCAGCCACACTTTGGTATTCTTTCCAGAGCAAGCTTTCTTGTATTTCACAATATGGATAAGTTAAGAATTTTCCAAATATTCAAGTTATGGTTCTTTTTCCCTTAACAATTTCTTCAACTTATTATTCTGCTCTCACATTTTACTATAACCAGCAAAGATAAACCAGGATGTGCTTTCAATACTTTGCTTAGAAATCTCCTTAAATATCCATGACCATCACTACAATTTCAACTTTCCACAAGACACTACAACGCAATTTGGCCAAATTATTTCCCATGTTATAACAGAGAACACCTTGGAGCTCCTGGGTGGCTCAGTCAGTTGAGTTTCCAACTTCAGCTCAGGTCATGATATCCTGGTTTGTGGGTTTGAGCCCTGCGTCAGGCTCTGTGCTGACAGCTCAGAGCTTGGAGCCTGCTTCCGATTCTGTGTCTTCCTCTCTCTCTGCCCCTAACCCACTCACATTCTGTCTCTGTCTCTCTCAAAAATAAATAAACATTAAAAAAAATAACAGAGAACACCTTTCTTCCTATTTTGAAATGTTATTGAATAATATATTCATTTTTATTTGAGATCTCAGTATAATCACCTTTAGTGTCCATATTCCTACCAAGTCTTTTCAAGACAATCTAGGTTTTTTTTTCTATCATGCACCTCAAAGCTCTTCCAGCTTCTATGCACAATCCAGTTCCAAAGTAACTTCTACATTTTTAAGTACTTGTTATAATAGCACCTCATTTAATTGCACCAAAATTTGTATTATTCTGATAGAGCTGCCATAACAAAATACCAGAAACTGAATAGCTTAACACAAATTTATTTTCTTACATTATGGAGGCTAGAAGTCCATGAACAAGGTATTGGAAGGTTTAGTTCCTCCCATTATTATTATTATTAGTTTTTATTCAAATTCCTGTTAGTGAACATACAGTGTTATATTAGTTTCAGGTGTACAATTTAGTGATTCAGCAATTCCATACAACACCTGGTGTTCATCACAATAAGTGCCCTCCTTAATACCCATCACCTATTTAACCCATCCCCCCACACACACATGCCTCTCCTCTAATAACCATCAGTTTGTTCTCTATAGTTAAAATTCTCTTGCTTTGCCTCTATTTCCCTATGCTCATTTGTTTGGTTTCTTAAATTCCACATATGATTCAAATCATATGATATTTGTCTTTCTCTGACTGACTTATTTCACTTAGCATAATACTGTCTATCTCCATCCACGTCATTGCAAATGGCAAGATTTATGGCTGAGTAATATTCCATTGTACATATATACCACCTCTTCTTTGTTCATTCAATAGTCCGTAGACACTTGGGCTCTTTCCATAGTTTGGCTATTGTAGATAATGCTGCTATAAATATCACGGTGCATGTATCCCTTTGAATTACTTCTCATATTCTTTAGGTAAATACCTAGCAGTGCAATTACTGAATCATAGGGTAGTTCTATTTTTAACTTGTTGAGGAACCTCCATACTGCTTCCAGAATGGATGTGCCAGTTTGCATTCCCACCAACAGTATAAGGGAGTACCCCTTTCTCCACATCCTTGTCAACACCTTTTGTTTCCTGAGTTGTTAATTTTAGCTTTTCTGACTGCTGTGAAGTGATATCTCATTATAGTTTTGATTTGCATTTCCCTGATGATGAGCAATGTTGAGCATCTTTTCATGTATCTGTTAGCCATTTGTATATTTTCTTTGGAAAATGTCTATTCATGTCGTCTGCACATTTTTAAATTTGATTATTTGTTTTTTGAGTGTTAAGTTCTTTATATATTTTGAGAACTAGCTCTTTACCAGAAATTTCACCTGAAATATCTTCTCCCATTCCACAGGTTGTCTTTTAGTTTTGTTGAGTATTTCCTTCACTGTGCAGAAGATTTTTATTTTGAGGAAGTCCCAATAGTTTATTTTTGTTTTAGTTTCCCTTACCTCAGGAGACATATCTTGTAAAAGTTGCTACGGCTGATGTCAAAGAGGTTACTGCCTGTCTTCTCCACTAGGATATTTATAGTTTCAGGTCTCACATTTAGGTCTTTCATCCACTTTGAGTTAATTTTTGGGTAAGGTAAAAGAAAGTGGTTCAGATTCATTCTTTTGCACGTTGCTGTCCAGTTTTCCCAACAGCATTTCCTGAAAAGACTGTCTTATTTTCCACTGGATACTCTTTCCTGCTTCATCAAAGATTAATTGACCATAAAGTTGTGCGTTTATTTCTGGCTTTTCTATTCTGATCCATTGACCTATGTGTCTGTTTTCGTGCCAGTACCATACTGTCTTTATCACTGCAGCTGTGTAATATGACTTGAAGTTCAGAATTGTGATGCCTCCAGCTTTGCTTTGCTTTTTTAAGATTGCTTTGGTTATTTGGAGTCTTTTGTGGTCTCATACAATTTTAGGATTGTTTGTTCTACTTCTTGAAAACCACTGTTGGCATTTTGATAGGGATTGCATTAAATGTGTTGGTTGCTTTGGATAGTATAGACACTTTAACAATATTTGTTCTTCCAATCATAAGCACAGAAAGTCTTTCCGTTTCTTTGTATCATCTCAATTTCTTTCATCACTGTTTTATAGTTTTTAGGGCACAGGTCTTTCACCACTTCGGTTAGGTTTATTCCCAAGTATCTTACTTTTTTTTTTTTTTTTTTTTGCCATTGTATATGAGGTTGATTCCTTAGTTTCTCTTTCAGCTGTTTTATTATAGGTGTATAGAAAGGCAACAGATCTCTGTACGTTTATTTTGTATACTGTGACTTTCCTGAATTCATGTATCAGTTCTAGCAATATAATACTATGTCATCTGCAAATAGTGAAATCCACAGTTAATGCCATCCTCAATGGGGAAAAACTGAGTGCTTTTCTTCTATGGTCAGGAACAAGACAGCGATGTCCACTCTTATCACTGTTATTTAACATAATATTGGAAGTTCTAGCCACAGCAGACAACAAAAAGTAATAAAAGGCATTCAGGTCATCAAGGAAGTGGCTTGGTTTCTTTTGAGAAATCTCCTCTTGGCTTGCAGATGGTCACCTTCTTACCGTGGTCTCACATGGCTATTTCTCTGCGTGTGCACATCCCTGGTGTTTTTTACATGTCCAAATTTCCTCTTCTTACATGGATACAAGTCATATTGGATCAGGGGCCATCCATATTACTTCATTTAACTCTAATTGCATATTTGAAAGCTATATGCAAATAAAGTCACATTCTGAGGAACTGGGCCTTAGAGCTTCAACATATTTTGGGAAAATTCAGTCCATAACAGCATTAAAAGTCTGGCATAATGTTATAATGATATATAGGCAAATGAAATTTCATGACACTCTTTCTCCCCAAAGCAGTTATTTCATCTTCAACAAGACTTCTCCTGAGTGTTCTGTTTTTTACTGAAATCCAGATTTCCACTCAAGTTGATTATGACCATTTTTAATTTAAAAACTTTATTTTTAAATCATAAAGACTAAATGGAGGGGCGTCTGGCTCAGTCAGTTGAGTTTCCAACTTCGGCTCAAGTCATGATCTCCTGGTTTGTGGGTTTGAGCCCTGCGTCGGGCTCTGTGCTGACAGCTCAGAGCCTGGAGCCTGTTTTGGATTCTGTGTCTCTTTCTCTCTTTGCCCCTCCCCTGTTCGTGCTTTGTCTCTGTGTCTCTCAAAAATAAATAAATATTTTAAAAAATAAAAAAAAACTAAATGGAAAGTAGAGGAGTTTCCCATATATCCCCTGTTTCCATACATGCACAACCTTCCCTACTATCAACATCCTTTACCAGAGTAGTACATTTCTTAAAATGAACCTACATTGACATCATTACCACTCAAAGTCCATAGTTTATATTCACCCCTGGTTTGTATATCTTATTGGTTTTGACAAATGTACAATGACAAATATGTCCCATTGTATATTACATAAAACTTTCACTTCCCTAAAAATTCTCCATACCCTGCCTATTCATTCCTATGTCCCCCCCTAGCCCCTGACAACTACCAATCTTTTTACTAACTCCATAGTTTTGCTTTTTCCAAAATATCATATGGTTTGAATCGATAATCCTCTGACCATGCATTTAACTTTCTCACATTTGTTTCTTTCACTTAGTGATATGTATTTAATTTTCCTACAGGTCTACTCACGGTTTTATGATTCCTTTTGTTAGTCATAAATAATATTGCATTTTCTAGAGGCACCACTGCTTATTAATTCACCTACTAAAGGACATATTAATTGCTTCAAAATGTGCAATTATGAATAAGCTTCTATAAAAGCATTCATGTGGACATAAGTTTTCAAATCATCTGATTAAATATCAAGGAGTACAATACCTGAATTGTATGGTAGGAGCATGTTTAGTATTATAAGAAGCTGCCAAACTGTCTCCCAAGGTGGCTGTTCATTTTTCATTCCCACTAGCAATGAATGAGAGTCCTATTGTTCCACATTCTCACCAATATCAATAGCTAATTTGATATTGCCAGTGATTTAGATTTTGGCTGCTCAAATAGGTGTGTAGTGGTAATTCATTTATGGTTTAATTTGCAATTCCCTGATAACATATGATCTTTTCATATGCTTATTTTTCATTTGTATATATGTTTTGTCAGATGTCTGTTAAGGTCTTTGACCCATTTTTTTAAATTGGGTTGTTCATTTTCTTTTCTTGATTTTTAAGTGTTTGTATGTTTTGGATAACAGTCCTTTACTAGAGGTGGTTTTTGAAATGCTGTTTCCCAGCCTGTGGATTGTGTCCTCCCTCTCTTGACATTGTCCTTTTTAAAGGAGAAGTTTTTAATTTTAATGAAGCACATCAATGGTCTCTTTCATCAGTTGTACACTTGGTGTTGTTTCAAAAGTTTTTGCCATATTTTCTCCTATATTATCTGGAAGGAATTTTACAGCTTTGAATTTCACACTTAGATCTTTAACTCGAGGATTAATTTTTATGAAAGGTGTAAGGTCTGTGTATAGATTCATTTTTTTGCATATGGATGTCCATGTCCAGTTGTTCCAGAATTATTTGTTGCAGATACTATCTTTGCTGTATTATATTGCTTTTTCTCTTTTATCAAATATCAGTTGTCTGTATTTATTTGGGTTTATCTCTGGGCTCCCTATTCTGTCCCATGGCTCTATTCCTTTATTGTTTCACTGATACCTTGATTATTGTAGCTTTGTAGTCTTTTTTTAAAGTTTATTTATTCATTTTGAGGGAAGGGGGGGAACCAGAGAGAGACAGGGAGAGACAATCCCCAGCAGGCTCCATGTTGCCAGCACAAAGCCTGATATGGGGTTTGATCTCACAAACCATGAGATCATGACCTGAGTTGAAATCAAGAGTTGGATGCTTAACCTACTGAGCCACCCAGGCACCCTGTAGTAAGTCTTGATACAGTTAATATGAAACTTTCTATGGCATTCTTCTCCTTCAATATTGACTTTGCTATTCTGGGTCTTTTGCCTCTACATAAAAACTATATGTAGTTATATCCGCAAAATAACTTGCTGGTATTTGGGCCGGATTACATTGAATCTATAGATCAAGTTGGGAAGAACTGACATCTTGACAATGTTGAATCTTCCTATCAATGAACATAAAATATCTCTCCATTTATTTAATTCCTTTTTCAATATTTTAGAATTTCACAGTTTTCTTCATACAGAACTTTCACATATTTTATTAGAATTATATTGGGGCGCCTGGGTGGCTCACTCGGTTGAGCAGCGGACTTCGGCTCAGGTCATGATCTCACGGTCCGTGAGTTCAAGCCCCGCGTTGGGCTCTGTGCTGACAGCTCGGAACCTGGAGCCTGTTTCGGATTCTGTGTCTCCCTCTCTCTGACCCTCCCCCGTTCATGCTCTGTCTCTCTCTGTCTCAAAAATAAATAAACGTTAAAAAAAATTTTTTTTAAATAATTATATCTAGATATTTAATTTTAGGAGGATACTCTTGTAAATGCTGATGTGTTTTTAATTAAATATTCCACATGTTCATTGCTGGTATGCTGGGAAATAATTGACTTTGTATATTAATTTTGTATCCTTCAATTTTCCTGTAATTTAGTAATTTTTTATCAATCCTTTCATATTATTTACACAGAAAATCATGTTACCTATGAACAAAGACAGTTTTGTTTCTTCCTTAAAAATATGTATACCTTTTATTTACTTTTCTGGTTTTGTTGCATTACATAGTGCATCTTGTATACATCCTTTCCTTGTACCCAGTCTTACTGGGAAACCAGGTTTCTCACCATTAAGTATGATGCTTGCTGTAGATTTTTTGTATTCTTTATCAAGTTGAGAAAGTTCTCCACTAGCCATAGTTTGTTGAGTTTTTAGCATGAATAAATATTGGATTTTGTCATATGTTTTTTTCTTCTGCATCTATTGATACGATCATGAATTTTTTTTTGTTGACATGATGAATTACGTTTGCTAATTTTTAAATATTGAACTAGCCTTGCATATGTGGAATAAATTCCTCTAGGCTGTGATATGCAATTACTTTTAAACATTTTTAATTCAATTTGCTAGTATGTTGTTGAGGAATTTTTTCTTTTATGGTTATGAGAGATTTGGGTTTTAGTTTTATTCTCTTTGTAGTAACTTTGTCTGGTGTTAGTGTTAGGATGAGCCTAGCCTTTTAGAATGAATTAGGAAGTATTAAGTACTTTCTCTATTTCTATCTTCTTAAGATGATAGAGAACTGATATAATTTCTTTCTTAAATGTCTGGTAGAATTCACCAGTAAACCCATCTGGTTCTGGTGCTTTCTTTTTTGGAAAGTTATTATCTAGTGATTCAATTTCTTTAATTAATAGATCTATATCTATTAATTATTAAAGATTAATTTAAAGACAGGCATATTCTGTCTTTCATAGAATTAATTATATCTAAGTTTTCATACGTGTAGATATAGAGATGTTCATATCTTTATTATCCTTTGAATGCCCATGGGATCTGTGGTGATGCCCTCCCTTTCATTTCTGATGTTAGTAAATTGTGTCCTCTCTTTTGTTAGTTTGCCTGAAGATTTTCAAGTTTATTGATATTTTTAACGAAAGAGCACTTTATTCCAGTTTTATTGGAAAACAATTGATATTTGTCACTGCGTAAGTTTAAGGTGCACAGCATATGGTTTAGTTTACATATGTTTTGAAATAAGTATTGCAGTAGTCAAACAACCGGTTTTTTATTTTGTTGATTTTTTAATTGATTTTCTTTTTCCAATTTTATTGATTTCTGCTTTAGTTATTACTACTTTATTTCTGCTGACTTTGTACTTAATTTGGTCTTCTTTTTCTATTTTTCTTTTTTTAATGTTTATTTATTTTTGAGAGACAGCCGGGGAGAGGCAGAGAGAGAGGGAGAGAGACACAGAATCTGAAACAGGCTCCAGGCTCTGAGCTGTCAGCACAGAGCCTGACATGGGGCTCGAACTCAGGAGCCGTGAGATCATGACAAGCTGAAACCTAACACTCAACCAACTGGACCACTCAAGTGCTCCCATCTTTTTCTACTTTTCTGAAGTGGAATCTTTGATTACTGATTTTAGATCTTTCTTCTTATGTGATATATGCATTCAAGACTCTAAACTTCCCTCTAAGCAAATCTTTCACTGTGTTTCACAAGTTTTGATATGTTGTATTTTATTTTCATTTAGTTTAAAATATTTTGAAATATTTAAAAAATTTCTTCTTTGAGCTATGTGTTGCTTGTATGTTGTTAAATCCATGTATTTTTTCAGCTATCTTTCTGTAATTGATTTCAAGTTAAATCCATTGTAATTTCACAGCAGATGCTGTATTATTTCTACTTATAAAAATTTATTAAGTTGGGACTCTTGGGTGGATCAGTCAGTTAAGCCTCAGACTCTGGTTCAGTTCATGATCTCACAGTTTGTGAGTCTGAGCCCCACATTGGGCTGTCTGCTGTCAATGCAGAGCTTGCTTCAGATCCTCTGCCCCCCCCCTCCGCCCCTCCCCTGATCTCTCTCTCTCTCTCTCTCAAAAATAAAAAATAAAAGCTTTTCAAATAAAAATAATAAAATTTTGTTAAGTTGTGTTTTATGGCCCAGAATATGGTCTATCTTGATGAGTGTTTTATCTGACTTGAGAAGACTCTGTCATTTTCTGTTGTTGGATGAAGCAGTCTATGTCAAAAATACCCAGTTAGTTGATGGTTCTGTTGAGGTCCATTAGATGCTTTCTGACTTTCTGCCTACTGGATCTGTCCTTTTCCATTACATGAATGTAAAATCTACTATGATAGTAGATTCATGTATTTTTAATTGCAATTCTGATCATTTTTGCCTAACATATTAGTGTCCTCTAACTTTATGTACATGCACATTAAGACTTGTTATGTCTTTAGGATTCCTGGATGACTCAGTCAGTTAAGGTCTGAGTTTGGCTCAGGTCATGATCTTGCAGTTCGTGAGTTCAAGCCCCACATCAGGCTCTGTGCCAACAGCTCAGAGCCTGGAGCCTGCTTCGGATTCTGTGTCTCCCTCTCTCTCTCTCTCTCTGCCCCTCCCCTGCTCACACTTTGTCTCTCTCTCTCTCTCTTTGTCTCTCTCTCTTAAAAATAAATAAACATTAAAAAAATAGTTGTTATGTCTTCTAGCAATATTGATATATTTATCATTCTGTAATGCCATTCTTTATCTCTGATCATTTTTCTTGATCTAAAATCTGATTTGATGAAATTAACATAAGCACACCTTTGTTTTGATTAGTGTTGGTTTGGTACACCCTTCTCTATTTTGTTTGCTTGTTTGTTTATAAGTAGGCTTCATGCACAGCATGGAGCCAAATGCAAGGCTTGAGCTCACAACCCCAAGATCAAGACATGAGCTAAGATCAAGAGTCAGATGCTTAAGTAACTGAGCCACCCAGCACCCCTGTTTCTTTACTTTTAATCTATATGTATATTTAGAGTTGCATGGGTTTCTATAAAGAACACATTATTGGTCATTTTTTTCTTTTTTATCTACTCTGAAAATAGCTGTCTTTTTAATTTAAATTTTAGTTAACATAACATACAGTGTAATATGGGTTTCAGGACTAGAATTCAGTGAGTCATCACTTACATACAGCACCCAGTGCTCATCTCAACAAGTGGCCTTTTTAATACTCATCACCCATCTAGCTCATCTCCCACCCACCTCACTCCACCAACCCTGAGTTTGTTCTCTGTGTTAAGAGTCTCCTGTGGTTTGTTTTCCTCTTTTCTCTTTCCCCCATTCCCGTATATTTATCTGTCTTGTTTCTTAATTTCCACATATGTGTGACATCATATGGTATTTGTCTTTCTTTGGTTGACTTATTTCACTTGGCTCCCACCATAGTTTGACTATTGTTGATAATAGCCATAACTGCTATAAACATTAGGGTGCATGGACATCTTCAAATCTGTATTTGTGTATCCTTTCGGTAAATATCTAATAGTGCAATTGCTGGATTGTAAGGTAGTTATATTTTTAACTTTTTAAAGGAAATTCCATACTGTTGTCCAGAGTGGCTGCACCAGTTTTCATTTCCATCAGCAGTGCAAAAAACTTCTCCTTTCTCTGCATCCTTGCCAACACCTGTTGTTGCTTGTGTTGTTAATTTTATCCATTCTAAAAGGTATTAGGGGATATTTCATCATGGTTTTTATTTGCATTTCCCTGATAATGAGTGTTGAGCTCTTTTCATGTGTCTATTAGTCATCTGGATGTCTTCTTTGGAAAAGTGTTTATTCATGTCTTCTGCCCGTTTCCTAACTAGGCTATTTGTTTTTTGGGTGTTGAGTTTGGTTAGTTAATTATAGATTTTGGATACTAATTCTTTATCAGATATGTCATTTATGAATATCTTCTCTCATTCCATAGGCTATCTGCTAGTTTTGTTGTTTCCTTTGCTGTGCAGAAGCTTTTTACCTTGATGAATTCCCAGTAGTTCATGTTTGCCTTTGTTTTCCTTGTCTGTGGTGACATGTCAAGAAAGAAGTTGCTGTAGCCAAGGTCAAAGAGGTTTCTGCCTGTGTTCTCCTCTAGAACTTTGATGGATTTCTGTCTGACATTTAGGTTTTTCATACATTTTGAATTTATTTTTATGTATGGAGTAAGACAGTGGTCCGGTTTCATTGTTCCACATGTTACAGTCCAGTTTTCTCAACACCATTTGTTGAAGAGGCTGTCTTTTTTCCATTGGATATTCTTTTCTGCTTTGTCAAAGATGAGTTGACCATATACTTGTGGGTCCATTTCTGGGTTTTCTATTCTGTTCCATTGATTTATGTGTTTGTTTTCATGCCAGTACCATACTGTCTTGATTACTACAGCTTTATAATACAGTTTAAAATCAGGAATTGTGATGCCTCCAGTTTTGTTTTTCTTTTTCCAGATTCCTTTAGCTTTTCTGGGTCTTTTGTGATCCCAGACAAATATTAGGATTGTTTGTTCTAGCTCATAAAGAATGCTGGCGGTATTTTAAAAGGGACTGCATTAACTGCGTAGATTGCAGTATAGGTATTTTAACAATATTTGTTCTTCCAATCCATGAATATGGAATGCTTTTCCATTTCTTTGTGTCATCTTCAATATTTTTCATAAATCGTCTGTAGTTTACAGATCTTTTACCTCTTTAGTTAGGTTTATTACTAAGCACCTTATTGTTTTTGGTACAATTGTAAATGGGATTCATTTCTTGATTTCCTTTTCTACTGCTTCCTTATTGGTGTATAAAAATGCAACAGATTTCTACACATTAATTATATATCCTGAGAATTTGATGAATTCATGTATTATTTCTAACAACTTTTTGGTGGAGTCTTTTTGGTTTTCTACATAGGGTATCAAGTCATCTGCAAATAGTGAAAGTTTGACTTTTCCTTGCCAAGTTGGATGCCCTTTATTTCCTTTTGTTGTCTGATTGCTGAGGTTAAGACTTTCAGTACTATATTAAATAGTAATGGTGACAATGGACATCCTTGTCTTGTTCCTGACTATAAAGGGAAGGCTCTCAGTTTTTCCCCATTGAGGATGATATTAGCTATGTGTATATAACCATCCTTAATTTGTGGAGGATTTTACTCAAGAATGGATGCTGTATTTTGTAAAATGCTTTTTCTGCATCTATTGACAGGATCGTATGTTTCTTATACTTTATTTTATTAATGTGGCATATCATGTTGATTTTCAAATATTGAACCTGCCCTTCAGCCCAGGAATAAATCCCACTTGATAATGGTGAGTAATTATTTTAATGTACTGTTGATTTCAATTTGCTAGTATCTTGTTGAGAATTTTTGCATCCCAGCTCATCAGGCATATTGGCCTGTAATTCTCCTCTTTAGTAGGGTCTTTGTCTGGTTTTGGAATCAAAGTAATGCTGGTTCTTAGAATGAGTTTTGAAGTTTTCTTTCCATTTCTATTTTTGGAAAAAGTTTGAGAAGATTAGGTGTTAACTTTCTTTAAATCACTGGTAGAATTCCCCTGGGAAGCCATCTGGCCCAAGGCTCTTTTTTCTGGGAGATTTGTAATTACTGAGTCAATTTCTTTATTGCTTATTGGTCTGTTCAAATTTTCTATTTCTTCCTGTTTTAGTTTTGGTAGTTTGTGAGTTTCTAGAAATTTGTCCATTTATTCCAGATTGCCCAATTTGTTGGCATATAATTATGCCTGTGGTGTTGGCTGTAATCTCTCCTCTTTCATTTGTGATTTTATATATTTGGGTCCTTTCTATTTTCTTTTTGATAGGTCTGGCTAAGGGTTTATCAATTTTGTTTATTCTTTCAAAGAACCAGCTCTTAGTTTCAATGATATGTTTTACTGTGTTTTTTGCTTCTATATCATTTATTTATGCTCTAGTAGTTATTATTTCCCTTCTTCTGCCTATATGTTGTAGACTCTGGGTCTGGAGTTCTCTCTTGTCCAGTAAGAGAGCAGATGCAGAATTAAAAGCGAGAGAGACTAATGTCCAGGAGGAGACAAGAGCCCCGAGTGGATCTTGCTCCATTTTTATTAGGACCAGAAGGCTTACAAGCATGATGGATGTGCAGAAAGAGACAATGGAACCATGAACATTAACTCATGTATGTGAGAGAAAGGGGGTTTTGAAGATATGTGGTGTTAGGGGGTTGGGTCAACCTGGCACCAGGCAGATGATGTGGCAAGCAGGAGGCACCACCTCTGTTTATCTCAGCTTGCCTAGGGGATAAGACAGATAGAGCATGATACCTCAGGGTCAACAAGACACCTTTATTTTGCTAATTAGCTCCACTCTGGGCAACTATTCTGCTGTGGTGTATAGCCCTGTTTACCAGTTGACCTATTCTGGTCCTCCCCTCCTGTGAAAGCAGCTTTCTGCTATTGTACTATGTTGAGGCACTCCCACCCTGAATATCTAATCTTGGATGTTTTCATCCTGTGGCTTCCTATCCCTCTATGCCTTGTTCTATACTAGCGGACGTTTTCACCTTGTGTACCTAATCCCAGATGCTTTCATCCTAAACCTTGTTAACTCATCAGTGCAAGCTCAGGGAATTCCTAAACTTATTCCCCACACCTATAGATTTTATTTGTTGTTCCTTTTCTAGCTCCTCTAGGTATAAGGTTAGGTTGTGTATTTGGGACCTTTCTTGCCTCTTGAGAGGCAATATACTTTCATATTGAATTGCAATATACTTTCATCTTAGGACTGCCTTTCCTGCATCCCAAAGGTTTTGGACTGTTGTGCTTTCATTTTCATTGCCTTCCATGTATTTTTGAATTTCTTCTTTAATTTCCTGGTTAACCCATTCATTCTTTAGTAGGATATTCTTTAACCCCCTGTATTTGAGGGCTTTCCAATTTTTTTTGTGGTTGACTTCCAGTTTCATAGCATTGTGATCTGAAAATATGCATGGTATGTTCTCAATCTTTTTGTACCTGCTGAGACATGATTTGTGACCTAATATGTGATCTATTCTGGAGAATATTCCATATGAACTTGAGAATAATGTGTATTCTCCTGATTTAGGATGAAATGTTCTGAATATATCTGTTAAGTCCATCTGTGTATTCAAAGACATTGTTTCCTTGTTGATTTTCTGCTTTATATGATTTGTCTCTTGCTGTAAGTGGGGTGTTAAAGTCACCTACTATTATTGTATCATTATCAGTGAGTTTCTTTCTGTTGGTTATTAATTGATTTATATATTTGGGGACCCCCAAGTTGGCAGAATAAGTATTTACAGTTGTTAGATCTTCTTGATGGATAGACCCCTTAATTATAATGTCATGTCCTTCTTCATCCCTTGTTACAGTCTTTATTTTAAAGTCTAGATTGTCTGATATAAGTATGGCTACTCCAGTTTTCTTTTGTTGACCTCATAGACCATGATAGATGGTTCTCCATAACTTCACTTTCAATCTTCAGATGTCTTTAAGTCTAAAATGAGTCTCTCATAGGCAGAATGTAGATGGATCTTTTTTTTTTAACCATTCTGTTATGTTATGTCTTTTGACTGGAACATTTAATCTATTTACATTCAGAGTGATTATCAGCATATATGAATTTAGTGCCATCATGTTGCCTGTAGAGTTTGGTGTTTCTGGTAATGTTTTCTTGCCCTTTCTAGTCTTTGTTGCCTTTGGTCCTGTCTTGTTTTTTTTTTCCCTCCACTCAGAAAGTCCCCTTTAAAATTTCTTTTTTTTTTTTTTTTAGTGTTTATTTCTTTTTGACAGAGAGAGTGCAAGCAGGGGAGTGACAGAAAGAGGGAGACAAAGGATCTTAAGTGGGCTCTGCACTGACAGCAGACAGCCTGATGTGGGGTTCAAACTCACAAACTGTGAGATCATGACCTGAGCCGAAGTCAGATGCTTAACTGACTGAGCCACCTAGACACACGTCCCCTTAAAAATTCTTGTAGGGCTGGTTTAGTGGTCATGAACTCCTTTAGTTTTTGTTTGTTTTGGTATCTATTTATCTCTCCTATTCTGAATGACAGCCTTTTTGGATAAAGAATTATTGCCTGCATATTTTCTCCATTCAGTACATTGAAAATATCTTGCAACTCCTTTCTGGACTGCCAAGTTTCTGTGGACACATCTGCTGAAACCTGGTATGTTTTCCCTTGTAGTTTAAGGACTTTTTTTCTTGCTGCTTTCAAGATTCTTCCTTTGCCTGAGTATTTTGTGAATTTCACTATGATATGCCTTGGTGATGGTCGGCTTCTTTTAAATTTAATGAAAGCTTTCTGTACTTCTTGGGTTTTCATGTCTGTGACCCTTCTCACATTAGGAAAGTTTTCAGCTATAATTTGTTCACTTCAACTTTCTTCCCCTTTTTCTCTCTTTATCTCTGGGACTTTTATGATACAAATGTTATTCTTCTTTAATAGGTCACTGAATTCTTTAAGTCTTTTACCATCATCTTTGGACTTTGTATCCATCTTCTTTTCAGCTTCATTATTTTCCATAATTTTATCTTCTACATCACAGATTCACTGCTCCACTTCATCCATCCTTGCCATCATGGCATCCATTCGAGATTACATATCAGTTATAGCATTTTTAATTTTGATTTGACTAAACTTTAGTTCTTTTATCCCTGCAGAAAGGGATTCTCTGGTGTCTTCTATTATTTTTCAACCCCAGATAGTATTCTTATAATCATGGGGGTTTTTAATTAAATTTATTTTTTATGTTTATTTATTTACACTGAGAGAGAGAGAGAGAGAGAGCAAAAGAAAGAGAGCATGAGTGGGAGGGGGCATAGGAGAGAGAGAGACAGAGAGAGAGAAAGAGAGAGAGAGAGAGACAGAGAGAGTCCCAAGCAAGCTCTGCGCTGTCAGCACAGAGCCCAATGAGGGGCTCAATCCTACAAACTGTGAGATCATGACTAGAGTGGAAATCAAGAGCTGGATGCTTAACTGACTAAGTCACCCAGGCACCCCTATAATTGTGGTTTTAAAGTCTGGTTCAGATATCTTACTTATATTTGTGTCAATTAAATCCATGAATGAGTTCTATTGCCTGTTCTTTCTTTGGGGATGAGTTTCTCTATCTCATTTTTTTTTCCAAAAAGAAAAGAGGAAAGAAAGAAAAGAAAAGAAAACACACAAAGAGAGAAACAAAAATCAAAAAAGCAAACAAAACACAACAACAAAAAAAAGATCTTGGGTATGTTTTGATCTGTTTGATAAAAGTATCGAGATCCAAAAATAAATAAAATAAAATAAAATAAAATAAAATAAAATAATAAAATAAAACCCCAAAACCAATAAAATAAAAAATTAAAAATAAAAGAAGGGACATGGGGATGGCTCAGTAGGTTAAATGTCTTCAGCTCAGGTCATGATCTCGAAGTTCATAGGTTTGAGCCACCCATCAGGCTCTGTGTTGACAGCTCAGAGCCTGGATCTTACTCAGATTCCATGTCTCCTTTTCTCTCTGCCTCTCCCCTGCTCATGCTTGTCTCTCTCACTTTCTCAAAACAAAAAAATAAAAACATTAAGAAAATAAAAGGATATGTATATATAAAAACAAAATGTAGTAAAAAGTAAAAAAAAGGAATTAAAAATGAGAAAATAAATAAAAGAAAAAATAACGAATTAAATAAAACTGAAGTTAGAGCCTAATTCTCCTAGAGCTGGAACTTTGCAGCACCAAAATTATTAACTTGGTGCAAAGGAGTTGTGTTGGTCTTCTTGGGTGAGGGACCTGCTGCCCTGACTTGTTTCAGTGGAAGTGCACCTGAAGTGTGCAGAGGGGCAGAGCTTGTTGTAAGTGGCTCCAGCCTCCACTAGGTGGTGCTATTTTGCACCCTGAACACTTTCAACCGTAAAGGGTAGAATGCACCCTGCTCTATAGCCCAGGACCTGAAAGTTCCTGCCCTCCACTCTTCATGGAAACCTCACAGGACAATTAATCACTTCTCTTGTGTCTCTAGTTTCTGTTAGAACCCCACATTCACTCAGCTTGTGTCCAAGCTTTATTTCAGGTACACGACTGAATTTCAAACTTCCAAATTTTAGGGATTCCCACTGTGAGAACCCATGCTGTTCCCCCGGGGGAGGATCTCACTGTACTTTTGCCAGCCCATGTTTAAAAAGGCAGTGGTAAGACTCTGCTGCTGTTCAGAATTTATGTGAAAACAGAGCAGAAAGCAGGCACACCTCCTTGCAGCCCTCAGCTGGGATGAGTCCTCTCTCTTATGCCTGGAAAGAGCACAGAACTTTTGTGTGACCTCTATTTCAACCCAAGGGATCCTCTGACCATGCTGTCACTCCCGGTATTCTTACCCACTTCACCACTTGAGCATCTTTCAGCTATGCTCTTTATCCATGGTAGGGGACTGCTACAAGTTCAGATTTTTTGCTCTGCTACTTGTACTACTTTGCAGTAGACTCTTTAAGCCAGCTTCCCCGCCCCCCGCCCCAGTGTGGGCCCAGAGAAATATCTCTCCTGGTAAATTCTCTGCACCTCCTACCTTCCAAAGAATGGTTCCTTTTCTACATGTAGTCTTTCAGCTTTTGTTCATTCATACCTCCACTTTATTTCTTTGGTGTTCAGAATGATTTGATAACTCTCTAGCTATGTTCAAGGGATGAGACAAGATTAGGATCTCCCTACTTCTCTGACTGCTTCTTCTCCAGTCAGAGAAAAAAGTTCTTATTATTTTTATTTTTAAAGAAAGATATAAGGGCATCTGGGTGGCTCAGTCAGTGAAATGTCTGACTCTTGATCTTGGCTCAGGTCATGATCTCACGATTCCTGGAATCAAGCTCTGCATTAAGCCCCACATCAGCTCCATGCTGACATCTCTGAGATTGCTTGGGATTGTCTCTGTCACTCTCTCTCTCTCTCTGCCCTCCCCCTGCTCCGATAATCTCTGCCTTTTAATTGGTGTATTGAAATCATTGATTTTTTGTAGTGTAGTTGACACAAAATATTACATTAGTTTCACGTGTACAACATAGTAATTCAACAATTTTATACATTATTCTATGTTCACCACTAATGGAGCTACCATCTATCCCCATACATTCTTTATTACAATATTGTTCAGTGTATTCCTTATGCTGTGCCATTTATTCCCATGATTTATTTATTCCATAACTGAAGACCTGTACTTCACACTTTCCTCTCCCTTTTACTTATTTTGTGTAACCCTCCACCCTCCTCACCTGTGGCAACCATCATTTTGTTATCTGTATGTATAGGTCGAATTCTGCTTGTTAATTTTTTTTCTATTTCGCAATAAGTAAAATCATATGATATTTGTCCTTCTATTCTTTTTTTCAAGTTTTTATTTAAATTTCACTTAGTTTACATACTGTGTAATAATTAGTTTTAGGTGTAGAATTTAGTAATTCACTATGTACATACAACACCCAGTGCTCATCACAAGAAGTGCCCTCCTTAATACCCTTCATCAATTTAACCTATCCTCCAACCCACCTTCCCTCCAACCACCCTCAGTTTGTTCTCTTAATAAGAGTCTGTTTTAAGGTTTGCTTCTCTCTCTTTTTTCTTTCCCTTATGCTCATCTCTCTTGTTTATTAAATTCCACATGTGAGTGAAATCATATGGTATTTGTCTTTCTCTGACTGACTTGTTTAACTTAGCATAATACTCTCTAGTTACAACAACATCATTGCAAATGGCAAGATTTCATTATTTTTGATGGCTGAGTAATATTCTGTTGTATATACATACAACATCTTTAACCATTCATCAGTTGATGGACATCTGGGCTTTTTTCATAATTTGACTATTGAAATACTACTGCTATAAACATCAGGGTGCATGTATCCCTTCAAATCAGTATTTTTGTATCCTGCAGGTAAATACCTAGTAGTGCAATTTCTGGGTCATAGTTCTATTTTTAACTTTTTGAGGAACCTCCATACTGTTGTCCAGAGTGGATACACCAGTTTGCATTCCCACCAATAGTGAAAGAGGATTCCAATTTCTCCACATTGTC
Organism: Acinonyx jubatus; assembly: GCF_027475565.1. NCBI lineage: Eukaryota > Metazoa > Chordata > Mammalia > Carnivora > Felidae > Acinonyx > Acinonyx jubatus. The sequence continues at coordinate 23,747,097 of NC_069386.1, forward strand.
ACCAACTTCTGTTGTTCACTGGGTTGTTAATTTTAGGCATTCCAACAGGTGTGAGATGATATCTCATTGTAGTTTTGATTTGTATTTCTCTGATGATGAGTGATGTTAAACATCTTTTCATGTGTCTTTTAGCCATCTGTATGTCTTCCTTTAAAAATATCTATATTTCTCTTCTGCCCATTTTTTAACTGGATTATTCCTTTTTTGGGTGCTGAGATTGATAAGTTTTTTATAGATTTTGGATAATAATCCTTTATCAGATATATCATTTGCAAACATCTTCTCCCATTCTGTAGGTTGTCTTTTAGTTTTATTGATTGTTTCCTTTGCTGTATAGAAGCTTTTTATTTTGATGGAGTCCCAATAGTTTATTTTTGCTTTTGTTTCCCTTATCTGAGGAAACATAGTAAGAAATTCCTACAGCCAATGTCAAAGAGGTTATTGCCTGTGTTCTCCTCTAAGATATTTATGGTTTCCCATTTCAAAGTTAGGTCTTTCATCCATTTTGAATTTATTTTAAAAATATTTATGGTGTAAGAAAGTGGTTCAGTTTCATTCTTTTGCATGTTACTGCCCAGTGTTCTCAACACCATTTTTTAATGTTTATTTATTTTGCGGGGGGAGAGAGAGACAGACTGTGAGTGAGTGAGGGGCCAAGAGAGAGGGAGAAACAGAATCTGAAGCAAGCTTCAGGCTCTGAGCTGTCAGCACAGAGCCAAATGCGGGGCTCAAATTCACAAATGATGAGATTATGACCTGAACCAAAGTCGAATGCTCAACCAACTGAGCCACCCAGACATCTCTCAACACCATTCTTTGAAGAAAATTTTTCCCACTGGATATCCTTTCCTGATTTTTTGAATATTAGTTCACCACATAGGTGTGGGTTCATTTCTGGGTTTTCTCTTCTGTTCCACTGATCTATGTGTTTGTTTTTTGTGCCAGTACCATATAGTTTTGATCACTACAGCTTTGAAATATATTTGAAGTCCAGAATTGTTATGCCTCCAGTTTTGCTTTTCTTTTTCAAGGTTTCTTTGACTCTTCAGAGTCTTTGGGGATTTTAAGATTGTTCTAGCTCTGTGAAAACAGCTGTTGGTATTTTGATGCACTAAATGTATAGATTTCTTTGAGTGGTGTAGACATTTTAACAATATTTACTCTTCCAATCCATTAGCATAGAATATTTTTCCATTTCTTCTTCAATTTCTTCCATCAGTGGTTTACAGTTTTCAGAGTTTAGATCTTTTACCTCTTTGACTCGGTTTACTCCTAGATATCTTATGTTTTTGATGCAGTTGTGAATGGGATCCAATCCTTGATTTCTCTTTATGCTGCTTCATTATTGGTGTATAGAAGTGCAACATATTTCTGTATGTTGATTTTGTATCCCATAACTTTACTGGATTCATATATCAATTCTAACAGTTTTTTGGTGGCATTTTTCAGGTTTTTCAATATAGTATATCATATCATCTGCAAATAGTGAAAGTGACTTCTTCCTTGCTGATTTGGGTACCTTTTATTTCTTTTCGTTGTCTAATTGCTGAGGCTAAGATTTATGGTACTATGTTAGATAACAGTGGTGAGAGTGGACATTTCTGTCTTATTCCTGACCATAGAGGGAAAGCTCTAGTTTTTTCCCACTGAGGATGATATTAGCTGTGTTTTTTTAAATATGGCCTTTATCATGTTGAAGTATATTCCTTCTATCCCTACTTCCTGGGTCATTGCCACATCAGGTCTCTGAAGTTTGGAATTTTAAAAGTCATCAGTCTTCACTGGGATAGAGCTCAAGGTTTGCTGCTCCAGGCAGGCAAGCAACATGAAGATAGTGTGAAAATAGCAATATGAAAAGTGTCTGGGATTCATGAGGGAAATCATTCACTTCTCTGAAAGTGCTTCCCTGAGAGTAGCAAGCAGGGACTCCCCTTTCTGGATACAAAGGAATGGCTTGATGCCATTTCCCTTTCCACTCCTCAGCATAAACCAACTTCAGTAAACAACACAGCACTGACACTGCCTGCCTAACCTGCTTACACCAAGTCTTGTCTCCCTGCATTCTGCTGTTATTGCTTTTCTTGGGCAAGTGTACCTAAGGGCAAGCACAGAAGGCCCCTTCCCCAGTTAAGGTTCACAACCACCCACATGCACCACATCTACTGACCATAGAGTTCTGCAAAACTTCAGTTCTCAGTCTCTTAAAAAGCAGACCAGAACACAGCTACTTAAAACTTGCCACACTCTGGACATTGTCCAAACACTGCCCACTCAGGCAAGGAATACCTCTGTCAGATGACTGACCTGGGGGATAAAACCACCAAAATATAGCAGCAGAGTGCACAAGAACACACAAGAGACATTCCGTTAAGCTCCACATCCTGGACATTATATGACCTCTTCTTAATAAAGCCATTACTCTCAGGAGCAAGAAATATAACAGGCTTTTCTAACAGAGAAGAAGACAGATATCTAGACAATATGCCAACACAGAATAATTCATCCCAAAATAAAGAACAAGAAAAGGCCATGGCCAGTGTTCTAATCATAACAGATATAAGTAATATACCTAATCCAGAATTTAAAGCAACAATCGTAAGCATACTAGCTGGGCTTAAGAAAAGCATGGAAGACATAAGGGATATTCTTACCACAGGGATAAAAGAGCTAAAAAAACAATCAAGCTGAAGTGAAAAATGCAATAACTGATATTGAAAATTGAGTGGATGTAATGACTACAAGGAGGAAGCAAAGGAACAAATAAGTGATATAGAACACAGTTATGTAAAATAATGAAGCTAAACAAAAGAGAGAAAGAAAAAATGTGGATCATGAGAGTAGAATTAGTTAACTCAGTGACTCCATGAAATGTAATGACATTCATATCATAGGAATTCCAGAAGAAGAGAGAATAGGAGGCAAGTTTATTTGAGGAAATTATAGCTGAAAATTTCCCTAACTGGGGAAGGAAACAGACATCTTGGTTGAGAAGGCACAGGGAATTCCCATTAAAATTTTAAAAAGAATGCCAACACCAAGACACCAAGACATATTGTAATTAAATTTGCAAAATGTAGTGATAAAGAAAAATTCTAAAAGCAGCAAGATAAAAGAAATCCCTAACTTACAAGGAGAGACCCGTAAGGCTATAAGCAGATTTCTCAACAGAAACGAGGCAAGCCAGAAGGGAGTGGTATGATGTATTCAAAGTGCTGAATGGGAAAAATAGGCAACCAAGAATACTCTATCCAGGAAGGCTATCATTCAGAATAGAAGGAGAGATAGTTTCCCAAACAAAAATTAAACAAGTTCATAACCACTAAACCAGCCCTGCAAGAAATATTGAAGAGGACCCTTTAGGAAGGAAAGACCAAAGTGACAAACACAAGAAAAGAACAAAGACAATCTCCAAAAACAACAATAAAACAAGTAATAAAATGGCATTAAATACATATCTATCAATAATCACTTTGATGTATGTGGACGAAAAGCTCCAATCAAGACATTGGGTGACAGAATGGAGAAAAAAACAAGACCTATCTATATGCTGCCAACAAGACACTCATTTCAGACCTAAAGACACCTGCAGGTAGAAAGTGAGGGGGTGGAGAAATATTTGTCATGCAAATGGACGTCAAAAGAAAGCCAGAGTAGCAATACTTACGCTAAATTTTAAAACCAGACTGTAACAAGAGATGAAGAAGGGTGATATATCAAAATAAAGGAGATTATCCAACAGAAGATTTAACAATTGTAAATATTTATGCCCCCAACTTGAAACACCCAAATATATAAAATAATTACTAACAAACTTAAATAAACTCAATGATAATAATACAATAATAGTAGGGAAACTTAACACACCATTTATTGCAATGGACATATCGTCTAAGCAGAAAATCAACAAGAAAACAATGCCTTTGACTGACAGACTGGACCAAATGAACTTAACAGATATATTCAGAACATTTCACCCTAAAGCAACAGAATACACATTCTTTTCAAGTGCACGTGGGACATCCTCCAAAATAGATTACATAGTAGGTCACAAATAGGGTCTCAACAGGTTCAAAAAGATTGAGATCATACCATGCATATTTTCTGACCACAATGGTATGAAACTTGAAATCAACCACAAGAAATAATTTGGAGAGACCACAAATACGTGGAGGTTAAACATCACACTACTAAATAGTGAATGGATCAACCAGGAATCAAAGAAGAAATAAAAAATACATGTAAACTAATGAAAATGACAACATGACTGTCCAAAACCTTTGGGATGCAGCAAAAATGGTCATAGGAGGGAAGTGTACAGCAATATAGGCCTACTTCAATAAATAAGAAAAATGTCAACTAACCTAAGCTTCTATCTACATAAGCAAAAAAAAAAAAAACAAAAAAAAAAACAAAAAAAAACTTCAAATGAAGCCTATAGGCAACAGAAGAAGGGAAATAATAAAGCTTGGAGTATAAATAAGGTGGCCCCTCTGAGAATTTGGGGTCAGGCTGTGGCCTGGCCATTGCTGCTTCCAAGTCACCAAGTCACCTCACCCTGAAAATTCCCTTCTCAGATACCCTCCTTCCACAGCGGCTTGTCCCTGGGGGTGAAGGTCTAGCTGAAGTAACCCTACCCTGGCAACCCTGTCCCCAGGCACCGGGACCTCATGTCTTCTCCAACCCCTTCCTCCGCCCCACAACCTCTGTCCCCTTCCTAAGGCAGGGGCTTCAGACCCATGGGACATATGGTGGTGGCTGGTGCTCAGGGCCTCCTTGGTACCCACCAGCCAGACTCTCCAATGCCTCACTAACCTTCTGCCACCTCGTTCTGTGTTCAGATGCTCTCCTCTAGTGCCTTGGGTTTTTCTCAATCATCATTCCCAGATATTGTACTGAAAATATTATGCAAACTGGTTAAGCTTTACTAATCAATAAATGATTTAAAGCCAAAAAAAATAAATGATGCTAAGTGAAATAGGTCAGAGAAACACAAATACTATATGGAATTTGGAAACATATGGAACTCATATGGAATTTAAGAAACAAAACAGGTTAGTATAGGGAGAAAAAAGAAGCAAACCATAAAACAGACTCAACTATAGAGAACAAACTGAGGGTTGTTAGAGGTGGGGTGGGCATGGGGATGAATTAAATGGGTGATAGACACTTCTTGTGATGAGCACTGGGTGTTTTGTGTAAGTGATAAATCAGTAAATTCTACTCCTGAAACTAATATTACATTGCATGTTAACTAACTGAAATTTACTTTATTTAATTTATTTTTAACAACTTTTTTTTTTAAGTTTATTTATTTATTTTGAGAGAGAAAGAGAGAGAGCATGGAAGGGGTAGAGAGACAGAAGTCCAAGCAGACTCCATGCTGTCAGTGCAGGGCTCAAGGCAGGGCTCAAACTCATGAACCACGAGATCATGACCTGAGCCAAAATCAAGAGTCAGACACTTAACTGACTGAACCACGTAGGCACCCCCTAACTGAAATTTAAATAAAAACTTGAAACAACAAGAAAAAAAGAATATATCATGATTTGTCTTTTCATGTGTCTGTTGGCTATCTGTATGTCTTCTTTGGAGAAATGTCTATTTAGGTCCTCTGCCCATTTTTTTAAAATCAGATTGTTGTTGTTCTGGTGTTGAGTGGTGTATGCTCTTTGTATATTTTGGATATTAACCACTCATTAGCTACATCACTTGTAAATATTCTCTCCCATTCAGTGGGTGTCTTTTTGTTTTGCTGATGGTTTTCTTTGATGTGCAAGTCTTTTTAGTTTGATGTAGTCCCAAAAAATAATTTTTGCTCTTGTTTCCCTTGCCTTAGGAGACATAGGTAGACAAATACTGCTATATCCAATGCCAGAGAAATTACTGCCCATGTTCTCTTCTAGGATTTTTATGTTTTCAGGTCTTTAATCCATTTTGAGTTTATTTTTTGTGTATGCTGTTAAAAGGTGGTTCAGTTTTATTTTTTTTAACCTGTAGCTGTCCAATTTTCCCAACATCTTTTATTGAAGAGATTGTCTTTTTCTCCACTCTATATTCATGTTTCCTTTGTCATAGATTAATTGACCACATGGATCAATTTCTGGGCTTTCTATTCTGTTCCATTGATCTATGTGTCATTTGTGCCAGAACCATAAAGTTTGATTACTACAGCTTTGTAGTGTATCTTGAAATTTGGAATTGTGATACTTCCACATTTATTCTTCTTTCTCAAGATTGTTTTGGCTATTTGGAGTCTTTTGTTTTCCATGCAAATTTTAGTATTATTTGTTCTAGTTTCATGAAAAATGTAGGTATTTTGATAGGGATTGCATTGAATCTTTAGATTGGGGTAATATGGACACTTTAACAATATTAATTCTTTCAATCCATGAGCATAGAAAAGCTTTCCATTTCTTTGTGTTATCTTCTATTTCTTTCACCAATGTTTCATAGTTTTCAGAGTACAGAGTTTTCACCTCTTTGGTTAAGTTTATTCCTAGGTATTTTTTTCTCTTTGGTGAAATTGTAAATGATGCTGTTTTCTCAATTTCTCTTTCTTCAACTTTATTATTAGCTCATGGAAATGCTACTGATTTCTGGTGTTAATTTGGTATCCTGCAACTATACTGAATCATTTATTACTTCTAGCAGTTTTTGGTGGAATCTTGAGGATTTTCTCTATATGATTATATAATTTATGTTTAAAGTGATTTACAAAGATGTGTTAATATCTACCATACTTGTTACTGATTTTTACTTTTTGCCCTTGTTATTTGTTTCTATCCTTGCCTTCCACAATTTTTATGCCTTTTATTGTTTTAACTGAGCATTTTATATAATTATTTTTCTCCTTTTGGCATTTAACCTATTCCTAAACATTTTTTTAGTGATCGCCCTAGAGTTTGTAATATATATTTAGAATTGATCTAAGTCCACTTTCAAATAACACTATACTACTTTACAGATATTGTAAGTACTTTATAATATTTCTAATTCCTCCTTCCTGTACCTTATATAATTACTGCTATTCATTTTACTTATACATAAGCACAGACACACACAAACACATAAGCATAGCATGCATAATCAAATACCTTGTTGCTACTACTATTTTGAACAAACTGCAATCTTTAGATCAATTAAGGATAAGAAAAATGAAGGTGTTTGTTTTACGTTCACTTATTCATTCTCCAGTGTTCTTACTTTCTTTTTTGTTTGTTTGTTTGTTTTTAGAGAGCAAAAGAGAGTGTGTGCTTGTGCAAGCTGGGGAGAGGGGTTGGAGGAGAGAGAGAAAGAGAGAGAGATAGAGAGAGAGACACAGAGAGAGAGAGAAATTGAGAGAGAGAGAGAGAGAGAGAGAGAAAATCTTTAGCAGGCTCCATGCTAAGCATGATGTGGGACTCGATCTCAGGACCCTAAGATCATGACCTGAGCTGAAATCAAGAGACTGACACTCAACCTACTCAGCCACTCATGTGCCCATTTCCTTTCTTTAGCTGACTTATTTCACTTAGGATAATACTCCCCAGCCCCATCCATGTCATTGCAAATGGCAAGATTTTATTCTAAGACTGCGTAATATTTCATTATATATATGCCATCTCTTCTTTATCCATTCATTGGTTGATGGAAATTTGGGCTCTTCCTATAATTTGGCTATTAATGATAATGTTGCTATAAATGTATACATCTATCTCTCTTAATTAGTATTTTTTTATCCTTTTGGCAAATAGTAGTGAAATTGCTGGATCATAAGGTAGTTCTATTTTTAATTTTTTGAAGAACCTCCATGCTGTTTTGCAGAGTGGCCGCACCAGTTTGCATTCCTACCAATGGTGTGAGACTGTTTCCTTTTCTCCACATCCTTGCCAGCATTTGTTGTTTCCTATGTTATTAATTTTAGCCTTTTTGACTGCTATGAGGTAATATCTCATTGTGATTTTGATTTGTATTTCCTTGATGATGAGTGACATTGAGCACCCTTTTATGTGTCTTCTGGCCATCTGGATGTCTTCTTTAGAAAAATGTCTATTAATGTCTTCTGCCCATTTTTAAATGAGATTATTTGATTGTTCAGGTTTTTTGCTTTTGGTTTTTGTTTTATTTCTTTTTTTTTAATTTTTTTAACGTTTATTTATTTTTGAGACAGAGAGAGACAGAGCATGAACGGGGGAGGGTCAGAGAGAGAGGGAGACACAGAATCTGAAACAGACTCCAGGCTCTGAGCTGTCAGCACAGACCCCGACGTGGGGCTCAAACTCACGGACCACAAAATCATGACCTGAGCCAAAGTCGGACACTTCACTGACTGAGCCACCAGGTGCCCCTATTTATTTATTTATTTATTTATTTATTTATTTATTTATTGAAACAGCACATGAGAAGGGGAGGGTCAGAGGGAGAGAAATAATCCTAAGCAGGCTCCATGCCCAGCATGAAGCCTGACACAGGGCTCAATCCCACCAACTGTGAGATCATGACCTGAGCCAAAATCAAGAGTGGGATGCCTAAGTCTTCCAGTTGCCCAGGTATTGAGTTTTATAAGTTCTTTATATACTTTGGAAATCCCTTATTAGATATGACATTTGCAAATATCTTCTCTCATTTTATAGGTTACCTTTCAGTTTTGCTGATTGTTTCCTTCACTGTGTAGAAGCTTATTTGGTGAAGCCCCAATAGTTTATTTTTGCTTTTGTTTCCCTTGCTTCAGGACCCATATCTAGTAAGAAGTTGTTACAGTTGATGCCAAAGAAGTTACTGCCGGTGTTTTCCTCTAGAATAGTTCTTTAATCAATTTTGAGGGGTTTTTTTCCTTTTCTCTTCTTTTTTTTTTTTAATAAAGTGTAAGAAAGTGATCCAGTTTCATTCTTTTGCACCTTGCTATCCAGTTTTCCCAACAGCATTTGTTGAAGAGACTGTCTTTTTTCCATTGTATATTATTACCTGCTTTGTCAAAGATTAATTAACCATATAGTTGTGGGTTCATTTATAGGATTTCTATTTTGTTCCATTGATCTGTGTGTGTCTGCTTTTTGCCAGTACCATACTGTCTTGGTGACTATAGCTTTGTAATATAGCTTGAAGTCTGGAATTGTGATACCTCCAGCTTTTCTTTTTCAAGATTGCTTTGGGGGACGGTGGGGCATCTGAGTGGCTCAGTTCGGTTAAGGCTCCAACTTCAGCTCAGGTCATGATCTCACAGTTAATGGGTTCAAGCCCTACATCCAGCTCTGTGCTGACAGCTCAGAGCCTGGAGCCTGCTTCAAATTTTGTTTCTTTCTCTCTATGCTCCTCCCCTGCTCGTGCTCTGTCTCTCTCTCTCTGTCACTCAAAACTAAATAAACGTTATAAAATTTAAAAGAAAGAAAGAAAGAAAAAGAAAGAAGAAAGAAAGAAAGAAAGAAAGAAAGAAAGAAAGAAAGAAAGAAAGAAAGAAAGATTGCTTTATTTGATTATTCTGGGTCTTTTATTGTTACATACACATTTAAGAATTGTTTGTTCTAGCTCTGTGAAAACTGCTGTTGGCATTTTGATAGGGATTGAATTAAATGTATAGATTGATTTGGATAGTATAGACATTTTAACAATATTTCTTCTTTCAATCCATGAGCATGGAATGTCTTTTCATTTCTTTGTGTCCTTTTCAACTTTTTTCATCAATATTTTATAGTTTTCAGAGTACAGGTCTTTCACCACTTTAGTTAGTTTTATTCTTAAGGATCTTATGGGTTTTGGTGCAAATGTAAATGTGATCGATTTCTTAATTTCTCAGCATGCAACTTTACTGAATTGGGGTTTAAGTACTAGCAGGGGTTTTTTTGGTGACATTTTTAAGCTTTTCTATATAGATGAAATGATTTTCATCTGCAAATAGTGAAAATTTTACTTCTCCCTTGGTGATTTGGATGCCTTTTGTTTCTTTTTGTTGTCTGATTTCTGAGGCTAGGACTTCCAGGGCTATGTTAAATAACAGTGGTGAGAGTGGACATCTTTGTCTTGCTCCTAACCATAGAGAAAAAGCTCTCAGTTTTTCCCAGTGAGGATATTACCTGAAATCTTCAAGAATCAGAATATTTCATAATGGAGAAATAATGGAGACTGGCAGAGATGAGATTAGAGAAAAGTGACAAAGGGAGAGAAAATCATGGGGAATTTTCCAGAGTGAAAAGAAGAAAAAATGATGATAAAATCTTATAGAAGTGGAATGGTAAAGAGTTAAAGTGGAAAAAGCAGGGAGAAAAATTTGGAAACTTGACTTTCGAAAAAAATTTAGAGAATTGGCATGGTTTAGAAAAGGGAGATGGGGGGCGCCTGGGTGGCGCAGTCGGTTAAGCGTCCGACTTCAGCCAGGTCACGATCTCGCGGTCCGTGAGTTCGAGCCCCGTGTCAGGCTCTGGGCTGATGGCTCAGAGCCTGGAGCCTGTTTCCGATTCTGTGTCTCCCTCTCTCTCTGCCCCTCCCCCGTTCATGCTCTGTCTCTCTCTGTCCCAAAAATAAATAATAATAATAAAAAAAAGGGAGATGGATGTGAAATGCCAGAGATAGTTATGGAGAATTGTGAGGCATCAAATATAGAATTAGGGTGAAGAGGAAAAAGATAAAAATTTTGGAAAATCACAGGTATAAGGGGAAGGAAGTGGTAAGAACTCGAGAGAAAATGAATTGGCAGATGTCAGAATGGGGAACTGGGGATGGAAAAGAGAAGAATATCCAAAATATAGACCCAATTTCAGGTTGAAGATCCAAGGTCCAGGTCCCTGTCAGGAGTCCAAGTAAAAGGTCTAAGAAAAATCTGGTTGAAAGTTTTAAATCCAATGTCCAAAACCAGGTACAATGTCTGGGTCCAAGTGTAGGTTTAGGGCTAGGGTCAATATCCATAAATCAAGGCCAAGGACCAGGTCCATGTCTGAGACCCAGAACTTATAAGTCAAGTCCCAACATTACTGTCTAGATATGAAGTCCAAGAACAACTCCCAGGGCCAATGTCATGTTGAGGTTCAGCTCTATGTTCTAGGTCCCAAGCCTGGACCTGAATTTTAATAAAGAGGTAAAACATGGACCTTCTTTCTGAACATGAACCTTGGACTTGAACCTTACACTTAGATTTGCCCAATTCCTTGGACATATCTTTAACATGAAACTTGGACCAGGATATGGAACTTTGATTTAAGCTTAGATCTTTGATGTGGATCTGGATTGTAAAAATAAAGTTTGGACCATAGACCTTGGAAACTGAAACCTTGGAATTAAGCTTTGGTCTTGGCCTTGGAACTTACACCTGGGCATTGGACCTGGGCCTTGGATTTGGCTCTCTAGGTCTCTCTAAATCTTTACTTATGTACTGCTAAAATGCCCATTTCTTATCATATTTTTTTTTCAGTGCAGATGAATTATATCATTTCAGAGCACAGTAAAAAGGACACTTCAATGAAGGACCAAACACAAAACTCTCTATTGGTTTAGTTTTATCTAAGGATAAACTTAGGATACTGGTGGAGTGACTGGACTATGTTCTCTTCTTCAAAAAATCTTAACTACCATCCCCCAAATTAAGATTTAGAAAAACAGACACCAGATAAAGTAAGATTATACTACTGGCAAAATAAACTGGCAAACCAAACCAAACCAAACCAAACAACAAAAAGCACAGCTGTTCTTTGTTGCTAATCAATGGTCAAGTTTTATGCTTCCTTATTCACTGGGGCAGAAGTTAGATTCCAGCAAATAGTTTCTCATGAAAAATTAAAAGGTTTGAATGGATGCCCACACAACAGAAGTGGAGAAATTGTTTTCATTTTGCATTTTGCACAGATTTAAATTTTTCTTTTCCCCAACAAGTTTGAAATAATGAGATAATTCAGTTTAACAACACTTAACATTCATATAACACTCTTCAGTTCACAGAGCATATTTCTACCCCAGTAAAAGTGCTTTGATTCTCAGCTTCATCATGTCTCACTGGAGTTATTACAAAAGCATTTTCTCTGGTCTCCTGCCTCTAGCCCAACGAATATTAGCTGATAGGACACTGTAGGATCTAATGGAGGCTCCAGATGCTCTCTCAGAAAACTGTGCTTATAAACATTCACAAGAAACTTTTCTTAGAATTTCAAGGGTTCCCCTCTACCCCATCCTCTGATCCCTGATTCCATCTCTGCATTCCTGATGTAGTCCCACGTGTTGTAACCAGGGTAACGAATAAAACATTTTGTGATTCTTCATTGCTTCAAATAAAATATGAATCCTGCAGAATAATATGTGAAGCCGCTCACAATTGGTCTCTGTGTACCTCTCATACACCATACCTCCTGACATACGCATCTTTTCCGGACCCTTGAACCAATTGCTCTTCTAAGATCATCTATGCAGATCTCTACCTGAAGTAACTTTTCTCCAGTTCCTCTGATTCTATCAGAGCTAGGGCAGATATTGCTTCCCCTGAACATCCACTACCTGAGGCAGATTTGAACACCGCTTTTATGTTTTTATTGTCCCACATATACACACCTTCTGAATCACTTTGACACATTCAAGTGTAATTCTAAACTGACGTATTTGTCTTCAACTTCAAACCTAAGCTCCTTGAAGACAAATATACTTTGCCTACAGCATCTAGCCCAATGAGGCAATGGTAAGAGGTCAATAAATATCTGCTAAAAATTCATCTGCCGAATAAAATGTACTTTATGGATGATATATGTTAGGCTCTGTAAATTCTATAAGTAACTTTACAGAGGCCATGCCAAACTGAAAAGTGGAGCTGGAATTAAAACATAAATATAATTCTTGACCCCACTTCCCATGACCACATGATGTTCATGTGTCATTATTGTGTAAATGTTCCTCAGAGCCATTCTCGGGATAGATCATCAAGGTCAGGGCCTCTGGTTACAAGGTGGAAAGAGGGGCATCCTGAGAAAAAGGCACAGAATTTCCAAGGACAGCCACCATCCCTCCTCCCCTACTTTTTATGCTTCTCGTTGCCAAGAGAGAGAGATGCCACTGAAGGCCCTATGTGGGAGAACTGACAGTGTTCTCATTCATTTTCAGACACTGAACCTGCCTCCAAAAGTGATATAATCAACCACGTTCTGGAGGATGGGCACTTTAGGAAATGGAGATAAAGCTGAGCTCCAGAAATAGTCATGACTTATTAATGCCATTCATTTATTTTGCTAGAGGCCAAGCAAGGCATTAAACATCCCTGAAAAACTTTCTAAATGGAGAAATATTCATAGGCAAAACAATTCTCAAACTCATACCTCACTGAGTTATGTATACTAACATAAAATTTGATATACATGGTCAATACGCAAACAGATTCTCTAATGGGAATGTAGGTAATCTCTGATTGTGACTTAATCAAAAGTCATCTATAATTGAAAAAAAGAGCTTCTGGTGTCTTTGGCTCGAGGATTATCCAGTCCAGTTCACCTACAAGACTGAACATTAAAACAGGGAGCATTTGTGATGAACAAATACAGTATATAGAGAATGCACTCCATGCCATGTAGCAGTGAGTCCATAGCTTCTAGATGGAATGGGTGTGGTGAAGGATATGCTGCTGCCTCTGATATGTTCTGTGCCTCTTCTTGATCTCCAAATATAGTTATTTTGTTGTATATAGGTGTGTACCAGAATTAAAGTGGAAAACCTATGTTCACAGCCTTAAAAGTGAATTTAGAAGGCTATTTAGCTTCCTCATTGCAGTGGACATGATAATTGGTGTAGAGATAGGCATAGAACACAAAGTATACCATTTGTTGTCTTCACTGGGATTTTTTCTCAAAACCATTAGGGAAGAAACTCTCCTGGGGTAAAATGTGGGTTACTGGTAGCCATCTTACCTACTATTTGGGGGTAAAAACTGAGGGATAAAGTTCTGAGGGCCTCATAAGAGTACTACATGCAGATGTTCCATAGTGCAAGGTATACCTCTGTATTTTTTTAATTGAAGCATGATTGACAGATCATAAACTACCCATATTTAATTCTGGGCACATCCATCACTACTACATTTTTTCAACTTTTTTCTTCCACTAAGTTTTCTCTTCCCTCTGCTTCCAAGAAAACCACCGGCTTTCTTTCTGTCTGTATATTTTAAGATAGAATATTATATAATTGGAACCACACAGTGTATTCTATCATTTATCTATATCTATATCTATCATCTATATCTATCTGTCTATCTATCTATCCATCATCTATCTATCTGAGTTTCAGTATAATTCACATAGTGTTATATTAGTTTCAGGAGTACTATATAGTGATTCAACAATTCCATACATCACCCAGTGCTCATCATCCATCACAAGTGCACTCAATCCCCATTACTTATTATGCCCACCAAACTTCCCTCTGGTACCAATTTGTTCACTGTAGTTAAGAGTCTGTTTCTTGGTTTGTCTGTCTCTTTTTTCCTTAACTTGTTTGTTTTGTTTCTTAAATTACTCATATGAGTGAAATAATAAGGTACTTGTCTTTCTCTGACTGGCTTATTTCACTTAGCATTATACTCTCAAGCTTCATCCATGTCGTTGCAAACGGCAAGATTTCATTCCTTTTTTATGACTTAATTCTATAAATGTTGTCCTAATTATTGCTTTGGTGACATCCAACACATTTTTTATGTTGGCTTTTATTTTCATTTAGTTCAAAATTCATCCTAATTTAACTTTTGTGCTGTATGTGTGTGTGTGGTAATTAATTTCAAATATCAATGGTTTCCCAGAGATTTTTTATATTATTGATATCTAATTTAATTCCATTTTTGCCTGGGAACATGCTTTGACTTGAGTGTCATTTTTTATTTCTGCAGTAAAATTCACATTAACCTACAATTAACCAAATTAAAATGTATAATTGGTTATACATTTATACATTATAAATTCAGTGGCATTTAGTATATTCACAAAATTGTGCAACATTACCTCTATCTAGTTTCCAAAAATTTTTATCACTCCAAAAGAAAACCCCATAACCATTAAATAGACAATCCTCATTCCTCTTTCTCACAGCATATGATAACCAGTAATCTTCTTTCTGTCTCTGTAGATTTACCAATTCAGGCTATTTCATAGAAATGGATTAATATAAAATGGCCTTTTATATACGGCTTCTTTCATGTTGCATGTTTTCAAGGTCCATTCATATTGTGGCATGTATTCATACTTCATTCTTTTTCATGATTGAATATCACATTGTATGGATAATGTTTTGTATAACCATTCAAAATTGATAAACATTTAGGTTTTTTCTATAGTTTGACTATTGGGAATAGCGCTGCTATAAACATTGGTGTGCAAGTTTTTGCTTGAATACTTCAATGTTTTTGTGTATATACCTATTAGAGGAAATGTTGGGTCATATGGTAATTCTATATTTAGTTTAAGAACTGCCAAACTGTTTTCCACAGTGACTGTATCATTTTACATTCCCACCCATAATGAATGAGGGTTCCAATTTCTCCAAATTTTCACCAACAATATTTGTTAATTTCCATTTTTTCAATTATAGCCATCTTGTGGGTGTGAAGTGGAATATTGTGGTTTTGATTTGCATTCCCCTAATGAAAATGATGGTGAGCATCCATTCATGTGGCTATTGGCCATTTGTATATTTTGTTTGGAAAAAACTACTTAAATATTTTGGTCATTATTTGAGTTGTCATTATTATAGAATTATTAAATTTTTTTTAATATTCTGAATAGACATTTTTATATTTGTGCATGTATTTACCTTTACCAGAAATATTTTATCTTCATAAAAGTTTAAAATACAGTCTTGTGTCCTTCTATTTCAACCTGACATACTCCTTTTAGCAGTTATTATAGGACAAGTTGAGTGATAATAAAATCTCTGAGCTTTTGTTTATTTGGGAATGCTTTAATCTCTCCATTTTTGAAGGGCAGTTTTGCTGGTTATAGAAATATTAGTTGACAGATATTTTTCTTTCAAATTTATAAATATATCATCCCACTGCCATCTAGTTACCAAGATTTTTGTTGAAAGAATTCAGTTTATAATCTCACTGAAGATCCGTTGTATATGAAAAGTTGCTTCTCTCTTGCTGCTTTCAAAATTCTGTCTGCTTTTTGACAGATTATAATGTGCCTTAATGTTGGTCTCTTTCTTTGGATGCATCTTGCTTACAGTTTGTTGAGTTTTTTAGATTTTATACATTCATGTCTTTCAACAAGTTTGGATAATTTTCAGACATTATCTTTTAATAATATTTCCCTTCTCCATCGGGGTCCCTACAATGCCTATATTGGTTTACATGATAATGGCTCATATGTCCTTTAGGCTCTCTTCACTTTTTTTCAATCTTTTTCTCTCAGTTTGATCATTTAACTTGTCCTCTCTTCATTTTTTTCTAATTTATTCTTATGCTTGCTCAAATCTGCTGTTGAACCCTCTATTAAAATTTTTAATTCACTTATTTTATTTTTCAGCTCCAGAATTTCTGTTTAGTCCCTATTTATAATTTCTATCCCTGTTGATACTCTCACTTTGTTCATATATAATGTTCCTGATTTCTTTTATTTGTTTATTTTTTGGTCTGTGTTTTCCTTGAACTATTTGAACATATTTAAGATAATTCTTTTAAAATCTTTATTTAGCATGTCCATTGTCTGTGCTGCTTCAGAGATAGTTTCTGCCAAATTTACTTTCTTCTGTTTAATTGTCCATATTTTGCTGTTTCTTTGTATGTATGTCTTGTGATTTTGTTGTTGCTGAAAATTGGCAATTGCAAAAACACTCAGCATTCCCAGTCTTTGTAGACTGTTTCTATGTCAGAGAAGTCATTTACTGAGTCATTTACTGAGATGCTCTGAGTTTAGGGGTTAGCTGAGGTAAAACAAGATCTTTCCGGAGCGTGTTTCTTGACTCTGCCTGTGTGTGACCAAATGAAGTTGAAAGCAGAAGAATAGGGGAAATTATAACATTAGAGCAGAAATAAATGATATAGATACAAAAAACACTAGGACAGATCAATGAAACTAAGAGCTGGTTCTTTGAAAGAATTAATATAAATGATAAAAATCTAGCCAGACTAATCAAAAAGAAAAGAGAAAGGAACCAAATAAATAAAATAACAAATGAAAGAGGAGAAATCACAACTAACCACATAAATAAAAACAATTATAAGAGAATATTATGAAAAATTATATGCTAACAAACTGGGCAATCTAGAAGAAATGAACAAATCCCTAGAAACATACAAACTACCAAAACTGAAACAGGAAGAAATAGATAATTGACACAGACTCATAACCAGTAAAGAAATTGAATCTGTAATTAAAAATTTCCCAACAAACGAAAGTCCAGGGCCAGATAGCTTCCCAGGGGAATTCTGCCGGACATTTAAAGAAGAGTTAAAACCTGTTCTTCTTAAACTCTTCCAAAAAATAACAATGGAAGGAAAACTTCCAAACTCATTCTACAAGGTCAGCATTACCCTGATTCCAAAATCAGACAAAGTTCCCGTCAAAAAGGAGAATTACAGGCCAATATCCCTGGTGAACATGGATGAAAACTTCTCAACAAGATACTAGCAAATTGAATCCAACAATACATTAAAAGAATTATTCACCATGATCGAGTGGGATTTATTCCTGGGCTGCAAAGGTGGCTCAGTATTCACAGATCAATCAACATGATACAACACATTAATAAAAGAAAGGATAAGAACAATATGATCCTGTCAACAGAGCAGAAAAAGCATCTGAAAATACACCATAAATTCTTGATAAAAACCCTCAAGAAAGTAGGAATAGATGGAACATACCTCGTACACCATAAAGGCCATATATGAAAGACCCATAGTTAATATCACCCTCAATGGAAAAAAAAAAAACTGAAAGCTTTTCCTCTATGGTCTGGAACAAGACAGGGATGTCCACTCTCATCATTACTATTTAACATAGTCCTGGAAGTCCTAGCCTAAGCAATCAGACAACAAAAAGAAATAAAAGGCATCCAAATCAGCAAGGAAGTCAAACTTTCACTATTTGCATATGACATGACACTCTATGTAGAAAACCCAAAGAACACCACAAAAAGAAATGATAGAACTATATATGAATTCAGCAAAGTCACAGGATATAAAAATCAATGTACAGAAATCTGTTGCATTTCTATACACCAATAATGAAGCAACAGAAAAAGAAATCAAGAAATCAATCCCATTTACAATTGTACCAAAACCCATAAGATACTTAGAAATAAACCTAAACAAAAAGGTAAAAAATCAGTACTATGAAAACTATAAAACAATGATGAAAAACTTGAAGATGGTACAAAGAAATGGAAAAACAGTCCATTCTCATGGATTGGAAGAACAAATATTGTTAAAATATCTATACTACCCAAAGCAATCCACACATTTAATGCAATACCACGAGTTTTTCACAGTGCTAGGACAAACAATCCTAAACTTTGCATGGAAACACAAAAGGCCCTAAATAGCCAAAGCAATCCTGAGAATGAAAAGTAAATCTGGAGGCATCACAATTCTGGGTTTTGAGTTATATTACAAAGCTGTAATCATCAAGACAGTATGGTACTGATACAAAAACAGATACACAGATCAATGGAACAAAATAGAAAACCCAGAAATGGACCCACAAGTATATGGTGAACTCATCTTCAACAATGAAGAAAGAATATCCAATGAAAATAAGACAGTTTCTTCAACAAATGGTGTTGAGAAAACTGGACTGCAACATGAGAAAGAATGAAACTAGGCCACTGTCTTACTCCATACATAAAAATAAATTCAAAATGGATGAAAGACATAAATGTGAGACAGAAAAATACCAAAATCCAGGCAGTAACCTCTTTGACATTGGCCATAGCAACTTGCTACTAGATATGTCTCCTGAGGCAAGGGAAACAAAATAAAAAATGAACTATTGGGACTTCAGCAAGATAAAAAGCTTCTGCACGGTTGAAGAAAACAATCAACAAAACTAAAAGACAAGCTATGGAATAGGAGAAAATATTTGCAAATGACATAGCTGATAAAGGGTATCCAAAATCTATAAAAACGTATCAAACTCAACACCCAAAGCCCAAATACTCCAGTTAAGAAATGGGCCAAAGACATGAATAGACACTTTTCCAAAGAATACATGCAGATGACTAAGACACACATGAAAAAATGCTCAACGTCACTCACCATCAGGTAAATACAAATCAAAACCACAAGATACCACCACACACCTGTCAGAATGGCTAAAATTAACAACACAAGAAACAAAAAGTGTCAGCAAGGATGCAGAGAAAGGGGAACCCTCTTGTGCTCTTGGTGGGTGGCAGCCACTCTGGAAAATAGTATGGAGGTTCCTTAAAAAGTGAAAAATAGAACTACCCTACAATGCAGCAGTTGCAGTACTAGGTATTTACCCAAAGGATACAAAAATACAGATTCGAAAGGGTACATGCACCCCAATGGGTACAGCAGCATTATTAACAGTATCCAAACTATGGAAAGAACCTAAATGTTCATTGGCTAATGAATGCAATGAATATACACATACACATACAATGGAATATTACTCAGCCATCAAAAGGAATGAAATCTTACTAGTTGCAATGATGTGAATGGAGCTAGAGTATAATATTAAGTGAAATAAATCAGTCAGAGAAAGATAAATAACCTATTATTTCACTCATGTGGGATTTAAGAAACAAAACAGATGAAAATAGGGGAAGGGGAAAAAGAGAAGGAAGTAAATCATAAAAGACTCCTACCTATAGAGAACAAACTGAGGGTTGCTGGAAGGGGAGGTGGGTGGAGAATGGGCTAAATGGGTGATGGGTATTAAGGAGGGCACTGTGTTAAGCACGGGGTGTTACATGTAAGTGATGAATCACTAAATTCTACTCCTGAAAACAATTTTACACTATATGTTAACTAACTAGAATTTAAATTTAAAAATTAAAAAAAAATAAATTATGTGTATTCTGCTGATGTTGTATGAAGTGTTTTAGCAATTTAACTTAAGTAAAGGTGATTAATAGTATTGTTCAATTGCTGATTTTATGCCCATTTAGTCTATCAATAATTGAAAGAGATTTATTAAAATTTCTGACTTTAAATGTGGATTTGTATTTTTCCTTGTATTTCTATCAATTTTCACTTCAAATATTTCGAAGATCAGTTTGGTGAAAAAGCACTTCAGATTGTTAGGCCACATGTTAAATTGGTTCCTTTACATTTCCAAGGTAAACTTTATTATCTTTACTAATATTTTTTGCTCTGAAACATACTTTGTGGGTATTAAAATAGTCATTCTAGATTTCTTTGATTGGTGTTAAGTATGGTATATCTGTTTCCATCTTTTTACTTTTAACCTATTTGTGTCTTTAGATTTAAAGTTCATTTCTTGTTGAATGCATATGGTTGGTTGGGTCCTTTTTTTGTAATCTAATCTGATCTTCTCTGTCTTTTCATTGTAGTTTTTATATGATTTATATTTAATATGATTATTGTCATGTCTAATATTAAATCAATCCTCCAGTTATTTGGTTTCCACTTGTCTCATCAGTTGTTTTTCCCCTTTCTCACTTTCTTTTGGATTGCTTATTAGTTTCCTAGAGCTGTGGTAAGAAAATACTGCAAGCAGAATAGCTTAAAACAATAGAAATTCATTGTCTCATAGTTTTGGAGGCTAGTCATATGAAATAAAAATGTCAGCAAAGCCATGTTCTCTCTGAAACCTATAGGAGAGAATTTTCCTTTTCTCTTCTAGCTTCTGATGTTTTTCAGGAATCCATGGCATTCTTTGGCTTTTAGATGTATTTCTCCAATCTCTGCCTTCATCATTACATGGCCATCTTCTCATTGTGTGTCTCTGTTTTCTTCTTCTAATAAGGATACCAGTCATATTGAATTCAGTTCCAACTTAATGAATCTCACTTTAAGTTGATTACATCTGCAAAGATCTTATTTCCCCCAAAATCACTTTCACAATTATCAGGGATTAAGACTTCAACATATCCTTTTGGGGAATACAATTCAACCTGTAATAAATGATTTATACAACTCTATTTTATGTCCTTTCTTGGCTTATTAGTTCCAACTCTGTTTTGTTAATTTAATGGTTGCTTTAGGGTTTATAGTATATATCTTTATCACAGTATGGTTTAAGAATATGTACAGTTTAAGAACCTTATAATACTATATTCCATTTCTTCTGTCTGGCCTTTAGTTTATAATTTGCATAATTTGATTTACACCTATGTTATAAACTCCTCAATACATCAGTTATGTTTCAAAAGTCAGTAGTCATTTAAAGAGATTTAAATAAGAAAAAATCTTATTTTGTCAGTTTTGATGCTCTTCATTCTGTTGTATATCCATATTCCTACCTGATATGTACTTTCTGCCTGAAAGCTATGCATAAGATTTTTTCTCTTTATCACTGTTTTTGAGCCATTTCATTATTATGTGTTTTGGTATTATTTCCTTCTTGTATGTAGAGTTCAGTGATATTTTTGATTCTGTGAATTTAGGGGCTTTTAAAAATCAGATTTGGAAATCTCTGGCTATTATTTCTCTAAATATTTTTTTTTTCTTTTCCCTTTGCCTTTCCTGTCCTTAGGGAACTCTAATTTACATCTACCCATACTAGGCTGATTGAAGTTATTCCATAGCTCACTCTTTCTTTCTTTCTTTCTTTCTTTCTTTCTTTCTTTCTTTCTTTCTTTCATTTTGGATAATTTCTACTGCTACAACTTCAAATTTATCAATATTTTATTTTGCTATATCTAATATCCTGTTAATCATATTTTTCATTTCAAACATTATTGTTTTAATCTCTAGAAGTTTCAAGTCCTTTTAAAAATATCTTCCATGTCTTTACTTTTGAACATATGAAATACAGTTATAATAACTGTTTTAAATGTCCTTGTATGCTAATTCTTACATCACTTTTTTATACTAATGAAAAATAAGTACATAAAAAGATGCTTGACATTATTAGGCACCTGGGAAATTAAAATTGAAGCCATGAGATACCACTTGGCTCTTACTATCATCAAAAAGGCAGATAATAATAAGTGTTGGTGAGTATGTATATGGAGAAATCAGACATTCATATACCACTGGTGGGACTCTAAAATGGTGCAGCACTTTGGAAAACATAAGTTTTCCAACTTCAGTAAGGCTGAACATAGTTATCATATGTCATACAATCCACTCCTAGGCATACTCCAGAGAAATGGAGTGGGGGGGGGGGACCCACACTGCATCTTGTGAAAAGAAAGCCCCATAAGCAATGACCCTTCCGTCTTGACCTGTGCATTGCTGCAGGTCTCATTTAGAGCCTCAGACACAGGACTTGCCTGTGTCTTTGAAATGGCTTTCAAACAAACTTTGATTTGGCTTATGCTCTAAAAGTCGTTTGAAAGAAAGGGCTCTACTTGTCCATCAAGAGAAGGGGTAGCAGGGGAGAAGCCCACTCCCCTCTACAGTAGGCAACACCTGTGCAAATGGTGAAAGGGAAAAAACATGCCCATTCAGTTTGAATGAAGGGGACATGAACGCTCTCTGCTGTTGTGTTCACAAAGAGCACTCCTCAGACTTGCCGTTTGTTAGCTATCACCCCACCAAGGTAATAGGCAGAGGCAACCCAGTGTAGTACAAAGAGTCCTGGAATGGGTGTCCCAGATTTGATACCTGGGTTTAGCTCTCTATGAAAACTTGACAATTCCCATATCGTCTCTGGCGTTCAGACTCCTCATCATTTGGGCTCTGTGACACCCAGAAGCCTTTCCTATTTTTATATTCTGTAATCTCAGAAACTGAATAATGTAAGGAGTAACCCACAAGGAAGTTCTCAACTTTTATGGGATCAGAATTCACGTTAAACATACCACAGACTGAAGAAGTTAGAGTATAAAGGAGTGAGTCAGAAGATCCTAGTGCCTGATGTCATCAGGTATTATTAACTCAAAGTACCAGTTCCATATAGGAATATATTTCCTGCATTGATGGGCTATGTCCTTCATAGGTATGAGCTTGTCCTATTGGTCAGTGGATTCTCCCAGAACTAGACTTTTTCAGTACTTCTGTAGAGATTTCTGAGACTGCTCAATTCTTTTAATTGATACAGGCTTTAACAGAAGGGTCAGGGTATTGTGTCAGGTTATAGGCCTGGGAATCCTGCCTTGTTAAGGTAAAGTTTTGCTTTGAGAGAAGGAAAGAGGGTGCAAGTGAGCAAAGGGCAGACAGAGCGAGAGACAGAGAGAAGCAGGGCTCACCCAAAGTGGGACTCGTGTTCAACTGAAGAGGGGCTCAAGCTCACCTGATGCAGGGCTCAAACTCACAAACTGTGAGATCATGACCTGACCCAAAGTCAGATGCTTAACTGACTGAGCCACCCAGGCACCCCTTGTTAAGGTAATATCATTTCCATATTTCTAAATTCTACATGGAGGTGAAATATCAAGGGTGGTCTTCCTGTGGCACTCAGGTCCTAGGTCCCAGAAGCAGGATAGGGTCACAAAGCCCTCTTAGTCTATGTGAGAGATAACTGGAGTAGTGGCCAAAGAGAAGAAATGATGTGAAAATCATTTCTGAGATATTATATATGTATAAGACTTCGGGGACAACTAGATATGGAAAGTCAGAAACAAAGAGTTGGAGATGTCTTTGAGGTTCTCAACATAGGTAATATTTCTTAATGTTATTTAAGAAAACATCAACATGAGATTAAGGTGTCTGTAGTCACTGAACTAAACTGTAATTTCAAAGTGTATACTTCATGGACCTTAAGGGTGTAGTGATCAGATTCTCTGAGCTAACAATACTATGACTCTAGGAAAAAATAACATAGATTGGCATGCTATGTCAATGGTAAGTGTAAATGTTACTACCATAATCACAGTGGGACAGTACTATTGGTTATTCATCTAGAACTTGGTGCAGTTCCACATTTTGCTGGTGCTGACCTCCATGAAGGGCTTTTTGGCCCTTTCCTCTCTTTTCCAAAGTTGGCAAATCATTGCAGAGCTAATCCTTATATAATAGTATGTTGAACTAATAATCTCTTAGATCCCTTACAATAGTAAAATTATTATATGCACACCTCTATAATGAAAGGCAGGGTTTCAGGTGCAGATGGTTTTTCTGCTGCTATGGTTGTTTACATCTAGCATCTATTCCAGTTTGTTGATGTCACATTGTCAAATTTTGGAGATTATCCTTGGATGTTTTAAAGCGCAGTGCTAGGCTCTATTGACTGTAAAACAAACTAGCATTTCTGACCTGACCTGTATGGGATCAGACTAAGAGAAACTACCATGAGGAGGGAGGGGAAGACATAACTGGGTAAATTCAGCCCCTTTACCAGTTGCAGTATAGACAACAAAACTGCCCAAGCCATTCTGATGGTTATCCTGCTATTTAAGGTTGGTGAGGTCAAAGAAGGATCCTCCAGTATAGTGTGCAGGGATCAATAGAAGTTTCACAAAGCCACTTCTCCCTTCAAAGGAATTCTGATACTTTGCTAATAAGTACAATTTTCTTATGTCAGTTACAGGAATTTATCAGTGAAGATA